>NC_059078.1:112221857-112525098 GCF_020497125.1 Mauremys mutica | reverse complement strand
GTGAGGTAGTCACTGAATGCCATGTTAGTCCAGTGTTTCATTATTCATTTTCATTAAAAAGGCTAGCAATGATTGGACGACTGCCATAGTGAATATCAGTGTAAATGTGGTAGGATCCAAAGCTAAAATAAGGGAAAGAACAAGTTAAGAATTACTTAGACAAGTTAGATATCTTTAAGTCAGCAGGACCTGACAAAATACATTGTAGAATACTTAAGGAACTGGCTGAAGAGATATTTTGAGTCATTAGCCATTATCTTTGAGAACTCATGGAACACAGGAGAGATCCCAGACAACTGGAAGAGGGGAAATATAGTACCTATCTATAAAAAGGGGAATAAGGACAACCCCTTAGTTTAGTTTAACATCAGTACAGAAAGATAATGGAGCAAATAATCAATCTGTAAGCACTTAGAAGATAATAAGGTGATAAATAACAGTCAACATGGATTTGTCAAGAACAAGTCATGTCAAAACAACCTAATATCCTTTTTTGATTGGGTAACAAGCCTTGTGGATAGGGGGAAACAGCAAATGTACTACATCTTGGCTTTAAAAGGGATTTTGATACTGTCTCACTTGACCTTCTCATAAATAAACCCGGGAAACAGCCTAGATGAACCTACAATATGGAAGGTGCACAAACTGACTGGCAAACTGTATTCAGAGAGTAGTTATCAATGGTTCACAGTCAAGCTGGAAGGGCATATCGAGTGGAGTCTCACAAGCATCTGTCCTGGGTCTGGTTCTATTCAATATCTTCATAAATGATTTGGAAAATGGCATGGAGAGTACTCTTTGTGGATGATACCAACCTGGGAGGGGTTGCAAACATTTTGGAGGATAGGATTAGAATTCAAAATGATCTTGACAAACTTGAGAAATGGTCTGAAAGAAACAGGATGAAATGCAGTAGGGACAAATGTAAGTTACTACACTGAGGAAGGAGTAACCAGTTGCACAAATACAAAATGGGAAATGACTTCCTAGGAAGGAGTATGGCAGAAAAGGACCTGGGGTTATATTGGACCACAAATTAAAGATGAGTCAGTATAAAACTGTTGCCAAAAAATCAGGGACGGCTCCAGGCACCAGCACGCCAAGCACGTGCTTGGGGCGGCAAGGTGCGGGGGGCGCTCTGCTGGTCGCTGCGAGGGTGGCAGGCAGGTTGCCTTCGGCAGCATGCCTGCGGAGGGTCCGTTGATCCCACGGCTTCGGCGGACCTCCCGCAGGCGTGCCGCCGAATCCGCGGGACAGGGGACCTCCGACAGGCAAGCCGCTGAAGGCAGCCTGCCTGCTGTGTTTGGGGCGGCAAAATACCTGGAGCCGCCCCTGCAAAAAATACATCATTCTGGGATGTATTAGCAGGAGTGTCGTAAACAAGACAAAACCGATAAAGCCTCAACTGGAGTACTGTGTCCAGTCCTGGGCACCATACTTCAGAAAATGTGGACAAATTGGAGCAAGTCCAGAGGAGAGCAACAAAAATAATTAAAGGTCTAGAAAACATGACCTACAACTGAAAAAACTGGGTTTGTTTTGTCTGGGGAAGAGAAGACTGAGAGCGGGGACAGGATAGCAGTCTTCAAGTACATAAAAGATTCTTATGAAGAGGAGAGGTCAGGATTTAAATTCAGCCAGAGCCATCCAAAGCAGAGCTCCAGTAAATATTTTCAAAACCATGGGAGCCCTGGCACCACCCCAACCCTCCCCCACGACCCATAGGGCTAATGTCCTGAGCCCCGAATGGGAAGGAGTGTGTGTGGGGTGGGGGTGGGGAGGGCTCTAGGAAATAATCTGAGAATGTAAGCCCTGAGGAGGAGGATAAATTATTCTCCTTAACCACTGAGGACAGTGCAGGAAGGAATGGGCTTATATTGCAGCAAGGGAGCTTTAGGTTAAACATCATGTCAGAGGAGATAAGTACTGCAACAATATCTATGGAGGTTGTGGAATCTCCATCATTGGAGGTTTTTAAGAACAGATTAGACAAACACCCATCAGGGACGGTCTAGACTTAGTCCTGCCTGAGTGTAGGGCAGGGGTCGGCAACCGGTGGCTCGCGGCTCGCCAGGGTAAGCACCCTGGCGGGCCGGCCCGGTTTGTTTATCTGCCACGTCGGCAAGTTCGGCCGATCGCGGCTCCCACTGGCCGCGGTTCGCGGTCCCAGGCCAATGCGGGAGGCAGGAAGCGGCGCGAGTCGAGGGATGTTCTGGCCGCGGCTTCCTGCCTCCCGCATTGGCCTGGGACCGCGAACCGCGGCCAGTGGGAGCCGCGATCGGCCGAACTTGCCGACGCGGCAGATAAACAAACCGGGCCGGCCCGCCAGGGTGCTTACCCTGGCGAGCCACGAGCCACCGGTTGCCGACCCCTGGTGTAGGGATTGAACTAGATGACTTCTCAAGGTCCCTTCCAGTCCTACATTTCTATGATTTCTGTGATTTACTCATTGCAAAAAGAAATGAGTACTCCCAGGGACCAGTATTTTTTTTTTTTTACCTTTTTTACTTTTAAAATTTGAATTTGACTGAGGCACGAGAAAGTGCTGATTCACCAATCTGGATTTAGAAAAAGAAGATTTCATCAGAACTAGTTTACTGTCATTCAGGTTCTGCAGAAAGACTTTTTCCTCTAGAAGGATTCAGTTTCTCTCAGAAACTTTATTTTGTTTTTTTGCAACACTGTGCAGGAAAGCAACCCCTTGTCCTTTTCAGCCATTTGAATAAGTTTCATTTGTGTAACTGTCTAAGGATTTGTAGAAACAGACATAGTTTTCTTCATCTCATTGAAGAGCAAGTATTTTGCAATAATCAGACTATTCCAAAATCCACGTGGGGGAACTTGAGAAATTAAACCAATAGAAACCATAATTTTCTTGATAAAATTTAACTAACTGCTTTAGAATACTTCTTCCTACAATTTATAAAAGGCAAAACAGTTGTTAGTCTACTACGTTAAAATGTATTGATCCATTTATGGCTACTTGCATGACAAAGACAAATCTATGCCTTCCATGAGACAGGAAGTAGCCAAGGGCCAGATCATCCTCTCCCTTGGAAAAATCCTTTGGAGGAGGTGTAGAGGGGACTAAAGCTCCACAACATCCCCCCTCACTGAGTTCCCTCTGGATTATTATGTTGGGGAGGGGGAGAAATACGTGAAGAAGGGCTGGTCCCCAAACCCCCAGATTTCGACATCTGTCAAAGGCAAAAGGCCACCTGTACAGATTCTCTTTGCATCAGCTCCAAGGCAACCTGCTCTTGTGTCTGGGTCCCATTCGGTGTGGCTCCAGGGGGATCTCACACAAGATGTCAGCTTGGGGAAAGCCCTCCTGGATAGAGGGAGAAGAAGTACTATAGCTGTGTGGGGCTGTCTTACCTTTTCAGCAAATTCCCCTGTGGGGTTTGGGGACTGATAATGCAAGTTTGCTCCCTCCTGTTTCCGTTCTACCCTTCCCTCAGTCCCCCATCTCCACATTGCACATAACCTTGGAATTATAGCTGGTCTGTCCAAGGAGAGGGGAAATAATGCAGGGAGGGAGAATGGGTCACCTTGCTTCTCATGTAGGAGATCTTCACACAGACAGCAACTCATGAGAAATTTAGGACAGTGCAAGATTTTTTCACTGTACTGCAGACAGAATACATGGGTGAATCCATCTTTATCACCACATAACAAGCTAACTTCAAAAACAGAAATTCCTGTACTTCCCTTGGCCATACATGTGTTTTGTGGTACAAGACAGGTATTGATTTAGTTACATGAATTATGATGTTAGATACTTAGGAAGTGACAATCATCAACTTGTCTGAGACTGGAGAGAATTGTGAATGGGGCCAGGCGTTAGGCATTTTAAATTACTTTTCCCTCCAATTGTCCTGTTTTGTCTCTTATTCCAATCCCCCTACACATATTTTCCCCACTGCTATTTAACAGGATTAGAGAGTCACATGCATCCTGAAAGCAAATATATCAACAGCAAATCCGCTTTCCCTCAAGCCTACAATAATACAGCTAGAACTTGCTTACCTGCTATAGGTGAGGCTTCTCTTCACCCTGTAGTGTGATTTTTCAGGCTCTCTGGACATAGCTATCAACACAGCCACTTCCCTCTTCAGCCACTGGATTCTTAACATTCATCAAAGGAGTGTGTGTGTGTGTGTGGGGGTCTTCCTTATGCCTCAGATTCCTGAATAACTAACCCCCCTGCACCCACTAACAATAATCATGTTGAAATATGACTGTGCCCCAATTTTTTCTTGCCTGTGTGGTCATGCTATTACTATTGTAAGGAATGGTATTACAGCAGAAGTGTCTTTGAAGGTTAAGGCACTATCTATTCTGCAAATGCAACCATGTCAGGTGACAACATGGTTGTTCCCCAGTATTTTGAAGTGTGGATGGAATGCAAGGCTCAGGAATGGCTCATGAAAATTGTATTTAAACTGTCTTCTGAACACACAGGCAGCTAAACCATGTTTGAAACCATTTTACTTCAAACTGCGCTTAGCTTGATTTCAAACATGCTTCACAGCCCTGTGTATACTGTTGTGATGGGACGCACTCAGCTCTCCCGGGTGCCTCCTGTCAGCTGGGTGTGATCCTGCACTCTTTCCTTTTTCTGTTCCTGGTGCTTTCTGTTGGCAGTTCCCTTCCTCAGGCGGGTCTTCAGTGGCTCAGCCCTCCAGCTAAGTCACACATAGTCTAAAGACACAGGAAGGAACCCCTTCCGAGATAACACAGTCCAACAAACAGCTGGCACTCTCCGGGGTCTTCTGCTCCGTCTCTGGGCCTGTTTAAACTCTAGCTCCTTTCTCGGGCTCCAAAACTAAACTTATTCCCTTCTCGGGGCTCTGGCCACTCCACCAGTGGCTGGTGGGAGGACCTGGGCCTGCCTGCTACTCTGGGTCCCAACAAGTAGAAGCCATGCGCTGCTTTCTTTACTAGGTGCTATTGCTGCATTCCTTGAGCTACTTCCCACTCTGTTCACCACCTTCTTGGGTTCTCTGTCTGTTCTCTGTTTAAGCAGGCTATTACTCAGGCCTCCTTTCTTGGAGAGTTTCTCATTCTCTGTCCTGATTTCTCAGGGTCTTCTCTCAGGCCTCTTTGTCTGGAGCACTTGTAACTGTGTCTGCCCCATTTTAGTCAGGATTCTTCATCCCAGGCTTCTGTGCCTAGAAAGCCTCATAGTCCTATCCTACTTGACCAGGCTTTCTCCGCAGCCTCCCATTTAATCCTTCTTCACCTTTTTGGTCCCAGCCAGCAACTGATCAGCCCAGGCCCTGTAGTTCCTTTTAACTGAGCCTGCTGAGAGCTCTGATTAGCTGCACCCCATCACAACAGAGCTTTACAGATTGCACATGGCTCCTGGAGGAAAATAAAAAATGGGAGTCTATTTATTTCAACAAGCTTTGGATCAGGTCTAAAAACTATAGTTCTTTTGCCTATTATTATTTTGTATCTAGATAACTACAGAAGGGTATTAGAGGGGGAGCTGGGAGGTTTCAGGGTAAACCCCTCTATTTAGGATGCCTAACATGTTCCATTATAAAGGCTTCTTGCATCTTTTCTTTGCAATACCTCCATTGTTTGCAGCAGACCTTTGACGTCCAGGAGGTACCCCTCAGGTTTGAGAAGCACATTTTCTTTGTCCCTTGTAATTCCATTCAGATTTGACTGTGAGACATAAATTGTTAAAAATTGCTTTCCTGTCTCTCGCTTGCAGTCCTTGGAAGAATTTTTGGCAGCATGAGAAAATCACTGAACATTCTGATCCTGGGCTCAGGCCACCACCAAATCAGCAGTAGCAACACACACTGCCTTGGGAATACTAGAGAGCTGCTATAGCAGCTGTAGCAGGATGCAGAGAAGATAGCTGTTCTGGACTCTCTGCACCTCTGTAAATTGCTGGCCCTCCCCACCCACATAGCATCCACAGCCAGTACCTCAGTCGAAAAATGAGGTAAGAGCTTCCCCAGCTTGGGGGATGGGAACAAGAGACCGCCAGTCCAGGCTACTTCCCCACAGCCACTCTCTGGACCTAGAACCTGGATCCAACAACCTATCCCCATCTCTTCCGCTGACAGCTAATATTGTTAGTCCTGAAGTTCAAGTAGTATCTGTCTGTACTATAATGCTGAAGGTTTAGGATTCAAACCCTGCTAAAGGTTCACAATGTGGGTGAGGTGGTGGTTACAGCTGCAAATAAATAATAGGGAATATAATCTTTTCCCAAAACAACAAAATCACACACCCGAGGACAAATACACACAAAAAATTACCTTAAAGAAACATTATTTAGGTCCCAAAGTCAAGTACTAAAAAGATAGGAAATGCCAGACTTTCAGGTGGCAGTGCAATCTTAATTCACCCCCTTGTGCATGTACATTATGATACACTCTTTTATTACATGATCACACACTTTTTTTTCTATGCACAGGATGAATGCATAAAATGGCAGAACCTAAGGTTGCGTGGACAACCATAAATCTGGCTTTTCCTAACATTTGAGTGTTTGTTATTTAGGTTGCAGACATTCTTTTAAAGTAATTTTTTACATGTATAGTATATATAATTTATTAAAAGTCTCCAAGGTAAACTAGTAACTTATAATAATAGATGTTGTTGGGATATCAAACATTTATTATGTATCATTACCATAAAATATGGACATGCATTAGGCAGAACGGTTCAAATCCACACAGTAGGTCTGAAGTCAATGATCCCAACCTTCTTAATGAAAGTACAGTATTCATTCTAATGAAGCAAGGATAATATGAAGTCAGAATCACTGAGCACAGTTTTTTATGTCAAATCAATGAGCACATTGCAATGACGTTCAAAATAAAGTCAGTCAATGCAAATATTTAACCAGGTATGATGGTAATTTTTTTGTTACTTTTCTCTAGTGCAAATGTGGCCATTCATTTCTCTCCTCTCTCCAGTGTGCTTCTTGGAGCAATTAAAATAATGATGTGACATATGAGAGGAGTGAAGCAAATCCCAATTTGGTGAATACATGTTCTACAACATCAGAAAAACTTCAAGTGTAACAGGTAAACATATTTCTAGTTATTATGTTGTAATCCCTAGGAAAGGCAGATTTGCTTATCTCCTCTTTCTCCTCTAATGTGGGATAGAGTACTAAGAATTCCACTCTGATTCAGCAATAACATACAGCAATGCTGATCTCCAGCCAAGTTTGTCCCATTTTGTTTGCTTGATATTGTTTTCTTTACATTTAATTCACGCTGACTTTCAGCCAATTGGCCTTGCGCAATTTTCTAAACTTTTTCAGGTCCTTCTGGAATTTCACACTATCTTCCCACTTTATTTACAATCCCTCATCATTCGGTATCATTTTCAGATTTGATTAATGTACTAATTACTGTACAGTAACCTAAATTTTCCAGATTATTTATGATGGTACTATGCAGTATTGTTCCCTTAACAGATACAAGTGGAATACCCCTTTCACCTAAATGTGGTTTGAAGACTTTAGCTATTCTTTGTCTATGGACTAATACCCTTCGTTGTATACCATAGATATATTTTATCCAGATTTCTTTCAGATTTTTAAGTGAATCTCATACATCATCATATATTATTATTTATTCAGATTAATATTTTTATTACTGTAGAATCAGAAAGCTTTACTAAATGTACATACGCTTAGCCAAATTCTGCTCTCATTTATCCTGGTATAATTACTCCTGGTAGACACTGACAGCAGAATTAGGCCATTATGTTCACTGCATCCTGTGTATACATTTTTCAACTTCAAAGTGCAGTGCCGACATTAACTAAGTCATCTAAATAACTACTGAAATACTTATCTGCACTGACTCTATTTGGTCTAGATACTGGGCTGGAAAAATCTCATAAGAATAGGCTTTCCTTTAAGACTTTTTATATTTACTGCTTCTGGGTGGGTCTGAAATCTCATTAGATTGTATTTCCTGCAGCACTTATTCTTCAAACCATGCCTGCCACCAGGAAATGCAGAGGAACGTCAAATACATAAATAACCCTAAGCAAAGAGCTCAGTTCTGGGAAGTCTTCAGTGCCCCTGACTCCCACTCTCATCACTTCTGTCAAAGCAGGGGCATGCACGTCAGCCATTTGTAGAGAAATCTCCATCCATCTCTGTTATTGGAAATGTAAAATTAAATATGGGAATGGCGAATGACATCAGACTGTACGTTGGATAGGTGAGCCATGCCTCTGCAGGTTGTCAAGTGAAACACAATGGTGTGATGACCAGAGGCCTGTTCCAGTGGTCACTGAAATCAATGGAAGTCTTTCAATTGATTTCAATAGGCTTTGGATCAGGTCCCAAGTATATTAAGGGGAGTATCAAGAGGTATAGTTTAAATCGTGGGTTCCCGACTTTGGAGTTGCAGCCATTTGCCCTTTTGTTTATGGCTAGGTGTGATAAGGGTCCAAAAACTAATTTTTCTGGTGTCAGATGGGGTCACGGTATGGAAAAGGTTGAGATGCACTGGCTTAAATTGAGATGGCAGTAGGTGAGGATCATGGTTATCTATGACATTTAAACAGATGTCATGTGCTCATCACTTGAATCTGAAAATGTTTAATCTTCCATCTTATTTTTATTAGGGATGGGTTTGAAACCCAGACACTGGATCTTTGGAGTGTTCAGTCAGATCCAGTATGCCAGATCTATCTTTGTCAGCATTTTAGATCTAACCAGATCTAAAATATGTAAAAGGCCAATATCTACTTCTGGGGTTTGGAAAGGAAATTAGACTCCATCTTACTTCAACCCGCCCCCTCAAAACCAACAGGCCTTCCAAAGCTCTACAGGGGATCCTAGGTGACTATCCTCCATCACTGCCTCTGTGCTTGGGTTGTTAGATCTGGCTGCCACTCCCCCAAGCCACTCAATGGCTTCTAGGATTTATAGCTCCAGCATTCGATGACCCAACAGCAGGTGTGAAAAATCAGGACGGGGGTGGAGGTAATAGACACCTATATAAGACAAAGCCCTGAATATTGGGACTGTTCCTGTAAAACTGGGATATCTGGTCACCCTATTCCAGTGAGTGGTTCTAGGAGTGAGTATGGATTGTGCTGGCTACTGCTCTCACTTTGTTTGTCTGTGTGTCTTGAGTATCTGGCCTTTGAAATCTTTTGGCCTTCTCAATAACAAACCCAAGTCCCTGGAATTCCTTCCAACAGAAGGACAGGATGAGTCTGACAATCACTGGATTTATGGTGCATTGCAAGACTCACCTCTTTGCCAAAGCAATCCCCAAATAATGGATCAAGGAAAATAAAAAATAACTATCTTGGTAGTCAGCAAGCCAACAACTCAAGCAAAGAGAAGGATGGAGATCTGAATCTCCCTTCTAGATAGATCACACTTTAATTCATAACCCGTGTAGAGTCTCTTGGTACAATGGTGCTATTTGCAGTGCTAGTTGCTTGAATAATGCGGACAGATAATAACTGGAGATTAAAGTTCAGCATTTCTGGTGTTAAAATAATAATTTACAGGCTAAATTAAGGTTATTTGGAGAAAGAGCAATCCTCTGAACCCCATTCCTTTTCATTAGCACAAGAAAACTCACCAATTGCCATGCTCCTTTACCAAATATAAGGCTTTGTCTATACTTAAACGTTTTGTTGCTTTAATTGTATCCCCAAACCACACTCATGTAGATGCAGTTATATCAATATAAGAGGGCTAATATCTGTATATCTTTTTCTAGTTTGGGAACCAAAATGAATGATAGCAGTATAAAATGTCTTATGCTGGTATAACTGAATCTACCCTATGGCTCTTACAGCATAACTGTGTTGTCACTTTATTGGCATACACTAAAGCGCTACATTGGTGCAGCTACACCAATGCAGCTGCACTGCTGTAGCTTATCTGGTGAAGACATAGTGCTGGTGTGAACAGTGCTTAGGTTGATGTGTCTTTTTCACACCCCTGAATGACATAAGTTACATCAACTTAAGCAGTAGTGTAGACCAGCCCATAGTTATGCCAGTAAAATTTTTAAGTGCAGATCAGCCCTAAGGTCTGAGGCCCAGATCCTCAAAGGAAACCAATGGTAGTTAGGCACCTAAATATCTCTGTTGATCTGGGCCTAAGCTTGATATGGCCATAAAACAGATAACATTAAATTAAGATTTAATGTATTTCAGTATATTTTTGAAGTATAAAATAAACATAATATACTGCTGCTCTGGTATTTCAAATTTCAAAGGCACTGATAAGGGGTACGTAATTGGCAGACTTAATAGTAAAGTAATGGTCCAGATTCTGATCTCACTTATCTTGGTGTCTATTGAGGTCACTGTATCTAGCCTGGCATAGATTGGGTATAATTTGAGCTCAGAATCAGGCCCAGTGAATATGCTGCAGCTGTGCTAGACAGCATCATGAACATTTTAGGGGGAAAATAAACAACTGAAAACTGACAAAGTGTCAGCTTATTCATCAGACCATATATATGTAAGTTTTAGCAGCAGCTATTCAGTTTTCCAGCCTCAGAATGCTTGGAATGAAAATATTTTCTCTATTCAATTCCCAAGGTATGTTTTGCATTAGGCATTTAGAACCAGTTGTGAAATGTCAGAATACTATCTGGAAAGTTTTATTATCAAAGTGGTTAATCTTTTTTTTTTTTTATTTAAGCAAAGAGAGTTAGCTCAGGAAAAGAGCTATTTGGTTTGCAGCCATGCATCTTCTGGCTGCTCTAGCCTCAGATCTTATAAACTAAGCACCATGGGGACAGATTTAGTATTTGGATCAGAAATCTCCAGGGAAAAGCCAGCTTCTACTGATAGTGTTGCTGGTCACTGAGTAATCAGAATAGAGATGTGTGAAATATTCATAATTGAATGCAAAACTGCAAATAAACTGAATGGAACCTTTTGAAGTTAAAATGAATCAATTTTCTACTAAAAATGACAGCATCACAAGCATATGACAATTTAAAATGTTGTTTGCTTTCAAGTAGAAATAGTCATTCTGTCAAAATTGCAAATAATGCCAAATTTAGGAAATTGGAAATAAAAAGGTGAAAAATTTTCCTGGGAAATTTCCTGGGAGAAAAATGTAGAATTTTGCATTGCTATAGTTGTGTACCAATGCTACAAAGCAAAAGATTAGGGGGCATTGCTGTAACTAGAACCTTTTTGAATTTTTGACAACATTTTTTTGTGAAAAATATTTAGTATTTTCAAACCAGCTCTTGCTGTTAACAGCAGCCACTTCAGTCAGTGGATAATGACCCTTGCCATGTAACAGGGGTATCAATCTTTTGTAATCACCATCTTTACTGGATATAAAGACCAGTATTTTCTCAGCACTCTGGTGTGTCACACATTTGTTACAGGGGTCTTACTGAAGGTGCTGTCTTTCATAGGAGATAGAAAACCAAACCGTTGTCCTGGACCACTTGTGGTTATTAAATACCCTCTGGTAAGAACAATGGTGTTAGCTCCTCTTTCCTGTTCAAATTCCAATTTGTGTGAACATTTTACCTACCAAAGTGTTGCTCTATTTCAAATGGATACTAGTAGCCAGCAGAGTCCTCTCTGGTAGTGGGAATGAATTACTGGAGCTCCAGGGAATTGGTCAATCAGAAGATCTCACTCTTACAATATTTTCTTTGAAAGAATTTGAGAACCACTGTCTTAGAAGTATGGTGCCTACTGAATGCTTCAAAGTGCATATGATCCTCTCCCAGTTCTCCCAGAACCTCACTGCTTGGTTCTCAAAATTTTCATTCTATGGACTACCAAAGAGGAGGGCTGTGCTGACCATCCATGTGCAGTCCATGGACTATAGAATGAAATAACACGTATTTCCCAGTAAAAAGTGATTTGGATGTCAAACTTACCTCCACCGCACACAATCAGTGTTTTTTCATTCTTATTTTTTCATTCTCCAGGATGCTGAATCATGAAATCTGAAGGCTAGAAAATATTACTTGTGTTTGTTTTTTAAATTGATCTCACATCATTTTAAGGGTGGGATTTTCAAAAGTGTTCAGTGTTGGCCTAAGTCTGATTCCACTGAAGTCCATGATAAAATGCCTGACTTCGGTGAAGTATAATTAAGCCTATGCTGAGTGCTCTGGAAAATCCCAATCTAAATGTCCTGAATTAGTGTATGTTTTGTTTCCCTCACTTTGGATTACTAATCTAGCCTTAGCAGGATGACAGATGCGCTAAGCACCATAACATGATGGAAATAAAGTATCCAGGAAGGAATCTATCTGTATGGTTTTATACTGGTGCCCATCTCTGTAGTGTCTGAGTCTTGTTAACCCCTTTTTTGATCTTTTTGTTTTAGAGAAGCCCTTTAAGCTTGGTTTGTATTACTTGCCTGCCCTTCAGAAGACAAGATAGATAAACGCAGCTATAACTTGATTTATAGGTATATTTAAATATCATAAGTGTGTATTATCTCTGTTAAACATGCTGGGCATGCAGTCCAACTACTTTTATGGAGTAACTAAACAATAATGGGTTTGTTGTCAGCACTGTCCAACCCACTGAGCTAGACAATTCACTATGGCAAAGATGTGTATTCGTTAGGCCTGTTGCATCACAGAGTAATATAATCCATTCTGGGTAGGATATATACATATATATATATATATTATAATCTAAAAAGCAATTAATGTTTTAAAAACTCTTCACTCATTTGTAATTGGAAGTATAGGCAAAGATTTATTTTTGAATCTTAGTTTATGTTCAGTGTGTTTAGCAAACAATAAATCTATGTCAAATAAACACACAGATACTATCTAGATTTTGACCTCAGGTGCTCCATTAATACCAAGCATGTGACTTACACATCATCTTGCTGCATTAGGCCCATTATTACCCTGAAGCTTCTTTGCCCTGTCATAAGGGACCTCAGAAAAACCCTCAGGGTAAAGAGATTCACTGACAAGTGCAGAGCTTACTTAGTCTGCTAAATGCCACCTCTATAGCTGCCCCTGGCTCAGGGGGCATGTTTCAAATGGGCCAATGGTAGGAAGGATGGTGGCTAAAGCATTCCCATGGCTCAGCTATTCATAGATTCACAGATTCTAAGACCAGAAGGGGCCATTGTGATCATCTAGTCTGGCCTGCTATATAGCACAGGCCATAGAACTTCCCTACAATAATTCCTAGGGCAGAGCTTTCAGAAAAACATCCAAGCTTGATTTAAAAAATGTCAGGGATGGAGAAGCTGCCATGACCCTTGGTAAATTGTTCCATATGGCTAATTACTCTCACCATTAAAAATTTATGCCTTCTGGTCTTAATCAGTCTGTCTTCAACTTTCAGCCATTGGATTTTGCTATACCTTTTCTGCTAGCCTGAAGAGCCCATTATTAAATATTTGTTCCCCATATAGGTACTTATAGACTGTAACCAAGTCACCCCCAACATTGTTTTTATTTAGCTAAATAGGTTGAACTTCTTGAGTCTATCACTATAAGGCATGTGCTGTAAGACTTAAATCATTCTTGTGGCTCTTTTCTTCCATGGGGGTACAACAGAACATAGAGTGCATTGCCACTAGAGTGAAAGTTAAGGTAGGCTTTAGGGCTTAATCATGGCCATTTTGTATGTGTGTTGTCAAAACTCTCTGCAGACCCACTGTAAGTGGAAGGCAAGACAGGTGCAGTTCTCTATTGTTTGTGTATTTTCTCCAGATAATTCATGGTGAGCATTCCACCTACAAACTTTAAAAATGTCCACATTAAAAACAACAAATCACAACAAAGGTTTTCTTAAGTTTTTAAAGGCTGATCTGCAGCAGCAGTAAATCTTCCACTGCTGTCTGAACTGTGAATTCTCCCACAGACAGAGCTGAAGCATCTTCAGGATAATGAGCTTGGTTCTCCTTTCACTCACATTGGTGTAAATCAGGATTAACTCAGCTGACATCCGTGAGGTTACACAAGTGTAAGTGAGAGGAGAATTGAGTTTGGTACATTTTTTCTGCAAAAAGTAAACACAGCAGATTTATTTATTTTCTACCCACAAAAATCTTGCAGTATTTGTGCTGTAGGGGTCAGGGGGAGGGATGCAGAGAAGTGTATTATATAATGGTTAATATTAGTTAATTACTGTAATACATAATTTTCTACTGCCTAGTGTATGTGAAGTGTTTCATTTCATTAATAGCAGACAGATTTATGACATCAGTCAAAGGGTAACAAATTGTTTTTGCACCAGTTTTTAAATTAACAGTAGTTTAACGGTTTATTGTGACCTGCATATTAAATAACAGACTTCCATAATGGTTCTTAAGATGCACCCTAATAAAATATGAAACTTTAAGCTTTTCAATTATGGAGTAAACATAGTGGATTTTTGTTTTCAAATGTAGTTCCATTTGGAGCAGGAATGGTACTGTATTGATTAGACTGGGTACTAAAATCCTCTATGCCCACAAAATGCCAGAGAGTCCCATACTTCTCTGTAAAAGTTTTTTATAACCTTAGTAATGTTGGATGGTCATCTGTCAGGATGGAACCCATGCCATCTCGATCTAAAAGCAGAGATGTTACTGCTGGAACTAAGGACACTGGCATGCTAGCTTGAAGCCAATAACAAATTCATAAGTGGCACTGGTTGAAATTTTTCTGTCAAAACTGTTTAGTGATGGAAAATTGTTTTTTCAACTAAACAAATGTTTTCCCACTAATGTCTGCTTCCAGTGGAAAATTTCAGTATTTCCCCCAAAACAAACACAAAAATACCCCACACCTAGAATGCCTGAAAATCAGAACGTTTTTCAGTTTGAGCCAAAAAAATGAAACATTTCAATTCAAAATGGCACCACACTGCCTTCTCGGCATTATAGTTCAGGTGTCTGATGCTTTGATTCTTGTCTATCAGCTGGGCTGCATCTCCCATGATGCAGTATGACCAGGGACTCCTATGATGTACCCCCTTCTATCATCAATAGGGGGAGAAAGTGATGCATCATGGGAGAGGTTGAGAACCCAGTCCACAAAGGTGAATGGGAGCATAAGGTACTGAAACTATAACTTTTATGAGGCACGGAGGTGCCATTTTGAATCAAAATATTTTGGATTAGGCCAGGATATTTCAGTTTTTGATATTCCATCAAAAAGTCAAAAGTTTACTCAGAAAAAAGCCCCTTATTTTCTGACCAGCCTTGTTCATAAACTCCTAAACATGATCTAGCCATCAGAGGGAGACTGAGGGTCACACTGTGTTAGCATGGGTTACATCTGCACTAAAAGAACCATCTCTAGAGGATAGCAGCAAAGAGTCCTGTGGCACCTTATAGACTAACAGATGTATTGGAACATGAGCTTTCGTGGGTGAATACTCACTTCGTCGGATGCATGTTGGTATTCACCCACGAAAGCTCATGCTCCAATACGTCTGTTAGTCTATAAGGTGCCACAGGACTCTTTGCTGCTTTTACAGATCCAGACTAACATGGCTACCCCTCTGATACTCTAGAGGATAGGTAGTTCAGTTTCTATATTCATCCAGCCTTTGGTCTCTCTCCGGGCCAACCAACCAAATAATGCCAACCGTGATGATAGGTTTTGTGATATAGCTGGCCCAAGACTGCTGACTTATTTTACACTGGCTAACAAATATCCAGCAGTTAGTAATGACTTTTGGTAACCTCTTGTAAGAGCCCAGGACTAGAACCTGAGTCTGTAGAGCCTGGGGTGGCTGATGGTCCCAGAATGCCACTAGGAAGTCATGTAGAGGCACAGCAAGGGGGCAATGTGGAGAGTAGAATGCACAGGAAGTACCGCCCAAGAGACGCAGAGCGACAGTACCCTGTGGCCCTTTGATTGGCCAAGTGCCCATACTTAACCCCACAGATTGTACCACAAAAGATGTCTGGGCAACCACATAGACTTTGGCCTGCTGTAATGCCAGACTTCGCCTTGTCTCCTGATCTCCAGTATCTGACTCCAGCCTGACTTTGATCCTGATTCCTGTCTCTTGATTCTAACCTTATACTACCTCTGATCTCCTGACTCAGACTCTGACTCTCGTTTAGTGGACCAGGCTTTGTGATTCCTCCATCTACTGCCTGGTGATTCCTTTCCCTGGTGGGCAGACCTCAGCCCAGCTGTGACTGCTAGGCCAGATTGTCTATGCCCCGGTCCCTTATGCTTCCATTGTAAGCAGGATTCCTAAACCATCCAGTCTCCTGCAAGTCCTTGTCCAGTGTACAGCAGAGAGTGCTTGACTTTTGCACCTACATGTAGACTGCACTCAACTGTGCTCTGGAATGCAAGTTAGGTTAAACTCTAGTCTAGACCTAGTCTGCAATGAGTGGCAGTCAGTTTCGAGTCCAGTTTGACTTCAGAGGGCTTTGGATCAGCCCTTTAGTCTCAAGAGAGCAGGTTATATAAAAGGCCGGCTGTGATAGAAATTAGGTATGTCTCAGAAGCCATTAACCTGAAGCTGCAAAGATAAGAATGCAACTTGGACTCTTAGTGTAGTGTCTGACAATACACTGTAGGCCTTGTTCTCCTTCCACATTGACTGTACACCATTTGACATTCATGGAGGCTTTCTTGATTTATGCAGATTCAGGCCCTGTGTTTATATTCTGCAGTAGCAACAGGTTATCTTAGAAAAGTAAAGGAAGCAAGGACTGCTGTGCCTCAGTATGGAAAACATTGAATCCGTGCATACATTAGTGTCAGATAAAATGAAGAGCATCTAAAGCTGGAATGTGTTTTCAATGAGCCGTTTGTACAATATGGTTTTGGCTTCAAGATAAGAATGTATCTGTTCATATTGAAAGGGTATGCCGAATCATAATTGCTGCAGCTTAAAAGACTTACATATTGTGAAGATAGCAACCATATATATCCACTGGGAAATGGATCACAGTGGTTCCTGTCATAAACTGATGTGAATTAATGCTGGATTAAGAGATCAGAGCTTTGAAATTCTAATTCCTGAATTTATGCCCTCATGCCAAGCAAAGTCCCTGAGAATAAAAGGTTGTAAACACAGATACCAAATATTGGACTGCATCTTTTTTAGAGCAAGTCATATTATTTTACTATCAGGCACTGTAATTTATGATACGAATATCACTGAAACTTTTTCACCAAACCTTTTGCGCACACCTAGGAATGTATCAGTGTCTCTGGCACCTCCAGTAAGCAAAAGACTTGCTTTCCTTGGCATTGTTCTAGCAGAACAGAATCAGGAGTAGAAGAAATTGCTGCTGGAGCAACATTGATCCAGGAAGTAGTGCAGTAGTAGAACAGTTTTCCAGCAGAAAAATCTTAATTTTGATGGACTGGAAACATTTTGCTGGAATATGTCAATTCTGTCAAAACTTTTGACAGAAACCTACTTGGTGGGCTGCTGGGCTGTCTGGATTTCTGGCTGCCCAGCTTCCCTGAGTGGATGGCTTCCCAAGCTACCTGACTCCCAGTCAGCCCACCTGTTCCTTTGAAATAGTGGCACCACTGTGATTTGTGTGGACAAACCTAATAACTTGTGATGGATCCAGTGGGAAAAGAGATGTATCAACATGCAATTGTGCTGTTGCAATTGGCAGTGGGTTCACTTGGCAGTTGCACTTGTCATTAATTAATGCTGTAGTGGATTCACCCCCAGGTGGTGATGCTGGGACTGAAACATGCTTAAGGTCAGCTATGGAGACTGAGCCACAGTTTTGACATTTCACTTTCAGCCTCTGTTAGTAAGAAAAATGTCCAGGTCTAGTGTTTGTGTGTGAAATGTGGCATCAGGCTCTGGGCCACTTTTTATTTCCTCGTTTGACTCTTTTTGATTCTGTTTTGTTTTTACACTGAAAATGCAGGTGCATGGCAGGGGAGGGAGTATTGGCGCGTCAGCCATGCAAATAAAATGATATAAACTCCCCCTCCAAAGTGGCGAGGGAAGAAAATGGAAAGAGCAATTACAAACCTGGCCACTGAAAGTCAAGTGTGGATGGGCTAGGTGATTTGTCTCACTTTGGGCAGTGGGAAAAGGAGAAATTGAATCTCTTTCCACATGGAAAAGAGGAAGAAATTGGATGGACAAAATACCAACAGTGCAAATGAAACAAAATGAGCCCGCCCAGGCTCATTTTTATTGTTTTGACCCTTTGGGGATAGATGCTGCAAATTGCACATAGCAAGGGCCAGTGCAGAGCTGCACTGCCTCACAGGGAGCACTATGAGGCACTCTGCGTCAGGGAACCTGAATGCTCCCCAGTCTGCAAGGGGAGCATGTACACTACTATTCCTCTTCCTGCCATGCAAAATTCTCACTCTACCTCCCATGCCGATGGTCAGTTCCAATGGTTGGGGCAGGGGAGGCTGGGAAAAGTTATGGCTCTACCTCCTTTCCACCATCTTTAAAACACTGTGTTGACTCAGGGAGGACTGGAGTTCTGCTCTGCCCATATGTAGGTCACACAAGGGGCAGTCTACCCCTCCTCTCTTCCTGGGCTTAGAGACATTATCCAACTGTTATTTAACAACCAGCAATAAAACCTAAATTAAGAAGCAGTAATAGCTACAAAACATTCCCCAAAAAGAGTAACCCTTGAAGGGTCGGTTCCTCAGTGCTGTAATTTGGTGTAGCACCAGTGCAGTCAATGAAACGATACCAATTTACACCAGCTGAATGAACAGAATATGTACCAGGGCTAAATCCTAACCTCAGCATACATATCTGGTTGTGCTTTGAAGATCTCCATCGGAGTCTCTGGTGGGAAGGAATGCTCCCAATAGGCCATTCCCCTCCATGGTTAATGCTGCAGAATAAGGGCTTCAAAATTCCTTAGGGCCTCTATACGTTGGGTAAGGGAAGGATTGGCTTGTGGATCCACATAATCGACGACCAACCATCCCCACTCCCCTGGCCTGTCTTATCACACTCCCAAAAGCTCCTTCATGCTTGGAGTCTTGGATTCCCAATAGAGCAGTGATCTGTGGAGCACCTGGGTGGGGACCCCTGCACAAACTCCCCAAATACTCCTGAGGTTGCACCATTTCTGGAGCCCTCCATGGCTGGATAAAGGGCTGGGATTACCTCTAAGAAAATAAAATTAAACAATAATCAATTTGCATGCCTTTAAACAGACTCAGTCTGACATAATACACAAGACTTGATTTATTGCTGCCTTCATGTAACCTTTCATACAACCTTGAAATATGCAATATTCATTAAAGTAACCTTGGAGCAATGGAAACTGACTTCCGTGGGAACAGGATTTAGTCACAAATGCCTAAAATTCCCTGTTCCCTACCAATACTCAGTATTGTCTGGCTGCACAGGCACACATGCAACCACCGTACACACACAGACACACACAGCCACACACATGAACACTCCTTGAGCAGTCTGATTATAGTTGTCCCTGACTTACTTTTCAGCTCTGTTTCTGAAGTTGACACAAAACTCTTCCAGTGGGGCACCATCTCTTCCCTGCCCCAAAATCAATCACTCAGCTTTGGCAATGTTTTATAATGATCACCAATTACTCATTTTTTTTGAATGTTCTGTGCAAGAAACCACTCAATAGCTCTCGTAGACACTGTTAAATTACCATATTTGTTTGTGCAAGTCACCTAGTGGTGGAGTTATTTCAATATTATTAAATAATTATAACTGCATATCCAAAACTGTAATGGTGAATGCAAACCTTCAGAAACAGTTCAGTAACCAGCACCTTCTTGCAGTGGAGTAATGGGTGGAGGCAGCAGCAGCCATCTTACTTGGCATAATGTCAAGAAGACGACTGATGAAGTGAGTCCAAAAGGCAATTAGGGAAAAAGCAATTAAAAAAACCCAAGTCCCTAATAGCAGGTAAAAGGTAACAATGGCCTGGTCAAGCATGCAACACCAGTGTGCAATCAGTGGTAATAAACGAATTAGATAAGAGAAAATGTGCAAATAGCAAGGACAGCAACAGTCCTGGCAATTGAAGTTTACTCATGCATAGTTGCACAAGACACAATTCTTAATGTTGATTGGAAGAGAACTAATGAATATGTACTTTGGATGTGTATAATTTGTGGGAGATTAAGAGGTGGACAGAATACAGTAAGAGAAATCTGGTGTGACCCACCTACACCCCAGGAGAAGGAAATTGGCCATTGACTTTTTCTAAATGTCTGTCATTTCTCACTTTAATAATAATTGCACTAATTGCAAGGCATGCTATTAGTGCAAATAAAGGGTTGAATTAATAAACCTGAGTGTTTCTGACCCCAGATGTGGCATTCTCATCCAATAAGGTGTGGGGAAATAGCAGCTGGTAATGCTTGCTCTCTCCACCACCTGGTATATTATGCCCACTTACTGCTGAATGCAGGCATGTTGCTCAAGTAACAACCCTGCTCTCAATACACCTCTCAAGGTAATCCTTGATGCTAGACAGACTGAGTTCAGCCACAAAGCAGATACTGAAGCAGGAATACTCCCAGATAAGTGTTAAGGTTCTGCCTACAGTAGAAGTTCTACTATTAGCTGTAACTTTCCCAGCACTCTTACCATACTTTTTACATCTGCGGGTTCCATTTTTAATAGACATCAAAAGAAAACTAAGATGTACAGTGCCCCCAATCAAAAAGAACGAGGAGTTCTTGTGGCACCTTAGAGACTAACAAATTTATTTGAGCATAAGCTTTCGTGGGCTAAAGCCCACATCATCAGATGCATGCAGTGGAAAATACAGTAGGAAGATATAGATATAGATATAAATAGATATAGATATACATCCACAGAGAACGTGAAAAAAATGGGGGTTGCCATACCAACTCTACTGAGACTAATTGATTAAGGTGGGATATTATCAGCAGGAGAAAAAAGAAACGTTTGTAGTAATAATCAGGATGGCCCATTTCAAACAGTTGAGAAGAAGGTGTGAGTAACAGTAGGGGGGAAATTAGCATGGGGAAATAGTTAATTTGCAAAATGGACACAATTAAATTAGGCTTGAATAAAGACAGGGAGTGGATGAGTCATTACACAAACTAAAAATTATTTCCCCATGTTAATTTTCCCCCTACTGTTACTCACACTGTTTGAAATGGGCCATCCTGATTATCGCTACAAAAGGTTTCTTTCTCCTGCTGATAATAGCCCACCTTAACTGATTAGTCTCATTAGAGTTGGTATGGCAACCCCCATTTTTTCATGTTCTCTGTATATTTATATAAATATATATATATTCCTACTGTATTTTCCACTGCATGCATCTGATGAAGTGGGCTTTAGCCCATGAAAGCTTATGCTCAAATAAATTTGTTAGTCTCTAAGGTGCCACAAGTACTCCTTGTTCTTTTTGCTGATATAGACTAACATGGTTACCACTCTGAAACCAGTGCCCCCAGTGTAAATGATAGCTAACCAACCAAAGCCAGCTGGATTACAGCCTGCTCCTGTACATGGTGTGTTTCAGCCAAGTATGTATTAAACGATCCACCTCGCCTTCCGCTTGCTTTTCAGTAATAAAGTCTGAATGATATGTCTTCCCTCCCTGCAATTGGTTTCTCCTCATCTGTCTTTTCACTGCTGAGCTGGACGGGGGAAGGGAAGTTTATCTTTGTCTCTGACAGTCATGAATCAAGTGAGAAAGAAACTCCCCTTTTCTCTGCGATCCCTGAAGTTCTTGAACACCAATGTGCTGGAAAGATCGATGTGAATTACAAGCAGTCACCTGGGGCTCAGTTGGACCATCCGTAAGGGGTGCAGTGTTGTTGCCCTGCCCAGCACAGAAAAGGAAATGTATTGTGATTTAGAGACCCAATAGCTGGTCTCTGATTCCCTTCTAGTAGCAATGTGTCAGTAGTCTGTGCCAGCCATATACCTGGTGCAGATTGCTTCCCTGCAGCACTGGCTGGTCCCTTGGAAGTTTACTGCCAAATCCTTTTAGTGCCTCTGCCTGCCTGGTCAGGCAGACATAACATCCCCACAGAGGTTGCTCTTCCCTTGTGCTTCTACTCATGATATGGGTGGCCAGTGTAGGGGAATGAGCCCCCTTACTCCCCTGTGGGTGTATTGGATGAGATACTCTTGCCCTTTATCATGGAGGAAAATTCCCTTCAACCACAAGTATCTGAAGGAACCTTAATACCTTTGAAATTGTCCCTTTGTGCCTCAGTCCCTGTCTATAAAATGGGGATAATAGAATGTCCATATTTTGTGTTGTGAGAGTAAATAAGTACAGTAAAGATGGCAAAGTCTCTGTTATTATGGTAACAGGGGGCATGTAAGTAAAAAAAAATGTATTTCGTAATGTGAGCTTTTCCCTTGAACCCAGGACCATTTATGAGTGGATAGGCTATTTTTTACACTAAACAAAATTAGATTTTTTTAAGCAAAACTGTATAGGCTTTAAAAAAAATGAGACCAATTTTGTGCAATCAAAACTAAGTGCAAACCTCTCAGATGTCAAGGATTTAAAAGCACAAATAGCTTGTGAAAATAAAGGGGAAAGTGAGTTCTCTAGGTCCAGGTAGGGAAATGCTTTGTTACCGTGAGGCCTGTGACTGTAGAAGAGTCTCCCAAGAGATGTGGTAAAAGTGCCACCACTTGAGTGGTTTAAAATTAGAATACATGAGGGACTGAAGAATATAGTGTGGGGAAGAATCCTGAACTGGCTGGCTGGCAACAAATGAGAGCAGAATTTGATCGTAGTCCCTTATTCTGTTGATTAGTCAGTGAGGAAAATTCATGCAAGTACGGCAAGCTGGATTTGGCCTGTATTCCATCTTTCCCAACTCTAATTTCTATTTCTGTCACTCACTCCTCATTCCAAAAGGCACTTCCCCTCTGCTTCCTTGTAAAACAGAGACACCTTCCCAGCATAAATACACAGCTATCATTAAATACCCAAACAGAATATATTAAAGCAAAATGAATGTTATTCAAATGAAGTACCATTCCCCTCTTCCATGTTACAAAGCACATTCTTCAGGATAAGAAAAAAACCCACTTTATTTACAATTACCTAATAGTTTCATAACTATAAATTGCAGCTAACCAAAGTAAGGGAGCAGCAGCTCTCACAGAAGCCCTAGAAAGGTACAAATGAAAAGAACATAGTGTGCATAGTCTGTGCTGTGCAGGCAAAGAACAAAATTTATTTAGTCTCATTCACCGTTAGGAGTTGTATGCTTTAGTTATGAGCAGCAGTATGATCCATAATATACCCTCTAGCAACTGAGAGGAGAAAAAGAACAGCGTTCAGAATTTTATTCACAGAGGGGGAAAAGAACTTAATTGCGATTGAGAGGGGTAAGAATATATTGCCTTTTAAAACAGCAGTAGGAGTTAGGGAAAACCTAATTACTAGAAACTCCAGAATCTGCAGTTAAGATTCCAATATCAACTTTAACAGTGTCCCCATATCTCTGCATCCCGCCCCCCATATCTCTGTGTCCCCAGTTATCTGTCCTATGATGTCCGTGCCTTGTTGTGGCGGGATAGCTTGTGGGCTCTAACGATCCCCAGAGTTTGTGTCGGTGGGGGCTTTTAGCTCCTGGTACGTTCAACCATGCCGGACTGGTCTGTGGGGGAGGAGCCAGACAAAACAGACACCCTGGTCCTCAAGGTTGGGGGTTAGGCACAAGGTTAACAACCCTGTCCCATAAAAAACAAAATATGTTACGGAAACAGCGACGGAGAAATCTACCATTACTGTGTGTGATGGCCTTCAGGAATCAATGACCCATATGACTGCCAGTGGTGAAAGCCAAAAGGAAGCCACTGGAATAAAGACTGAAGTGCTCAACCCCAAGACAAAAACCAAACTTGGTTTTTGGAACATAGGGACAATGTACGAAACAGGGAAGCTAGTTCAGGTCATGGCAGAGATGAGACACCACAGTTTACACATCCTGGGCATCAGCGAGAGCAGATGGATAGGATTAGGCAGATTAACATCAGACTTGGGAGAAACTTTGCTGTTTTCTGGATGGGATGATGGACAACACCATGAGGGTGTTGCCATCCTTTTGAAAAAGGGAGTGGAGCATTCCCTGCTTGAATGGAAGTCCATCGGCAGCAGACTTATGTGAGCCAGACTGAAAGGGAAATACAATAATATCATCCTGATTCAGTGCTATGCTCCGATAAATGACAGTGATGAAGAAGTAAAGGACAAATTCCACCTTACACTACAGGCAGAGTTAGAGAGAGCACCATGCCATGATTTAACTGTTGTCATGGGAGACCTGAATGCCAAGGTCGGTAAGGACAACACAAACAATGACAGAGCAATGGGAAGACATAGGTGCGGCACCATGAATGAAAACAGAGAGAGGCTTGATGAGCTCTATAATAAGAATGACCTAGTCATTGGTGGAACCCTCTTCCAACATCGTGAAATCCACAAGCTGACATGGTGTTCTCCAAATGGCAGAGATAAGAACCAGATTGACCATGTGATGATCAATGGCAAATGGCAACGCTCAGTGATAGATGTGAAAGTGAGAAGAGGTGCGGATGTTGGCAGTGACCACCACCTTGTGACAGCGTCCATCAAGCTAAAACTGAATAGTGTGGATCCACCAAACAAGGGACAGAGATGTTAGGACATTGACAAGCTAAAGTCTCCTACAATACAGAAAGCCTTCACTCTACAGTTAAAGAACAGGTTTCAGGCACTTGCAGACCTTGATGAAGAGGAGGGGAATGCAGATGAGGAGATCAACAAGAAATGGGACAAAGTAACAGGAATTTATAAACAGAGCAGTGAAGCCTGTCCAGGCTACAGGCAGAGGAGAGGGAAGCAGCGGATTACACCCAGCACACAGAATGCCATAGAAACTGGACGAGCCCTGAAGAAAAAAGTTTTAGACACAAAATCCCAGAAGCCAAAGGACAAATTCCGCGAGCAGCTTAGCAAGGCACACCAGAAAATTAAACACCTTGTGAGAGCAGACAAACGACATTATATTGATAATCTGGCAACACGAGCAGAGGATGCAGCTGCTCATGGTGAACAAGGAACCATCTACAAAATGACGCAGCTTATCAGTGGTAAACGGCAGACACCAACAAACACTCTCATCAGGGACAAACAAGGCCACCTACTAACAACAGAAAAAGAACAAGAAATATGCTGGAGGGAGCATTTCAAAGAATTGCTGAACAGAGAGGCACCTAAAGAGGAAGCAAACATCCAGGAAGCATAAGAAGAACTTGATATCAATACAGATACCTCACCTAAGGAAGCCATCAAATCCTTAAAAAAATGGGAAAGCTTCTGGTAAGGATAACTTGAATGCAGAATTGTTCAAGGTAAATCCTGAGTTAGCAGCATCTATCCTGGCCCCTCTATTTACATCAGTCTGGGAAAGGGAAAAAGTACCAGATGAGTGGACCAATGGGGTTATAGTGAAGATACCAAAAAAAGGAACTCTCAGTGATTGTAATAACTGGCGTGGTATCACACTTTTATCTGTGCCAAGCAAAGTATTGTGTAAGATCATAGTCCAGCGTATATCAAAGGCAGTTGATAGCGTTCTCAGAAAAGAGCAAGTCGGTTTTCAGAAAGGGCGTGGATGTACAGACCAGATCTTCACTCTACGAAACATAAATGAACAATGCTTAGAATGGCAACAGCAGTTCTACATAAACTTCATAGACTTTGAGAAGGCTTTTGATAGCATTCACAGGAGCAGCCTATGACGCATTCTGCGGGCATATGGAATCCCTCTCCATATAATCAACATCATCTTAAGCTTTTAGTTCAACTTTACATGCAGTGTCGATTACAGTGAACTCTGTTTTGAAGTCAAAACAGGAGTATGTCAGGGGTGTGTCATCTCTGCAATCCTCCTCAACATTGCCATTGACTGGGTAATGTGGCGTACAACAAAAGATATGCCAAGAGGCACTCAATGAACACCTCTCTCATTGTTTGAAGACCTGGACTTCACAGATGATCTCGCTCTCCTATCACATACCCAACACCATATACAAGAAAAAACAAACTCGACTCAACACATTCAGCTATCAAATTGGACTGAAAATCAATCGCAATAAGACAGCTATCATGACCATTAATATTGCCTCACCATCACCAGTACAGATAGAGGATCGTGTTCTCACCAATGTAAAAACATTCACATACTTGGGCAGTACCATCAGCCAGGATGGTGGAACAAACCAGGACATCCCGAACAAAATCAATAAAGCCAGGAACACCTTCAGGAGCTTAAATACAGTCTGGAAATCATCAAAATACACCAAAACCAAACTCAAGATTTACCAGAGCTACGTACTTTCAATATTACTTTATAGTAAGAATGCTGGGGAATGAAAAAAGTATGACATGTCCAAACTGTCTTAATTCCATATAACCTGCCTCAGAAAAATCCTCCGTATCTTTTGGCCCAGAACAATCTCAAACCAAGACCTATTCACACACCGCAGCCAAGAGAATATGAGTACCATCATTACCAGGAGGCATAGGAGATCAACTGGCCATGTGCTTTGGATGGAAACTGATTCTATCACCAGAGTAGCAATAAGATGGACTCCTGAAGGCAAGCAAAAATGAGGCTGCCGAAAACAACATGGCGAAGAGCTGTGGAAGCCAAGCTGAAAAACCTGGGGCACAGCTGCGGTCCAACTGAAAGACTTGCCAGAAACAGACAGGTGTGGAGAAGCTTTGTCGCTGCCCTAAACGCCAGAGGCATAATGGGAATATGATGATGATGATGATGATATCTCTGCGTATAGGCCAGAAGGGGGCTAAAAGAATTTTTTTTTAAAGGAATTGTTAAATTTTGCAGAAAAAAAAATGGTATTCACCCAAATCCAAAAGGAAACCTCAAGGCCCCAGTGCTGTGGGGCCATATTTAGGGTGCTCTTTATCTGGAGAGGGTTTCACTAAGCAGCATTCTTTGGCTCTGTAGGTTCCGTTTTGAGGAACTCTGTCATGCACTTTAGCTATTAATGTGGTACTTGTAAGTCTAATTGTGTTGGGTCTGATCCAAAGCTTATTTAAATAGATGGGAATCTTTCCATTGCCTTTATTGGGCTTTGGTTCAGACTCTAACTCAGCCACATAAATCAAAATCTAAGTGAAATCACATAAGTGATGTACTTTAGTACTTGCTCCATAATCTACCAATGGACTCAATAGTCCTGTTTTAATGATCTATTTAAAATAGACCTTATTTATAGTGGGTGGCAGGGGAAAGGAACCTCTTATAGAATATCAGGGTTAGAAGGGACCTCAGGAGGTCATCTAGTCCAACCCCCTGCTCAAAGCAGGACCAATCCCCAGACAGATTTTTGCCCCAGATCCCTAAATGGCTCCCTTCAAGGACTGAACTCACAATGCTGGGTTTAAGCAAGCCAATGCTCAATCCACTGAGCCATCCCTCCTCCCCCATATGTATGAAAGTAACCAATTAATGCTGTAAAATATACGTGGGCATTTGACCAAACTTTAAGTAACATAATTCTGCTCTCCTTGTGATAAGTAGAGTGAGGCCTTTTCCTGTGTAATGAATGTATCTCTTTACTGTTTAAGATTTAGTTTTTGCCCTTGCTTTTATTTTCTTATGTCTGCGATTAAGGAAAAGATGATCTGTTGTATCCAATATTAAGGCTTCAGGAAGCCATTGAGATCACTATCTTTCTTTTTCTTTCATTGCACGGTCAGGGAGAATATTGACTGCAGCTCAGATTGATCTACGCTGTTTACAAGGGAGTTAAGTAATTTATTTTAATTAAATGTTCTTAGAAATCAGTAGAGTGTGCCCATCTTTTAACCCTTCTTCTTGGACCATTAATCAACTCATTAACTATTTCTCCCCCCAGCTAGTTGCTGGTGAAGTTCACAAGATTAGAAGTTTATTACTCCTCCCCTGGTAGCTCATTATTAACTTTAGCATCACCAACTGGACACATTTATAACTAGTAGAGCTAAAAGTGGGGAGCTCTTAAGTCTTCCCTCTGAACAAGGTAAGAATAGCTACTGAGTAAGAAAGATACTGTTTGCACAAAGTGAATTGTGTTAGGATTGAAACTAGTGAACACAGATATGATTGAAGTGACTAATGTTTGAATGTAGTCCCAAAGAATACATAAATCCAGGCTCCTGTGGACCAAATCCAAAGTTAAACAAGCATTTACTATTGTTGAAACTCTTGCTGGAACCTTTGGGAGTTTTGGCAGAGGGAGTAGTAGGAATCCCAGCCCTTTGTGCAAGTTTGATACGTTTTTCAGCTGATGGGGCCGCCTGTAACTGCAACCATTGTGTAGCACTCGTTGGCAGTCTACCCCGTTTAAATTCTTTATTTCATCTTGAAAATTACCGGGTGGACAGAGACTGAAGTCTTATATTTATCTACAGAACAAGTCAGTCACAAGTGCAAGTTTCTCTGCACTACTTCAGGCCTGGCCTGTTGATAATTCTGCTCCTTCTGAAATCATTGGCAAATTTTCCATTTATTTCATTGCAAACAAGATCAGGCCTTTGGAAAGGCCACCTCTGCTGGTGAAAGGGTAAATCAGTCTTCATGCCCATTTAGTCCTTGACCTTTCTGCTGATACTGCAAATGGCAATCCTGCTAGACAAGCAGGGGCGGCTCTAGGTATTTTGCCGCCCCAAGCATGGCAGGCAGGCTGCCTTCGGCGGCTTGCCTGTGGGAGGTCCCCAGTCCCACAGATTCGGCGGCACGCCTGCAGAATGTCCGCCGAAGCCGCGGGACCAGCGGACCCTCTGCAGGCATGCCGCCAAAGGCAACCTGCCTGCCGCCCTCGCGGCGACCAGCAGAGCGCCCCCCGTGGCTTGCCGCCCCAGGCACGTGCTTGGCGTGCTGGTGCCTGGAGCCGCCTCTGTAGGCAAGTGTATGTTAAAATATAAAAGCTGAACGCTTAAACTGGTAGGAAGCTATTTCTGAGCTATTATCTCTCACTCTGACTTCAAAGGGTATTGGATCAGGTCTTCAGTGGGAATCTTTCCATAGATTTCATTGGGTTTTAAATGAGGCCTTAGTCAGCAGAGATTCACTCTGTATTAAGCGACCACTGAAAGTGATACAATGTATGAATGTTACACTTTTCAGCTGAGCCAAAAAAGGTCATTTTCTACTCTGGGTAATCAAAGTGCAATAGTATAAATATAATACCTAGTGTTCAAGGCAATACAATTGATTTGCATATACTGTTTGAAAAACAAAGCTATCATAATAGTATTCACTGTATCCCATTTCCACCACAGTTCATAGCAGTTGAATTGTAACACTTGTAAATTTGAGTATCAGAGGGGTAGCCGTGTTAGTCTGGATCTGTAAAAGCAGCAAAGAATCCTGTGGCACCTTATAGACTAACAGACGTTTTGCAGCATGAGCTTTCGTGGGTGAATACCCACTTCTTCGGATGCCATCCGAAGAAGTGGGTATTCACCCACGAAAGCTCATGCTGCAAAACGTCTGTTAGTCTATAAGGTGCCACAGGATTCTTTGCTACTTGTAAATTTGTGTGTTTTGCTGATGCTAATTTTCTTCTCTGACCACAATCACCCTATGACTGTACTTGTTTGGCAATATTGTTGTAGAAAGCTATGCTAATTTATCAAAATTTACTTACCTTTAGGACATCTTTAATTGGCTTAATTTCCAGTAGTGCCTTTTTAGCATTTTCAGTGGCTTCAATTGATTTCAGTTCACATAGTAACACTTCAAAACACTAACTTTTTTTCTTCTTCTTCTTGGTTTCTTATCATTCCCTTGCAATTGAAGCTTCTCTTGATTGGAGATTCATTTTCTGTGTTTCTGGGATCCATAATCATATCATGAAGTCCACCTTTTCCTAACCAAACTATTCTCTCAGAGTAGTAGTCTCATTTCCCCTTCATTTAGTGACTTCCAATACCACGCCTTACAAAATAAAAAGCTATTAAAACATCACACAGCCACAGATAATAGGAGAGGAAACTCTGGGAATCAAATTTTAAATTTGTTAAGGTAAACTCAATAAAACACCCCACAGTTATTATCATTAACATATGGCTAATTTTGATCAAACCCACTTTAAATAGACTGGCTGAATTATTCACTCTAAGAACAGTTGTGAATTCCAGCCACTGCTGTTTGAAGGAATTAGCAGGATGACATATGGTACTGAAGTACTAAAATGTAAGATAGAATTGCATTGTTCCAGCACCTGTTATAAAAGAGCAGTGATATGGAAACAACTTTCTCAATTCCCTAAAGGTTAAACTTCAAAGTTTCTTTCTCTCTCTGTTTGCAGAAGCAGCATCTGGAATGGGAAGTTTAATATTCTGGACTCTGAATATTTGGCGGTTGTGTTATAATTCCTAATAGAATGCTAACTGCTCAGTGACCCTCTTCTCCCAAACTCGAAAAGAATAAATTACGACTGTCAGCGTGATGTGGGACTGAGTATTTTTGACTTACACCAGGATGATAGAAAAGCTGCTACCCATGCCTGATTCATTTCACAGCTCAGTGAGGCCACAGGTGCCTGTCCTAAATATTGCTATTCCAGGCATCTCACAGAGGACTAGATTAGATGCCTGTCTTGCTTATTAAGGAAACTATGAGATACCTTCCTGGAGTACTTAAAACTAAGCAGTAGCACATGGTTTGAGACTGCACAGGAAATAATAAGCTGATCAGATAACTTGGTTATATGTCTCTGACAACCTGAAAACAAATACAAATTAAGGATAAAATCCACCACTTCATGGAGGGCACCCGTTAGGTTGTATGTACTCTGGATACCCCATGGTTCCCCTGCAGAAGGGAGAGGCACAAGCACTACTAGAAATTAAGCCAATTAATGAAATCCTGAAGGTAAATCAAATCTGACAAATTAGCATAGCTTTTCAAAATATTTTTTCTCTCCTTTTCCATGCTAAAAAGGAGAGCTCCACTCTGCCAGTGAATAGGGCAGCATGAGCAAGGAATGGAGAAATGGGATCCATACTTAGGCAGATTCAATGAATGGAAAACTATGTCTAGTGAATGTTGCCACAATCTTAGATTATAGGCAACAATAGTAGCCACCGAGGGGGGATGAATTATAATTATATATTCAATATATATATGCTCCAATGCAGCAAATGTTCATGAAGCTAATTTACTTGGACTTCATCGATTCAGAGGAAGGTAGAGGAATAGGAAACCCACCTTTCAGAGAGACTGAGATGGAGAGATCTGTGGCAAGTCACTGAGCTTTAGGTCCTCAAAGGTGTTTCGGTTGCTCACTCCCAGTAAAATCAATGGGAGTTATGTGCCTAAATAATTATAAGGAGTTGGCCCTCGTGGTCAGAGCTGAGATTAAATTTTGGGAGTTCTTGATTCCCAGGTCTGTCCTCAAAACACTGCACCACACCTCTGCTGTATGGGTTGGAGGGCCTACACCTTTGAAGTAAGAGCAATGGGAGAATGATCAATTATTTGGTTCTCATCCCCTGGCTTGTCCGGTCACACAAGTACATATATGGGAGGGCTAATGGAAGGGGACGTGCATGGGAAACACTAGAAGGGGATCAAGATTTTAAGCTCCTTTAAGGAAATTTTTCATCTTTATCCTCTAGCCCATACCTATTTCATATTTTCCAGCAGGAAGTGGTTAGAAGAGGTAAGCAAAGCCCTCGGAGAGCTAAACAAACCTCTTATCATGTAGGGAGGTAATTCAAAATGGATCTTCACTTCAGACACATTAGCTGATTTATAGTGAACTGTACTAGATATTACTTTCATGAGAATTTTTGCAACTCTGCTATGATGGTTAAAATTAAGTACCGCCTCTTTGGCTCAGCTCTGTAAATGGAAAGAGGCCATGCATTATAATTTCCATCATTACTGAGCTGGTATTTGGTGACGTGCTGTATGTCCCTTGGCCCAGCAATGTGCTTGCCATTATGCATTTTACTGTGTGTATTGTTTTTACAAGCTACTCTTTGGGTAATTCCCCCCCTAAGCTATGAAAAATCTCTCTCTAAATAGCCGTATTTTGATCACGTGAATTAAATGGGCAGAAATAATGAAAGTTTTCCAAGCAAACACTATGTTTCCCCTGTAGAAACTAGCTTAGCTTCATTCACATGTATAATAAAAAGTTCTCATTATACAGTGGGATGTCTAATAATTCACTGACTAATGCTTTAGTCCAAAAATAAAAGTAACATGAAGTCTGGACTACTGTATTTTGACCATGTTCAATGGAGATTGGATACTGCCTTGGCAATTGTGTTTGTTTAGCTTCTAAGCATGTAAGTTTAAATGTTTAAAGCCAAAATGGCAAATTCCAGTAGGTATGGCTGGAAAACAGGAATTCTAGTTCAGTGAAAATTTCACGGTTTGGCAATGAGGGCCATAACCTCTGGGCTATCCAGTCAGTCACACACACTCTCTCTCCTCCCCCCGATCCTCCCCTCCGCTTGGAACTATTCCACCTTGAATAAATAATTAAATATACTTGAGAGAGAGAGAGAGACCCGATAACCCAATGCTAGAGTACTCACCTGGGATATGGAAGAGCGAGGTTCAAGGGCTGTTTTGAATCTGGCAGTGATGGAGAGACATATCAGGCCCCTGCATTTCTACAGAAACACAATAAATAGTTTTGCTAGCTAAGACAATGAATTTACAGTAGATACTGTGGCTGCAGCAAACAAAGTAAGTTGAAACAAAACAAATTTCTGGATCGGGTGGGCAGTGAACACAGTTTGAATGCTGATCAGTGGTAGCAGTTGAGACAGTATTGGCACAGAAGCTTAAAAATGGGTGTAGCCTCATGTATGCAAGCCAGAATATTTTAATGGTATTATTCCCATCACTTACACTGGTTTTACATCAATGAAACACCAATGGCTTACATGAAGTTACATCTCAACTACAGCTGTAATAACCAAGGCAATTAAAGCAATCTGGGGGGCTAGGCACAATCCACATGAGGCTCCTATAGCTTCACTCCCATGGTAGGTCTCACTCCTGCTTGGAGGTGGCAGCAACTTTTAGAGTTAAGAGGAACAGAGCTGTCCACATGTTTGGGAACTATTGTTTTAGGCTCTTTGTAGACTCAGAGGCATCGGTTACACTTGGGCCACATTTTCAAGCTTGTCTTTGCAACCATGAGTCCTAGAAACAATTAAAATAAATGAAATCTAAGATCACACCATGGGACTCCAGAAGTTGGGGGCCTAAGAATGGACATATAGAGCCTCTGCACTAAACTGGCCCTGATAATGTCTGAACTCAGTGCAATATATTGGTATTATCCATGAATCCACCCCCTAGATTTGTTGGTGGACTCAGGAAGATATACACAAAATGAGTGAGTGGGAATTGATGTCATAAAGGAGAACACATTCAAAGGCAAGACCTACAGTACAAATAGAGAAAACTAATTACTATAGGACAGCTTAGTAAGAAGCGATATGAAAACTTGAAAACATTTTCTGAAGATGGAAACAGACTTCTTTATATTATGCATTTTTGCACAAGCCCTTCTAGAAGTGAACAAACCAGAGTGCCAGTGCTGGAAACTTGAGCTGGCATGGATTTTTAAAACAATGATATGGAGCAAAAAGAGCAGCCAGTGAAGGTGTCAGCAATATAATAACCAACAGAAAATGCAAAGTAGATCCCAATGGGAGCTGAAAATAAGAGCCATTTAAATCAAAGCACCATTGTTCAGCTGCCTTGAAATCCTCTCCTTGGGCTGGAAAAGAGAGAGAATATTAATAACCCATACGGTCTAGGCTGCGATGAAAAGTTAAAAAACAAGTAAAATTCAACATTAGTAACAAGTCCAACTACTAGTCACAGCAAGTATGGAAATGGCAAGCAAAACAATCAGGAAAATAAGGAAGTTAGGGTATGAAACATAACAACGAAGCCTGAACTGAAGCTAAGCATTCTTGATGGGGAGTCATGTCTTTAATTATGCATTGCCTCTTGTACCACAGATATACATTTTGATAAAGCTCAGTTATTTAAAGTGCAGCATTAGTCTAGCATCAAACATTGATATGATATCAGAGACTTGATCTGGAATGAATCCTTCTGACATGTGAGGCACTTACAGTTTAATACGGCAGAAAGCTGAAGGGAAAAAGTTGCCACTTTTCTTTACAGTGGTCAAGAGACACTCAGTTCTTCTGACAATTGGCACTGGAACAGCAATGCAGTTCAGAGGTGACTTTATAACAGATGATCCTAGTTGATATCCTTCATAATCATGTATGCAGAGTGCAAATGGGCTTGAACCCAAATTCTGGATCTGGACATCTTTGTATGTAAGGCCTGGTCTACACTAGGACTTTAATTCGAATTTAGCAGCGTTAATTCGAACTAACCGCTCAACCGTCCACACCAGGAAGCCATTTAATTCGAACTAGAGGGCTCTTTAGTTCGAATTTGGTACTCCACCCCGGCAGGTGGAGTAACGCTAAATTCGACATGGCTAGTTCGAATTAGGCTAGGTGTGGATGGAAATCGAACTTAGTAGCTCCGGGAGCTATCCCACACTGCACCACTCTGTTGACGCTCTGGACAGCAGCCCGAGCTTGGATTCTCTGCCCAGCCACACAGGAAATGACCCGCGAAAATTTGAATTCATTTTCCTGTCTGGGCGGTTTGAATCTGACGTTCTGGTTGCACATCGGGGCGAGCTCCGCAGCACCGGCAGCAATGCAGAGCTCTCCAGCAGAGGAGTTCATGTAATCTCTGAATAGAAAGAGGGACCCGGCATAGACTGACCGGGAACTCTTCGATCTGATCGGTGTGTGGGGCGAGGAGTCTGTGCTTTCGGAGCTGCGCTCCAACGAACGGAATGCAAAGACCTACGAGAAGGTCTCCAAAGCCATGATCCAGACAGAGGATACAGCCGTCATGCAACGCAGCGCCGTGTGAAAATCAAGGACCCCAGACAAGCCTACCAAAAAATCAAAGCGGCCAACGGACGCTACGGAGCCTGCCACCACTGCCCCACCAGTGACCATGGACTCTGATGATGGGACAGTGTCGACGGACAGTTCCTCGACGATGTTCACGGACGGGGAAGATGAGGAAGGGTTTGTGGAGGACGAGGCAGGCGATAGCGCTTACAACGCTGGTTTCCCCGACAGCCAGGATCTATTCATCACCGTCACGGAGATCCCCTACCAACCCTCCCCGGCCAGGAACCCGGATCCTGAATCAGGGGTAGGATCTGTCGGTAAATGCTTTAACCATGTTAACTTTTATTCTTAATATAACAGGAATCTGAAGTGTGTGAAAAGGAGGTCTCTGTATATATGGTGATAGAACAGAAATCCTCCTGGGAGAATGCCACGAAGCTCTCCTGCCGTTAATCGATAAGCATCAGCAGGAGGTTCCTGGGGAGAGCTGCCTTATTGGGTGCTCCGTGGTAGCACACTTTTCCGCGCGAGGCTTTCATGCGGTATTCAGGGAGCACTGCCTCCCAGAGCACGGCTGCATAGGTCCGTGGTTCGTGCTAGATTTCACGCAGCATGCGCTCTCTATCTCCTTCAGTGCCCGTCCTCACGGTGATCTCGCTCGGAGACTCCTGCATCTAAGTAGGGGAAGAAATGTTACGTTACGCCTGGTCCAAAGTATTTTTAATAAATAACGGACAGACGGCATAGCACAGACTCAGCACGCAGCTGCGTGACGAGCGTAACGGAAAGCCAAAGAATCAAAGGGACGCTCATGGAGGGGGGGGGAACGAGGACGCAAGGTATCCCACAGTTCCTGCTGTCTCCGAAAAGCATTTGCATTCTTGGCTGATCTCCAAATGCTTCTAGGGTCAAACACAGTGTCCGCGGTGGGTCGGGGCATAGCTCGGCAATTTACGCAGCCCCCCGACCCCCAGAAGTTAAAGGGAAAACAATCCTCTGTTGACTCTTTTACATGTCACCGTATCTGTACTGAATGCTGCAGATAGACGCGATGGTGCAGCACTCAACACCAACATCCTTGCTCCCCCCACGCTATGGATGGCTGATGGTACAATAAGATGGAAATCCATCCTCATCATCAGCCTATTGGCACATGGGGCAGTGCAAAAGGACTGGTAACCATAACGACCGTACCAACTTGCTTGGAACAGGTCGGTCAAGGCCGCCTGTTGCTAATTTTTCATGGTAGATGGTGCAGTATGGCTGGTAACCGTCCTCATCATTGCAACAGGGGGCTGAGCTCCATCAGCCCCCACCCTTCATTGTAAAGAAAAGATTCAATTGCCCCTGGACTAGCAGAGGGATGAGTGGCTCCCTCCTCCACACCCCTTAATGTCATCTCTGGACTATCATTGCAGCTGGAGGCTTCCTTCCACTCATTTCTCACAAACGACTACCTGTGTCTTATTCATGCATTCTATATTACTTCATCACACAAGTGGGGGGACAATGGTATTGGAACCCAGGAAGGCTGGGGGAAGAATGGAATGAACAGGTGGGGTTGTTTCAGGAGCACACCCTGTGAATAGCGTTCAGCTCAAAATTTATGCAGGATTGGACAGAGAGCAGCTGTGGTCTCTGGTTGTATGATACAGTGGTTCTCTAGTACACTTGCCCATAATCTAGGCAGGACTGATTCTATTTTTAGATACCCAAAAAGGAGGGATTGACTCGGGGAGTCATTCCCAAATTTTGCTTTTGCGCCCCTGGCTGATCGACCAGGGGCACTTATGACAGCACCAAATGGCGCAGTGCAAAAGGACAGGTAACCATGACCATCTTATTACCGTCTTCTTACCAGTTCATGGTATGGTAGACGGTGCAGTATGCCTGGTAACCATCGCTGCTGTCATGCAAAAGCATAAGCATGCTGCTGTGTAGCGCTGCTGGTCCGCCTCTGTCAGCGGCATCCAGTACACATACGGTGACATATACAAAAGGCAAAATACGGTCCATTGTTGCCACGCTATGGCGTGTGCCAGGGCATTTCATGGAAAACGTGCTCGAAATGATTGTCTGCCATTGCTTTCCCGGAGGAAGGAATGACTGGCGACATTTACCCAGAATCCACCGCGCAAATGATTTGTGCAACAGCAGGCACAGGGGTCTCAACAAAAAATTCACAGAGACAGCCTAGACTCAGTTAATTGTTCGCAAAAAAGTATCATTGCAAGGAATTAACTAACTGTTTCCCATCTCACAGCTTCCACTGTCTCCAGACCTGCCACAGCATCCACCTCGCAGAGGCTGGCGAAGATTAGGCGGCGAAAGAAAAAGACAAGGGACACGATTTTCGATGAATGTGTGGGCTGCTACCTAGCCGAGGCGGACCAGCAGAGGCAGTGGAGGGAGAAAGTCTCTCTGTACCAGCGCTCACACAGCGAATGGGAGGAGAGGTGGCGTGAGGAACAGAAGCAGGCGACTCAAGCAATGCTTGTACTACTGAGGGAGCAAACGGACACGCTCCGGCGACTTGTGTATGTTCTGCAGGACCGCTCCAGGACAGAGCCCCCGGCAGTATCTCTGCAACTGCCCTCCCCGCCACAAAGTCACATTCCCCCCTCACCTCAAATAACCAGGAGGATGCCCGCCCTGGGCCGTGAATACTGTCACTGCACCCCAGCAGAGTGCTCAAGTAACCAAAAGCTCTCCTAGCCTACGTTTGCATAAGTCCTTCCCTTCCGGACTCAAACAAGTCCCAATCCCAGTCCCATCCCATAACTGTGTACTTAAGTAATAAAAATACTTTGCTGTTAAGTACTGTTTCCGTCATGTTTCTTCACTGAAGACTGTGTTTGAATGGGGTGCGTGGGGAAGTGCGTTGCTAATTGCATAGGACAGGCACCTTTCGCAGGGTACAGACACGGGGGCCGGATCAGCAGCGGGTAACACACACAGTGCAGTCAGCAGGCACCGTGGTCGGTATGGGAGGTGGTTTCCAGGTTCTGTGTGGGCGGTGGGATGTGACTTTTTAGCGGGGAGGGCAGGTACAGATCTTATACAGCGGTCCTTGTCGTGGACCGCTGAGTCACGCAGCAGAGGAATCTGTATCCGTCCTCCTCCGCCACAAGGCCACATAGCCCCCCGCACACAGAATCCCAAAAAGGAGGGATGGCAGGCTCCGTTGAAACAAGCAGTCCGGCAATGCGGACCGCTGTAGGAGCAGGAGCCTGTCATTCCTTGAGTTTAGAGGCGGTCTTTACATCAGCGCACACCCTACCCACCGCAGTCTGCGTTCCAGTTTCGACCCTTTAACGAAAAGTCATGAATAAAGAAACCTCTCCTCAGTAACAGTGTGACATGTATTTTATTTTTACACGTGTCTTGGAAGTGGAGGAAACGGGGAGAACGGGGTATTTAACCGAAGAGGAGAGTCAACAGTAACTGGGTAAAGAAACAGGGGCAGGTTCAGCTTCTCTGTAAAGAAACTGAACAGTCACAGGTCACGCTGCTCGCTGGTATTTAAAGAGTTCCTTGTCGCTGTCCCAGGCGCCTGTATAGGGCTTCATGAGCAAGTGCATTAGCGGGCAGGCTGGGTCACCGAGGATCACTATAGGCAAATGCACATCCACAACAGTTATTTCGTGGTACGGGAAGAAACTACCTTCCAGCAGGCGTCTGAGCAGCCCACAGTTCCTGAGAACACACGCATCAGGAACCTTGCCCGGCCATACGACGTTCATGTTGGTAAAACGTCCCCTATGGTCCCCCAGTGCTTGCAGAACCATTGAAAAGTAGCCCAATTTCTCAGCAGCTGAATGTGGAAGAGGTGGACGATAAAGTGCGAGGAGGAGAAAACGGCGAGGATCGCAGCGGGCTCCATGCTTGCAGTGCTGTGGTGTCCACGCTGTCACTGACCAGAAAAGTGCACGAACAGATTGCCCGCAGGCGCTTTCAGGGAGGGAGGGAGTGAGGGCGTGATTTACGGTTCAATGACGACAGTTACCCAAAACCACCCTCGACACATTTTTTCCCCCAGCAGGCATTGGGGGCTCTACCCAGCATTCCAATGGGCAGCGGGGACTGCGGGAACTGTGGGATAGCTTCCCACAGTGCACCGCTTCGAAAGTCGACGCCGGCCCCGTTAATGTGGACTCAGAAGTTCGAATTAGTGTATTTAGTATGGATACACAAATTCGACTTCATAAGGTCGAATCCACAAATTCGAATTAAGTAGATTCGAAATAGTCCTGTAGTGTAGACAAGGCCTTAGAGCAGTTCAGAATCCAAATGTTGATCCAGCCTCCTGCCTCCTGTTTCTCTAATTGTGAGCCAAAGTTCTGCATCCCCCTTCCCAGTTCTGTAGTTGTGTTGCTTGAGCACATCTGATAATTATTGTATGTAAATAATTGCAGATAGTGTTGAGGTTAAATCCCAAATTGTACATATGCCCCCGCGCCCATTCCCTTTTTGACATGTAGGATATGGAGACTCCTAAATCTCCTATGACTTTTCATTTACCAATTTGAGTTAACATAGCATTTCCTTTAACAATGACAGAAGAAACTGATCTCAGATAATCAATTTCAGATTTTATGATATAATGGGTCTTACAGAAAGTCCATCTTTGTTGTATTATGCCAGTGGTGGTTCCAAAGACAAAATTCCAGGACCTAAATCTGCTTTTGTCCATGTGCTAAATTATTCTCTCAGCTATGCCAGTGTAAATCTGCTTTGAATTACTCAAGATTTACACCAGTATCACACAGAGCAGAAGTTGAAGTAATGTGATTATCCATCACAGTAAAAGCCATTAAAGTATCATAGACTATCAGGGTTGGAAGGGATCTCAGGAAGTCATCTAGTCCAAACCCCTGCTTAGAGCAGAATCAATCCCCAGACAGATTTTTGCCCCAGATCCCTAAATGGCCCCCTCAAGGGCTGAACTCTCAACCCTGGGTTTAGCAGGCCAGTGTTTTAATAGCAGCAGCTATGATCCCTTCAGAGGGGCCTACAGCCAAAGCAGGAGGATGTCACCCCTTAACAGCATTGTCCTGATTAGAAATAATGGCCATAAAATCTTGGCTACCTTCAGAACTTCTCTGGGGACTTTGTTTCTCTTTTTGGGAACCATGATTCCTCCAAATCTGTAATCAAGCTGGCAGTCCCTGTATAAACTTGGTAAGCCGTTCCTGTTCCTTGATAGTAGTTATATAAGACTATAAAAAGGGCCATACTGGATCAGCTCAGTGGCCCATCTGCCCCAGTCTCCTGTCTCTGACAGTGGCTAGTGGAAGGTGCCCCAGAGGAAATGAACAGAACAGGGAAATTTCTCGTGATGCATCCCCTGAGGTCAAGTCCCAGCTTCTGCCAGTTGGAGTTTTAGGGACACCTGGCACATAACTAATAGCCATTGATGGATCTATCCTTCATGAACTTAGCTAATTCTTTTTAGAACCCAGTTTTACTTTTGGCCTTCATAACATCCCCTGACAAAAAGTTCCACAGATTGTGTGAAGAAGTACTTCCTTTTGTATGTTTTAAACCTGTTGCCTATTAATTTCATTGGGTGGTCCCTAGTTCTGTGTGCTATATGAATGGGTAAATAATACTTTCCTATTCACTTTCTCCACACTATTCATGATTTTATAGAGCTTCATCATAGCCCAACCCACTCAGTCATCTTTTCTAAACTGAACAGTCCCAGTCTTTTTAATCTCTCCTCATATGGAAGCTGTTCCATACCCCTCATCATTTTTGTTGCCCTTCTCTGTACCTTTTCCAATTCTAATACATCTTTTTGAGATGGGGGCAACTAGAACTGGACACAGAACTTAAGATGTAGGTTCACTATGGACTTATATAGTAGCATTGTGATATTTTCTGTTTTATTATCTATCCCTTTCCTAATGTTTCCTAATATTGTTCACTTTTTTGACTACTACTGCACATTGAGTGGATGCTCTCAGAGAACTACCAATAATGACTCCAAGATCTTTCTTAAGTGGTACCACCTAATTTAGACCCCATCATTTGGTATGTATAATTGGAATTTATTATTTTGCACTTGTCAACACAAAATTTCATCTGCCATTTTGTTGCCCAGTCACCCAGTTTAGTGAGATCCCTTTGTAACTCCCCAGTGTCAGTTTTGGATTTAACTATCTTGTGTGATTTTGTATCATCTGCAAATTTTGCCACCTCACCGTTTATCTCCTTTCCAGATCATTAAAGAATGTTAAACAGCACAGGTTCCAGTATAGATCATTGAGAGATCTCTTCATTGTGAAAACTGACCATTGATTCCTATCCTTTGTTTCCTATCTTTTAATCAGTTACTGATCCGGGACAGGACCTTCTTATCTCATGACTGCTTAGTTTGCTAAAGAGCCTTTGATAAGGGACCTTGTCAAAGGCTTTTGTGAAAGTCCAAGTACACTATATTGACTGGATCACCTTTGTCCACATGCTTGTTGACACCCTCAAGGAAACTTAATAAATTGCTGAGGTATGGTTTCCTTTTATAAAAGGCTTGTTGTCTCTTCCTGAACTTATCCTGCTTACCTATGTCTGATAATTCTTTTCTGTTCTTCACTCTGTTCAGCCAGTTTACCTCGTACTGAAGTTAGGCTTACTGGTCTGTAATATCCAGGATTGCCTCTGTAGCCCCTCTTAAAAATTGGCATTACATTAGCTACCTCTTCAGGCATCTGGTACAGAGGCCGATTTAAGAAACAGGTTATGTACTAGAATTAGTAGTTCTGCAATTTCATATCTGAGTTCCTTCACAACTCTTGGGTGAATACCATCTGGTCCTGGTGACTTAATCCGTATCAATTTGTTCCAAAACCTCTTCTATTGACACCTCCATCTGGGACAGTTCCTCTGAGTATCTTGCTTCTGGGGATCTCTCCCACATCCTCTGCAGTGAAGACCACTGCAAAGAATTAATTTAGCTTCTCCACAACAGCTTTGTCTTCTTGAGTGCTCTTTTAGGACCTCAAATGTCCAGTGATTCCACTGATTGGCAGGCTTCCTGCCTCTGATGTACTTAATTTTTTTTGCTGTTATAGTTTGTGTCTTTAGCTAGTTGCTCTTCAATACTTTCTTGGCCTGCCTTATTATACTTTTACACTTAAAGTGCCAGAGTTTATGCTTTTTTCTATTTTCCTCACTAGGATTTGACTTCCAATTTTTAAAGGAAATCTGTGTGTCTAATCACCTCTTTTACTCTGCTGTTTAGCCATCCTAACATTTTTTGCTCCTCTTTTTTTAAGGCTGGGGTATACATTTAGTTTGAGTTTCTATTATGGTATTTTTAAATAGTCTCCATACAGTTTGCAGGCATTTCACCCTTGTGACTGTTCCTTTTAATTGCTGTTTAATTAGCTTCCTTATTTTTATGTAGTTCTCATTTTTGAAGTTAAATGCTACTGTGGTGGGTTTCCTTGGGATTTCCCTCCTCCCCCACAAGGATGTTAAATTTAATTACATTATGGTTGCTATTACTGACCAGTTCAGCTATATTCAACTCTAGGACCATATCCTCTGGTGCACTTAGGACTAAATCAAGAACTGGCTGTCCCAGGACAAGCTGTTCCAAGAAGCAGTCATTTATTGTGTCTAGAAATTTTATCTCTGCATCCCTTCCTGAGGTGACATATCCATTGAAATCCCCTATTATTGTTTTTTCTGCCTCTCTAATCTCCCTGAACATCTGACAATCACTGTCCCCATCCTGGTCAGGTGGTCAGTAATATAATCCTGCTGTTGTACTTTCATTGTTCAAGCTTCTATACATAGAGATTCTATGGAACAGTTGGAGTAATTTCAGATTTTTACCTTATTTGGCTAGGCTTTCTTTCACATAAAGCGCCACTCCACCAGCATGCCTACTCTGTCGTTACTATATATTTTGTACCCTCATATTACTATGTCCTATTGATTATCCTCTTTCCACCAAGTTTTCATGATGCCGATTGCATAAATATCCTCATTTAATGCCAGGCACTTTAGTCTAGTTCATCCTTCTTAGTATTTAGACTTCTGGCATTTGTACATTTTGTCAATATTCAGTTGCTTACCTTCTCATGTTCTATTTCAATGGGACTCTTGAGTTTGACTGTTCCTCACTAGCTCCTACCTGGAGCTTTACCAGCTTCTTTCCTATCCTCTTTATGAGGATAGAGAGTTCCCCCTTTAGTTAATTAATTCCTAAGGGATGTCTTGCCTGAACCATAAGCTCATCCACACCTGTTGGCTTTCCTCCAGCCCTTAGTATAAAAAAATCCTCTCCAACCTTTTTAATGTTACATGCCAGCAGTCAGGTTCCATTTTAGTTTAGGTGGAGCCCATCATTCCTGTAGAGGCTCCTCTTTTCCCCTAAAGGTTCCCCAGTTCCTAATAAACCTAAAAGCCTGCTCCCTACACCATTGTCTCATCCATGCACTCAGTCTCTGCATTTCTGCCTGTCTTTCCATCCCTGCGTGTGGAATTGGAAGCATTTCAGAGAATACTACCAGGGAGCTCCCATATATGTTTATTTACTTGAGTAAAGAGAAGCATACACCCCCCCACACCCAAAAAAAAGCCTTAAGATGTCCAGTAGACAAGCAGCTTGTGCTACTTAACCAATAGGTCAGTGGCAATTTGGTAGCCCAAAGGTACCATGAGATTACTCCAGTAATCTCCTTGCCTTGCTTCTATCATTACTCTTGTAGTGCTATCAGCACCTCAGAATTGTCCCAGAGTCCCAGCCTCTCAGCGATCAATGCCTCCACCCAGGGCTGGATTAATGTACAGCCAGGCCTCCAGTTCCTGGAGTCACATGATGAGATCAGACTCTCACTTTTAATTTTAAAAAATTATATTTCTAACCCTCAAGAATGCAAAGAAGAGACTGAAAGTGTGATCAAGTATAACCTGTCTGTGTCTGCAGAGAGCCTGAAACAATAGCTCCAAGAGGTGGGAACTGTCTTGTTAATCAATGAAACCTGTTGCACGCAAAGTGCATCTGTGTCGACAACTCAGCTGCAGGACCACTGCCCTGGGTTGGAGCTTTGTATGGTGCTTTGTGCATTTTTCCTAGAGACCCAAATTGCCTTAATTCAATCTCGCCTCTACCCCACATCATTTAGTCCAGTGGCTTTCAACCTTTCCAAAATACTGTATCCCTTTCAGGAATCTGATTTGTCTTTGTACCCCAAGTTTCATCTCACTGAAAAACTACTTGCTTACAAAATCAGACAAAAATACAAAAGTGTCACAGCACTATTACTGAAAAATTGCTTACCCATTTTTACCATATCATTATAAAATAAATCAATTGGAATATAAATATTGTACTTACATTTCAGTGTATAGTATATAGACCAATATAATGAAGTCATTGTATGAAATTTTAGTTTGCACTGATTTCGCTAGTGTTTTTATGTAACCTGTTGTAAAACTAGGCAAATATCTAGATGCGCGGATGTGCCTCTTGGAAGACCTGAGTAACCCCAGGGGTACATCATCAGCAAATGCCAAGTACTAAGGATAGTCAGGGACCCAAGACATTAAATATAGATTAAAATATCCCTTCAGCTGAGCAGTTAAACCAAAACCCTCCAGGAAGCATCAAACAGCAGCATCTCAATGGCCCAGCTACTAAAACGCTCATGGTCACGTGACTGCTTTCTGTACATCATGAAAGTGCTGGAAGCACAGAGGCTTCTGCTACTCACTTCCACCAACTCCCATGCTTCTATGAATGGGCTGATTTCTGACGAGGTGATACTTGTAGTTTTACTTTCTATCACTGAGGAGAACTTGACTGACTGACACAGCAAAAAGCTAGCCTATTTGGGCTAGCTTGGACCCAACTAGTGTTGGTAACAGTAGCAGTGAAGACAGTGTAGCATGGGCAGCAGAATAGGCTAGTGAGCCAAGTATGTACCCCAAGCTTGTACTTCCACACTGTAACCCACACTACACTGTTTTCTCTACTATAGCTACCTGCGCTAGCTGGCATGGGTAGACTAGCCCATGCACAGCTTTGCTGTGTAGATATAACCATCGATTTACTTTCATATAACTGTTAGCTAGCAAATAGGAGACAAGTTTCCTTCCAAACTCGCTGAAGCTTGGCTTGACCTTGATTAACTCTGGTATTAACTGGGAAATGAAATATAATTTAATCATGATTTTTATAATTAAAGTTGCCAGGAACCTCTGAAGTAATTAATTATTTACTAGTATAACTGTTTTGTGTGTGGAGGAGAGAGCAGATTTTAAAAATTTAGAGTTTTCATATATATATTTCCCCTCGACCATCAAACTAGAATGTCTGAGAGATTGATGCAAAGACGCTATTTTCTCAGTCTTCTTTCTCATTGGGCTAAATATATTCTGAATCCCATATTGTAGGACTGTTGGGGGGGCATAGATCTGACTCACTCTGGTGATCTACAACCACAGTTGTCTCAACCTTATGGAGCCAGATTCTCAGCTGGCATGAATCAGGGAAGCTCCCTTGTGGTCCCGGCTCGCCCAACATGCATCATTTACATTAAAAAAAAATCTCGCTCACTAATCCAAAGGCTCATTTATCCCAATTACTTTCAAGTCCCCTATTCCATATGATTTACTGATGTTTCGGTGTATGTAAAAATGGAATAAGCCAGTTAAAAATAACTAAGAATCCAGAACTCAGATGCATAGAAAAGCTGGAAATGTGGAAAGTTATTGTGAGGCAGCAGCCCTCAGGAACAAGACTAGGAGTCAGGAAACTTGTGTCCTATCCTGGGTTGTGCCACTGACCTACTGTGTGATCATGGACAGGCCATTTTACTTCTTTGCACTCCATTTCCCTTCCCACTCTGTCTTATCTATTTAGATTTTAAACTCTTTGGAGCCTGGACCCTTTTTGTTCTGCATTTGAACAGCACCTGATACAATGGGGTCTTGGTTCATGACTGGAGCTGCTAGGTGCTATTGCAATACAAGTGATACATATTAATACTAATTGGACCAGGAATGGTCTCTTACTTTGTATTTGTACAGCACCTGGCATAATAGGGTCCCAATCTCCATTGAGGTAATTAGGCACTACTGCAATACAAATAAATAATAGTAATTGGTAGACTCTCTCCCAAATGGGAACATTATCTAGATAAAGTGCTGCGTCCCTGCTTCCAGCACAAAAATTCTGTGCCTATGTCTTTGCTAGTATATTACAGTGTACCAATGGGAGCTGATCCTTATAGGAGAAAATTATTGCCCCCAGGGTTGAAAATATGACTGAAAGTGCTCTAGAATGTATGACAGCATAGGGATATTACCTTCCCCCCCAGACCCCCCCCAACCTCAAGCACAGTAGTTTTCCCTTTGAAGTAGGGATAGCGCCAGGAATAATCAGATGAAATTGAGAAAAGGAAAATGTAGCTATCAGAAGTTGTTTCTCACCAGTGCAATCTATTGGACTGAAGAATAGTCTCCTAAAGGAAAAGACGTCACTAGAGACATCTAACACTAGACTAAACAAATCATGAGAAAATATACTGTGGGGAATAATTCTTTAGTGGAGAGGAGATGGAAAAGATGATCCTCCAACCCCAATTTTGGTGATTTTACACTATGTATATCCATAACGAAATAAAATATTCATGCCTAAAATGTATTATATAATATATGCTAGTAAGACTAAAAGTATAATTTATTAATTTTTCATGTCTGCTTTATAACTGGTGCAAAAGTAACATTGTATTTTTACTGCAGCTATTTAATGACTTATTTCCAGGGCTGTTTGTGTCACCCAACAAAAATTAGTTACATTACAATCTGCTCATAACTAACCCTGATATTAATTATAACCGCTATAAACAACTAAAACAAAGCCAACAGCTTTCAAGTTCTTAGTCAAAACCACAACTGGGTCATTATCTAATTTCTCTCTTGCGTACCTTTTAAAACATGCTTCCCCCACCTACCCTTGTGCAACAATAATGTTGCTCGCTGATGTAAATTTAGCTATAAATGTGGGGAAAATTATACCTTGTGAAACAGGTGAATATGCAGACTTAAGATTTTACAATATATACATATTAGGATGGACTCACTGTTAGCTCTGAATTTGACTGGGGAAGTTCTACAGGCCAAATCCTAATTAGGGTCTTGGGTCAACAGCTGATTTTTATTCTTGCTGAGATGCAAAATGTTTTGGCATGCACTGACCCTCAAGCTAATCCCAGTCAATTTGTTCCCTGTTTGAGAGGCTAATTCATTGCTCTAAATTTGTCCATAGAGTGATTTTCCACAGAGGGAGTTCCCAAAGGATAGGATGAAACCCTCCACCATTGATTACCTAATAGTTTACAGAACTTATTGGCAATGCAGAATTGAAATGTAAAATTACTACTATAGTGTTATATTATACTATACTGGGCGTATATTTTTTGTGATTCAAACATTGTGGGATTCTCCCTAATTTCTTTTCACTACAAGCCAAAGCTACAACAATAATACTTAGCATTTGATTAGTACTTTTCATTAATCAATTTCATAGGACCAGATTTTCTCATCCTGTATTTAAAAATCACAGGAGACTTTTGAGCCAGTATCTATGAGGACTTCTTTCCAGAGATTACTCTCTACGGTCATGCAGAAAAACCTGGCTTTAACTTCATAGATCCCTAGTATCCACGTCCCTCCTGCTCACTAATAGCACAGGGAGAATCCCTAGCTGATTAGTCAAGATAGCTTTCTACCTACCCTGGAAGCACAAAGCGCATGGAATGGGGATCAGGATCTAGCCCCAAGATTTTATCCTAGAAAGGGGCCTATGCTGCAAGATTTGGATCCAGCGTTTGAGTTCTTTAAAGTAGCTCAGCTACCAAGACCATCCAGGAAATAAGGATCCAAAAATTAGCATCTATTCTGGGTACATACACAGACATGCAGAAGTTTGGGGGTGGTGAGACCTAGGCAATGTAGCCATTCCCATACTTAGTTTATAGCAGTACAAATTAGAGGTGTTTGAAAAGCTAATCAAAAGTTTAGTGACAATTTTGTTTAATTTGTTTTAAAAATTGAAATTCAAAACTGTAAGGAAAAAAAATCTCATTGAAATTATTTTTTGACTTTTGTAACCAACTCCACTGGGATCAGGACCCTGTTTTTCCAGGAGTTGCAGCACTAGTTCTGGCAGGTGCTAGAACTAAAATTGCAAAATCTGTCAGAAGGCTGCGTGCAATAATTTTTATCAGTTTCTGAATTGTATTAATTATAACTTTATTCTTCCTTTGTCAGTGTCTGAATTAGCTGGGGGTTCGTTCAAGCTTGGTATTGAGTGAGGAAAAGACAGGCAGGACCAGGGTAACACTGAAAAGCCAAGTGGCTGCGTTTATTTAGGGATTTCTTTACACCTTGGGCCGGGGGAGGAGGCAATTCCCAACTGGGACTCAGATAAACAATGCAAGCAAATTCAAACCAATAACAATGTATTGTATACTGCTCGCCACACCACCAAATAGACAGGAGTTTAAACACACACACACTGGACACAGACAGAGCAGTGATTCATTCACATAAACAGTTTGCAATTAACAATTCAATAACAATTAGAATGATTAAACAAGCTAGCTAGGCAAATGTGCAAATGTACAAGTGGGCAAATGTGCAATTGTTTGGGGCTGGTACCAATTTGGGAAAGGGAAAATGAGAGGCTAACTAAACTAACTGCCAGAAATTAAAAGACAAATACCGCACTCCAGGAGCAGCTGACCAGCAGAACAGACACCAGGAGCATGATGAGCTGACCGGGACCAAGTCCAAAGCGAAAAATCCAAAAACCAAAAAATAGATCCAAAAGATAAATCCACAAGATGAAGTTAAACGACACGACACGAGAGCTCTATACCGGGAAGAGACCCTGTTTGAAAGGTTGATCAGACCCTCAGCTGACACGCGGATACTCCACCAAAGAAGACGATGGTCAAGACAAGATTTTCTGGGGGGAAACCTAGTTTTATTGAAAAGTCTCATTCCCTTGTGTCGGTCTCTGATTGGCTCCCTGGTTCCCCCTCCCTCCAGGTTACGAGCTGTTGCCACCCCACGCCAGCAGGGTTTGCACACGGCACACTGGGGTAGTTGAGTAAACAAGTTTGACCCTTAGATAACCGGGCCCAAAAAGAGCGGGAAAAATGCACACAGCACCAAAATGTTGCACACGACATCACAAGTTGCTGGGCAGGATCAGGTCTCTGCACACGGCACTAGCCCGACCCTTAGATGACCCAGTAAAAAAAAGGAATGCCCATTGTTGCTGGGCAGGATAACATCTCTGCCCTTTAACAAGAACTTGGTCCAACATGGAGGCTGTCTTGTCCTTTGAACAGGTTCAAGATGGCCGTGGACCGACAAGTGGCCATACATAGCCATAACTGTGCAACGGATTGCGACAGTCAGAAAACTAGCAGTTTCTTTAAAAAAAATCCTCTAAAATGTTGCTAAAACAATCTTTCTGCAAAAGATGTGGCATAAATAATTTGTCAAGGCTAGAAACAGCTGGTGTCATCCATAGGCGAGATGGGAACTGCACCATTGGGTGCAATAAAGCATACATATGAGAAGACTACATTACTCCAGAGAGGATTAAAGGCCCACTTTCCTTTGCAAGCAAGCCTATTTTCATGCAGAATAGGACTATTTTCCCACCAGAATGGCTTTTAAGTCAACATATTTGAAAACGCATGTTTCTGCATGTGTTCGCTATGTAAATATTGCTGAATTCTGAGGAACAGCTACATCATTTTATTTGAAAAAAGTATTTGGCAACATTTTTTCTCACCACACTCCCAGAGCCTTTAATACCATGCTCTCACATGCCAAAAGAATGAGTGCTGGGAAATTTGAATGTTTTCAGCAACAATCTACAAGTCAGGCTGTTCTGGTTTAAAGGCCCTACAGCTCATCATCGTGAACCCCTGAAAAGACTGGATTCTCAGCTCTACCATGGGTGACACCACTTGCTTCCAGCCTTGACAGTTCACTAAATATTGACCTTAAAGAGATCACTGGCCACTGAAATTTGTCAGCCCTGCATTTTTTGTCAAACCTATTTAAAGAAAGAGTGGTGGTTGCTGGAGAGAGCCTGATGTTAGCTCAACTCCCCGGAGAGATTAGAGAGCAGAGTGCAGGTGAGAGAGGACACAATTTAAAGAAAGTTCAAGAACCCTTTACTACATGAGTTTTCCCATGTATTTCAATGAGCAAGGCCTACTCACCAGTGTAAATGTCTGCATGAACAAAAACTAGGGCTTGCTGTTCTACTTGAGTACTGACATTCTCTGACAAGATCAGACTAAAATAATTGAAAATGCTTAGCATATTTATGCTTGATTTATGCCTCTCGTGCACAGTATCTGTCTCAAAATCTTACATTTATTTACATTCATCTGGGATGATCACTTGTGGCTCCATTGCCTTCTGTCACTCATGAGTAATCCTGTCAGCACAATTTTATGTACATGAATCTTGCACTCCTGTATAAACCGATAAAGACAAAGGGAAGCCAAGAACCCTCACTATAAAAATTCCACACATTGAGGCTGTGACAATGCACACATAATGTGCATTTGATGTGCCATATTGTGGAGTCACCAAAGTCAATTACTAAGAGACAGCATGACAAAAGATAATGGCATGAGTCCAACTGAAAGACACATGAGGCCAAATTGTGATATGGCATAAAGAAAATATGCTCAGAAAATGACAATTCTGTTTCACAACAACTTTTGAAGTTTGTTTTCATTCTGCACTGGAATAAAAACAAAATCTTTCTAGCAATTTGCAAACATGAAATAGAGTCTGTGATGGAGTGGTCCAGTCACCATCAGGATGGAACCTTCTTCTAGCTTGTGAGGTCAACACTTCTTTCCACACTTGCATGCCATCCTTTGCCTCTCTAACTCTGGGTTGGCAGGCTCTTTCTTGTTCCAGTCTGCTACTGTCTCTCCATGACTCAGTCCTCTGGCCAGGTCACTACACATGTTTTCACTTTCTGAGGTACCAAAGGGTTTCTCCCTAGCAGTCTCAGGCACTCTTCCCATTCACTTCCTCAATGGCTGGCAGGGGAACCCAGGCCCACCATCTACCATAGGTTCCAGCTCAGGTACCTTACTGCCTTTCCATGAGTCTTTGACTTACCATTTGGCACTCCCCCATCTCTGGGTTTGTCATCCTCCTAATTTCTCTCCACCCAGGGAGTAACTGCAAGCTATCAGTTCCCATAGCCTTCAAACACTCCTCTCTTTTCCCAAGGAGTGACTGCAGACTTCCCTTTGTCTGCTTCCAATTTCCTGTCTTCCTAGTCCCAGCCCAGCTCATTGGTCTTCTGCTGGGCTCCCTCAGTCAGGGAATTACTTAGTCACCTGATTCGCCTCTGCTGTGGCTTGTTGGATTAATTAATCCCTTTCTCACTCTGCATTAACCCTTTCCAGGCAAGTGTGGGGCAAACACCTCATCACAGAATCAAAGCAGTTGTTTTTGGATTGAAAAAGTTCATTCCCCCGGAAATGGTTAGTTCACACTGGACCTCAGAAACCTTCTCATCAAAAATGTTATAAAAAAATCAGTACATCTTTGCAAAACATTTCAGCTTTGACAAAACAGCATATTTTGACAAAATGTGTAATTGAAAGTGTCCTGACTAGTTCTAATGCTAACTCCCCCGTGCAGGAGTACAGGCAGGGTTTGGGAGCAGGTAAACCCTTGGCTCTGTCTCCCACTACTCCAGCCAAGGTATCTGAGCTGGCATGACGAGAGGAAGCAGGGGTTGAATTGTGATTCTTACAGTATGTCTACACTTCGAGCTGGAGGTGTCAATTCTGACATGCCCACGCTAGCTCTGATTGAGCTAGCACACTAAAAATAGAAGTGTAGCCAGGATGGCATGAGGATCTAGCCATGCAAGTATGCACCAAGGTCTCAAATGGGATTTTACTCAGAAGAGGCTATCCATCCTGCTGCTCCTTTCATCGAGCTGGTGAGCTAAATACAATCCCATTAGAGACGCTGGGCAGATAGCTGTTTGCACCGCCAAAACTGCATTTTTATTTTTAGCCTGCTAGCTGGATCAGAGATAATGTGGGTATGTTCCTCAAGCTGGGTTTTACTCCTGCTCAAAGTGTAGACATGCTGTAAGCCTGACCATTTAATTCTGAGTTAGGGCTTGGTCCTATACTATAGGAATCAATGGAAGTTCTGCCAATGACTCCAGTGGGTGTGGAATTAGGCAGTTAGAGTGCTAGGGTGTTTTTTATGAAACTGAGGTTACAATTTCATCCCTGCTTTACTACTGGGGCGGTGCAGTGAGGGATTGCATTCCTGCTCATGGTATATTGCGAGATGCCAATCCAGCCCAGAGCCATGGACAGAATCATGAAATAGACAATGTTTTCAGGACCACATATTCCTAATGTTCAGCATCTTAGTTGCATACACAGTGCAGTTAGAAACTCAACAACAAGCACTCCAGATAATTAGAAATTATACGATGGGAGAGGGGTTGATGTGATCAGCAGATGGCATTTTGCTTATTATTTCTTTCAGACTGTAGTGTTAGGGTCAAAGTTTTGACCTCATGTTGAGTCTCCTTTGGCTCAAAAGTAAATTCTGAATGACAATCACTGCAGCCCTGCCAAGACCCTGTATGTTAATACCCAGTCTGGAGAAGACAAGGGAATAAAGAAACAAACTTTCTTGATAGAACTCCTGTTGCTATCAGAGTTAACCACCTAGTTCCAAGCTAGGAAATGCTGCAAATACAACAATTATTTTGCGGTAGATTCCTAAAACACCTCAGTGTCTGTAGCTAAGTCCAATATTTTTAATCATGCCCCTTGGTATGCATAGAATGTTCAGCTCTGTCCTTGAAAAGACATAATCCATTGCTGACGATTTTAAAATCAATACTGGATGTTTTAGTAAAAGATACGCTCTGGGAATTATTCTGGGGAAGTTCTCTGGCCTGTGTTTTACAGGAGGTCAGACTAGATGTTCACAATGATCCCTTCTGGATAGTGAATCCATGAAATGTGCTTCTCTTCAGTGGGAATGCCTTTTCTTGTTAATTCCCTCAAGCATCACCACGTTCTGCAATATAAACAACATGCCCCTATTTATATGTAACAAATTCACAGACAAAGCCAGAGGGCTGTGGGAAAAGAATGTATTGTACTATAACTGGCTGAGCATTTATACTGAGTTACAGTAAAATACATTTTTTTAGGTCTTAGGCTAAATACACTGCCCAGAAGCCTGTATAACACAGCTACGCACTGGGCAGGGGACAAGGGAGGGAGGAATCTTCCTCCCACCTTCTGCTTGTGCAAGTGCTCTGCAGAGCCTACTCTTCTGCCATCTCCCCCCAGAGAAGGGCTGGGGAGAAGGATTCACGCAAGAGTTCATCTCTCAAGGCTACCCTTATGGCTCACCTTGCCTCCCATATCTCACTTCAGCTTAGGATGACCAGACATCAAGTGTGAAAAATCAGGACGGGGGGTAATAGGAGCCTATATAAGAAAAAGACCCAAAAATCAGGACTGTCCCTATAAAATCGGGACATCTGGTCACCCTACCTCAGCTGGAGTTCAGCAGAGGGCTGAGGATATGCACCTTCTATGCCACCCTTTGACATCAGCCACCTCCCCCTGCACAATGGAACTACATCAACTACATTACCCTCGGGTCGCCAGTCGAAGCAGGAGCTATATTTTGGCCCTTAAGGACACGGTGGGGAAAGTCAGGGGAAAGGAGGTTTGAAAGAGAAAGAGCCTTTTAACTTCTGTGATGGCCAGACACATGCTGGTATCGACCTCAAGACTGTAATTTTAGAATAGGTGAGGGTATATTTGTTGTATTTGGAGGAATTAATAAAAAAATTATAAAGAAATAGAAGAGGTGAGACTACTACACTCATTTGGCCCAGATTGTCTGCTGTGCCCAGAGAGAAGGAAGGCTCTCAAGGATTTTGTTACAGGCCCCTGTTTCTTTGGGTTAGCCTCAGCTCCTGAGGAAGTTTAGAGTTCTGGGTCTGCACTAAACTCAACAGTTGGCCACAGTCCTCATAGAGCCATCTTCCAGCTGATAACTGAATGCATCAAGCCTTCTCCATGCCCTTTCTCACCCCTGGCATGTCCCTCATGCCAGACCTGTAGCTGAGGTGGTGTAGGCTCTGGCTACTGCAGGTCTAGGCTGACTGGGGATTCCTCCAGGCACAGAGACAAGTAGAGAGAATCAACCAGTTGGTGCTCTCATAAGAACATAAGAACATAAGAAAGGCCATACCGGGTCAGACCAAAGGTCCATCTAGCCCAGTATCTGTCTACCGACAGTGGCCAATGCCAGGTGCCCCAGAGAGAGTGAACCTAACAGGCAACGATCAAGTGATCTCTCTCCTGCCATCCATCTCCATCCTCTGACGAACAGAGGCTAGGGACACCATTCCTTACCCATCCTGGCTAATAGCCATTTATGGACTTAGCCACCATGAATTTATCCAGTCCCCTTTTAAACATTGTTATAGTCCTAGCCTTCACAACCTCCTCAGGTAAGGAGTTCCACAAGTTGACTGTGCGCTGCGTGAAGAAGAACTTCCTTTTATTTGTTTTAAACCTGCTGCCTATTAATTTCATTTGGTGACCCCTAGTTCTTATATTATGTGAATAAGTAAATAACTTTTCCTTATCCACTTTCTCAACATCACTCATGATTTTATATACCTCTATCATGTCCCCCCTTAGTCTTCTCTTTTCCAAACTGAAGAGTCCTAGCCTCTTTAATCTTTCCTCATATGGGACCTTCTCTAAACCCCTAATCATTTTAGTTGCTCTTTTCTGAACCTTTTCTAGTGCTAGAATATCTTTTTTGAGGTGAGGAGACCACATCTGTACACAGTATTCGAGATGTGGGCGTACCATGGATTTATATAAGGGCAATAATATATTCTCAGTCTTATTCTCTATCCCCTTTTTAATGATTCCTAACATCCTGTTTGCTTTTTTGACCGCCTCTGCACACTGCGTGGACATCTTCAGAGAACTATCCACGATAACTCCAAGATCTTTTTTCCTGACTCGTTGTAGCTAAATTAGCCCCCATCATGTTGTATGTATAGTTGGGGTTATTTTTTCCAATGTGCATTACTTTACATTTATCCACATTAAATTTCATTTGCCATTTTGTTGCCCAATCACTTAGTTTTGTGAGATCTTTTTGAAGTTCTTCACAATCTGCTTTGGTCTTAACTATCTTGAGCAGTTTAGTATCATCTGCAAACTTTGCCACCTCACTGATTACCCCTTTCTCCAGATCATTTATGAATAAATTGAATAGGATTGGTCCTAGGACTGACCCTTGGGGAACACCACTAGTTACCCCTCTCCATTCTGAGAATTTACCATTAATTCCTACCCTTTGTTCCCTGTCCTTTAACCAGTTCTCAATCCATGAAAGGACCTTTCCTTTTATCCCATGACAGCTTAATTTACGTAAGAGCCTTTGGTGAGGGACCTTGTCAAAGGCTTTCTGGAAATCTAAGTACACTATGTCCACCGGATCCCCCTTGTCCACATGTTTGTTGACCCCTTCAAAGAACTCTAATAGATTAGTAAGACACGATTTCCCTTTACAGAAACCATGTTGACTATTGCTCAAGAGTTTATGTTTTTCTATGTGTCTGACAATTTTATTCTTTACTATTGTTTCAACTAATTTGCCCGGTACCGACGTTAGACTTACCGGTCTGTAATTGCCGGGATCACCCCTAGAGCCCTTTTTAAATATTGGCGTTACATTAGCTAACTTCCAGTCATTGGGTACCGAAGCCGATTTAAAGGACAGGTTACAAACCTTAGTTAATAGTTCCGCAACTTCACATTTGAGTTCTTTCAGAACTCTTGGGTGAATGCCATCTGGTCCCGGTGACTTGTTAATGTTGAGTTTATCAATTAATTCCAAAACCTCCTCTACTGATACTTCAATCTGTGACAGTTCCTCAGATTTGTCACCTACAAACGCCAGCTCAGGTTTGGGAAGCTCCCTCTTTGAGCTTCTTGTTCAGCAGGTCAGAGAATCCAGTCCATTTGATAATTTACTAAATAGCATTTATTACCAACATAAAAATAATCAGAATAATGATCAGAATAAAATCTGCACTATAAACCATTGGGTTGATCTGAGGAACCACTTTGAAAGAAGGATCATTCACCCTCCTTGCAGACAAGACTGCTGACTACTACAGAAGATCTGACTTCAGATCCCAACTATGTGCAGTATTTAAAGCAGCACTAGTTTTAGTACTAAAGCAGTTAAATAGAAATCAGGTCTTACCAGCTGTAATCCTATCACATGCAGAGTTACATTTGGCCATTCTGTGTTGTTGTATGGTCTAGTAATCAGGGCACTGGATTCTGGAGACCTAGATTCTAATCCTAGATCTGCAAGTGAGCTTTTCTGTTACCTTATGCAAGTGACTTCTCATCTCTGTGCCTTTGTTTCCCCTCCTACCTTTTATCTGTCTTGTCTAATCAGAATGTAAGCCCCTGGGGGCACTTTGTATTTGAGCAGTGTCAAGAATAATGAGACCCTGATCTTGGTTGAGGGGATCTAGGTACTAGTGCAATGCAAATAATAATAATTATAAGAACCTAACTGCAGTTCCTATGAAGGTAAACCTCTTACTCTTTCCCTAAAGACTGAAGATATGGGCCAGAAAAATCTGTGGGACAGTGTATCTCTGGTCTAACTTAAATGGCAGTGATCTTGCTACGTGAAAATAATGACAAACAAACAGTCCTCAAAAATCTGCCATTCAACATTTCTGGTGCCACTCATTAAACTTGACTCGGAGGATGTATGGAGTCTGGAAGACACTTGTTAGAGAGAAAGATTAAGGGATAGATGGTTCACAGAAAAGATACTGCTGCTGAATTTGAAGAGTTGTATTCTTCTGTTATGTCAGGTCACCTGGAAGTAGAGGCCATAGAACTCATAAATGACAATAGTACACCATACACCCACATCCACTCTTTTGACACATAGACAAAAATCGCCAGTTATTGGAATGAACTGAAATGACCTGACAGTGTCATGTGACCCTTGTGTTTTCCAAAATGTTAGTATTCCAAGGGAATTGTTAAGATACAGTTAGTTTTTTATAGGCAATTTTTAAAAAAAATGTGGGTAATATGCAGAGATGATACTGAGATTTATGTTGGATTAGAAATTTAAACTTTGACCAATTGCTCCATCCGCATGTTGGGAAAACAACACTTTATGTATAACAACCAGAAAACAAGCTTCTGGGAATTAGCAGCTTTACAAAGAATTCTAAATAGATCCATAGGACAGGATCCACATGAATGAAAACTGAGCCCGGTCCTCAGCTGGTGTAAATCAGCATAGCTCCGTTGTCTTCTATGGAGTGACACTGATTTACACAGCCGAGTATCATTCCCTGTGCTTTATCAGGATCTTTCTATGCAAAGTCTCATTTTCCTGACCATTAAAAACCAGACAGCCAGGGCTTTTTTATGATTCTGCAAAAGGTGTTTGCAGTGAGATAAAGCATTACAGTGAAAAGTGAGCAATTGTAGTCAGGAATGGACTGAGCTTGAGGGACTTGCATTGACTTCCGTATCTGGGGCAAAACTCTGCTGTCAGCTCTGCACAGTGGATCTTGATTCTGAAATTCCATTTCCCAACATAGCTGGAACTCCCCGTTTTGGCTACCAGAGGGGCCAACTATTTTTTTACCCAAGAGCAAGAGAAAAACACAAGCACTGAAGAAAAAGAGGAGACAATTACTTCCCACTGCATAGACTCACAGAGAAGAGATTAGGCAGCACCTGGCTGGCCTGTTGTAGATCAGCCAACTTATTCAAAGCGGATTTTATTAGCATTCGGTCCTGTAACTGTATGAGTAACTACTGTCATTGACCCTTAATATAGAAGAGATAAATTTGCATCCAAAATTCCTATTGGGGACTAGACTAATTTCATCAACTTACCTTCAGTTTTAAACTGCACTGGCCAGCCTCCTCCAAGTGTCAAACTTGCCTTGGTGTATAATAGGCGGTGGGTGGACTCATTAGCCATTTGTCTTTTCTGAAGCATTGCAGCTGAGTCAAAATCAGTCACCTAACTAAACCTAGCATGGGCTATTGCCCTTGAACCAATGTGATAAGTCATTAGTCTGTAAGAACATAAGAAAGGCCATATTGGATCAGAACAACGGTTCATCTGGCCCAGTATCCTGTCTTCTGACAGTGGCTGGTGCCAGATGCTTCAGAGGGAATGCACAGAACAGGGCAGTTATCGAGTCATTCATCCCCTGTCATCCAGTCCCAGCTTCTGCCAGTCAAAGGTTTAGGAACAGCCAGAGCATGGGGTGAGGGGGACAATGTACAGGAGACAATATTCCATCTCACTTCATACCACACCTTCTACCATTAACACTGTTACTTCCTTACAGCTCCTCACAACAATAACAAAGGGTCAATAAAATTACATCCCAATGGATTGGTGCTACACTGGTGAAAGTCTAATGCTCCTGAATGCTGACAATATTGGCAGAACTGTGCCTTTCCCTACTTATCTCTTCCTAAGAGATTACCCAGCATTATCATGGTGTCCCACTGTTACTGCTCACCAATAATGCCACCCTAAGTGTTCTGTTTGCTCCCTTCCCCTACAACCATCACAAACCATTTTTCTATGCAGTGCGTATGCATTGTACACCCTCCCAGAGCTGATTTCCATGGGCACAACCCTCTTGTGTGTTACCCACAACCTTCTTGTGTATTATTTGCATGTGAAGATAAACACATCCATAAGTAGCAGAAGGGTCGAGGCCACTGGTTGCAAAATGTTCAGGGCAGGTGAAACATGCCTTCTTACCTGTATTATGATGAGTCTAACACACTTTGGGGCCCCCATAAAATAATAATAAACAATAATATCTATAGTTATGGTGCAGATCATATGACCTCAGAACTACCAAATCATTTTCTAGAAAGCAAGAGATCTCTTGAATTGTCAGTGATGTTCCTTTATTTCTGCAAAAAAAAATGGCCTTAACCTACCCCCTCACCATCAAGTTTCCTATTGACTGAATTAATAACACATCCTGAGAAATGGATTGTAATTTAATAAATGAAGTAGAGGGAGAACAAACAAAATGAAGTCATTTGTCAGTTCAATTTAATTATCAAAGATTAATGAAGTAACTCTAGCAACTGCAAGTGTAAGGAAACAAAAACTCATACTTTCTAGGAGTCTATTGAAAGACCTGTGAAGAGAACAATTCCATGGTTTTTTTAGTCTGGCTATAGGTGTATTCTCCTCAAACACTAGTAATTGTGAAAGATGTATTAATATTTGAATGTCCAATCTGTAACAGCAGCAAAGAATCCTGTGGCACCTTATAGATTAACAGACGTTTTGCGCATGAGCTTTCATGGGTGAATACCCACTTCGTCGAAATACCCGATGAAGTGGGTATTCACCCCCGAAAGCTCATGCTGCAAAACATCTGTTAGTCTATAAGGTGCCACAGGACTCTTTGCTGCTGTTACAGATCCAGACTAACACAGCTACCCCTCTGATACTTGACAATCTGTAACGGATTAGAGATACTTGAAGGATGGGATGTATATTGCCTGATGCTTCTTCTTAATAATAAGAGAGCCCCACAATGTAATAAGGGCTTTCACACTTAGAAACTGACCAAAATAGCTGTTCCATAATAATTTTCTGGAATAGTTATTTTAGTGTAAGACCCTGTCTGGACACACTTGTTATAAATTTAATCCTTTTTGGATTGAATCCTTGGGCTTGTGGGTGTTTGGAAATTTACCAATAGCTAATTATTTTGGGAAATTTCCAAATGTAGTCAATCCCATACATCTAAATTATACACTCCCAGCTAGTGCACACATCTATTGGAGCTATTCCGTTACAGTAATTATGGCTGATAGTCTGCAGCATTTTATCTGTCTTATTTTATTTATTTATTATTGCCTTTTTTTTTTAAATCATTAGACAGGTTTATTAAGGCCCTGGTCCACCTGCTGCAGGGGGTGAATAGCAGATGAGCATGTCAGGAAACAAACCTGGTGGAGTTGCACCAGAGTCTGCAACTGCAAACTGAAGGTTTAACTGGAAGTAGCAGGAGCCTCCCCCACTTCCACTGAGGGGGGACTCAGCCCACCCTAGGGAGTGCCTGGCATGTCAAAGGCAGATGCAACCCAAGAGAAGTCGGGCTGATGAGGGTCCCTGGCACATTCGTCAGTTCCAGTTGGATCCATTCCAAGTGGGGAGCAGCTCCAGCCTGCTCAGGGTCTCAGTTCACTGGGGTCTTGGCAGCCTGGGCCCAGGCAGCCTCGACCTCCTGCTCCAGCTTGTCCAGGAATCGCTAACGGGCGAAGTCTTCTTACTCAGAGTTGGATCATCCATCCAGGAAGAAAACCCTTTGGAAAAGCCATATTGCCAAAATGTCATCTTGTAGTAGAATAGGCCCCACAGAACAGACATGTGGCATGGCTCACCAAGCCGGTGAATACATGGGAAAAGTTGGAGGTCTTGGGATCTCTGCAGAGGCTGGGGCATATGCATGGCGGTCGAGTTCCTAAGCACCATTCACTGCCTCCCTCCCTCACCCATGGTAAAAGGGCTCTCTCAGGAGCACTGACTGCTGCCCATGCTTTCCCTAGCAGTAGCTACCCTGAAACTCCCTTGAGGATGCTTAGGATGGAAAAAAAACCCCATTAAGCTGTGACAGGATCTACTCTGCCTTGTGCTAGAAATTCTCCATGGGTCCAGGAGGGATGTTACAGTGAAAAGCAACCATTGCCTTTACTGTCTCACCTCACAGACTTACAAAGACCAAACTCACAGAGGGGACTTCCATAAGGAGAGGGCTGGTAGATGATGCTACTTCAGTTACATTCCCTTTTCCGACCATAGATTGCACTCCAAAAATGAAGTACATTTTCCTCATTTTTCCTACCCTCCCTGGGATTTTTAAGAGGACGTAGTCTGGTCCTCTGTGACGTACTCAAGACAAAACATCCATGAAGAGCCCTAGTTGAGAAAGGATGGTTTTGCTCAATAATAATATTGCAAATCAGTGGCAGGGGCCACAACTGCAGCTTTTCATAGTGTTTCAAAATAATCTAGAACATCCTGAGTTTCACAGGACAAACATGCCAGCAGAAATCAGGCTTTTTAAAAGTGCAGTCCTGCTCTGAAAATCAACAAGGTATACATTGTTCCTTCAGTGACATTACTGACTAAAACAACGGGGAGTCCTTGTGGCACCTTAGAGACTGACAAATTTATTTGGGCATAAGCTTTTGTGGGCTAGAACCCACTTCATCAGATGCATGGATTGAAAAATACAGGAGCAGGTATAAATACATGAAAGGATGGGGGTGCTTTACCAAGAGTGAGGTCAGTCTAACGAGAGAAATCAATTAACAGCAGGATACCCAAGGGAAGAAAAATAACTATTGAAGTGGTAAGAGATTAGAAATAATCACGTTGGAGTAGGTTTTTGAAGTTTTTTTTGTTGAAGAATTGCCACTTTTAGGTCTGTTATTGAGTGACCAAAGAGATTGAAGTGTTCTCCTACTGGTTCCAATGTGAAGCTGCAGAACTGGAATTAAATTGTAAATTGGATACCATCAGATTAGGCCTGAATAAAGACTGGGAGTGGTCGATCATTACAAAACCTCAACCTAATTTCCCCAATACTAATTTCTCCCTACTGTTACTTATACCTTCTTGTAACGGTCTGTATTCTTGTCAATAGTTATTTTTCCTCCCTTGGTATCTTGCTGTTAATTGATTTATCTCATTAGACTGACCTCACACTTGGTAAAGCACCCCCATCCTTTCATGTAATTATACCTGCTCCTATATTTTTCATTCCATGCATCTGATGAAGTGGGTTCTAGCCCACGAAAGCTTATGCCCAAATAAATTTGTTAGTCTCTAAGGTGCCACAAGGACTCCTTGTTGTTTTTGCTGATACAGACTAACACAGCTACCACTCTGAAACCTTTCACTACCGACTAAATGTTTACTACATTTCATTCCTCTTAGCACTGCAGAGCCAACACAGAAAGGGGGAGAAAGTTGTGTACTACTCTGTCTCACTCTAATGGGACCACCAGTTTGGGAGTCACAGCCCCTCTAAGTCAGGTCCCAAAAAAAAGAGAACAAAACTTCTAATCTTAGCCACAGGAAAACAAAAGTCACAGAATGGTTTCCTTTAGCCACAGGTCCAAATTAAACAAAGCATCCATAGCACAGCTTCTTTCCATCTAGTCCAAATGGAGAAAACAAATGAAAATAGACAGGCAGGACTTAAACTAACACTGTGTGCACTGGCTTTCAGGGAGCAGATCCTCATCTGCTGTAAATTGACTTCAATGGAGCTACATCTGTTTACACCAGATAAAGGACTGGCCCCAACAACATTGTTATGGGTTCAGTATAAGACAGAATGTGGTTCATAATCATCATCATCATCAAATTAGTTTGATAGGGTATTAACTCCCATTTTGGTTTTATGTCTATCTTCCCAATTCATTTCTATATTGTTCCAGTTTAATTCCTTAAAAACACTTCCCAAAGTTGTCCCAAAGAACAAATTTTTTTAAAAGTTGGGTGTCACAATCACCTCCCTTATAGGTTAAACAAATGGTGAATGTGATGATTCAAATCACTTTGTATGCAGGGAACATAATTAATGATATTTTGGATGGGCCTGGAAAATTACATTTGCTAACCCCTGTAACCCCATGATGGAAAACCCATTATTGCCATCAGTTTTTTCAAGTACAGAGTTTGGAAGCTAGTATACCAAGAGAATTCAGAAGTTGCATGACTTCTATTAAGGTGGGGGTTTAATATTCATAAACAATTAAGGCTCAAATAGGATTTGTCTGGTAATGATTTTATAAATATTTATGAGGATGACATTTGATTGTACATCATACAAAAGGTAAAGGAACTCTTTAGATTATTGTGTCACCTTTTGGGTCCAATTCCCTTCTAATTTACACCACTGTAAATAAAAATTAACTCCATTCAAGTCAATGAAGTTAGACCAGTGTAAAAGTAGGATAAGTGAGGGCAGAATTGGGTCCCTCATCTTTATGAGCATTTTATTAGTTGCTTTCACAGAGTGCACTTGTAGAATCAGAATGGCTGGTATAGAAACTAGAAAAATACAATGGGTTCAAAGAAATACCCAAGAGTAAAAGTAAAATAAATGTTTGTCAATAACTGACTGAGATGGCTATGATTTTAATATTTTATAAGTGTATTATATTTCTCAAATTCTGCACATATTACATGAGAAGATGAGAGCCCTTCTGACTATAGAAGAGGTTCATCACACAGAGGAGCTTTTCACATATTGTTTTTCTTTATTCTCCGATGCATAAGGCATCCATAAGTTTCCGCCATTTATTTCAGTCTTGTGCTTGCCTGGTAAGGCATCTGATGGGTCATGTTGATCGATGAGGCTTCTTTCTGTATTGTTCTGTGTAATGTTTCTCTAGTTTGCCCTCTTTTTCTCCTCCCAGGTGGTGTCCATATTATTAGTTGACGTGGAAGTCATGCTGGTGTTATCCTTAAAGTATGTCCTAAATATGTCCATCTTCATCATCTTACCAAGTCTGATCCTTTAAGGTTGGATTGCTCTACTTAAAAATTCTGATGTTGCAAGAAATTCTTTCCAGTGAACTCTGAAATTCTTTTGCAGGCATTTACTTTGGAAAGAGGTGATATTCTTATCAATTTCTTTTTTTAGATTTTCATGATTCTGCTCCACAAAAGAGGTCAGACATGGTGCTGGTGTTAAAAAATGTTTGTGTCAGTGCCAGTCATGCTATTTTTCTAATTCTTTTCAAATATATGAAAGTTATTTGCTGCTTTTGATGTTCTTTGCTTGACATCTAGCATGGTGTCTCCATCATTGCATATCTCACTCCCTAGATAGGTAAAATGACTGACTTCTAAGGTTTCTCCATGTACTCTGATGATTGCTTTTGGAAGATGGATAGCCATATATTTTTTCTTCCTCTTGTTGATGAGCAAACCAACTTGTTTTTCTTTGTCTGCCAAAAGTTGGGTTTTTTCTTCCATTAAGTGATGTGTTGAATTAAGCAGGTAATCCAATTGTACTTCATCATTTGTCCATAAAATTCCTCGGTTGCTTTCTACAGTTACTTTCCTCATTGCACTGTCAATAACCAGTACAAACAACAACAGTGGGGACATAATACACCCTTTCCTTACACCAGTTGTCACTGCAAACCACTGGGCGATGTTGTCTCTATCTCTGACTGCATATTTGGTATTATCATCTAGATCCTTGATGAGTCTAATTATTTTTGCTGGTATTCCATAGTATGCCATAATTTTCCAAAGACTGTCTCTCTGTCAGAAGCCTTCTGTAAATCTATGAAATTTATCAAAAAAGGTGCTTGCCATGCCATACTTTTGTTCTATAATGTCTGAGAACAACAGTATTGTCCGCACATGATCTCAGTGGTCTAAAACATATTTTTTCCTCACTAAGTTAGAGATTTATTTGTTTCTTGATACATTCCAGGATAGTGTTGCATGTGATTTTCCCAGGCCCTGAGAATAATGTGATTCCTCTCCACTTATTGCAGTTGGTCACCCCTTCTTGGCAATTTTACTAAGAGGTCTCTCTTCCACTGGGCTGGGTTCTTTTCTTCATTCCATATTCTATTCAAAAGCACAGTCTGGAGGGCTGTTTCATCACCTGCTCTAAGCATCTTTCCACTAACATTATTCTCTGTAGCTGCTTTCCTATTTTGGAGTTTACTCCTGGCTTTTCTAACTTCTTCCCTTGTAATATCTCCTAAATCAACAGCAAGCTCTGCTGGTAGGTCGTCTTCATGTAGCTCTAGTAGTTTGCATCATCTTGGTCTATTTAAAATAGCTTGAAAATGTTCTGCCCATCTTTTCCTTTATTCTTCTTGAGTAGTAAGATTCTTTCCATTTGCATTTTTAATAGGGCCTCCAGTACTGCTAAAGTTTCCTATTAGCTGTTTGACTGTCTTATACAAGGTTGTAAAGTCATGTCTTCAGCTAGCATCTTTAGCCTCGTGATATTTTCTATCATTATATGCTCTTTTATCTCTTCTAGCACTTTTCCCCCTCTCTGTTGAGAGCTCTGTATTCTTCTTGCCACTTAATTGTCTCTTCACATCTTAGCATTCATGAATTTTTGCTTTATATTTCTTCTCTTTTCCCATGCTGACCAAATAGCATCGCTAATCCGTTCTTGCTTTTTAGATTATTAGGACTGGTTTTGCACTTTCTAGATAGCACTCTCTGATGTTTTCCCACAGAGTAATAATGTAATAATGTCCTGTTTTTTTTTCCAATTGAGCCCATTAGAACACTGAACCTGTTCTTTTAGTTCAAGCAGAAAATGACTTTTTGTCTCTGGGTCTTTTAATTGTGTACTGTTTGGTGCTTCTTCATTCTCTTTTACTTAATCTTCCATTTACCAATATAAAGATTATGGTCCCTCCCCAAGTCTGCTCACCTTAACGCAAGTGCAGCTGCCAACAAGCTGCAGAACTTATTTGAAATGCAGAAGTGATCTGTCTAGTTCCTTGTCAGACTCTCTGTGGAGTTCCATGCCAATTTATGGATTTCTTTACGAGGAAATATTGTTCCACCTATCATTATGTTGTTCACACTGCAATTTTCCACTAATCATTCATCGTTTTATTCCTATCCAAACCCCTGCTACTTGCTTGTAATTTTATCCAACCCATCATTGTTACTGCCAACTTTTGTGTTAAAATCGTCCATAGACACTATGATATCATGTTTTGGGACCTTGGCTAACACATCCTGTAACAAATAAAAAGCATCTTTTACATCCTCTCACTTTTCGTTGGTTGGTGCATAGTATTGTATGACTCTTAGTTTAAAGAATTGAATGAAAATGGAGCACTAATGATTCTTTCATTGACTGATTCCCACTCAGTCAATGCCTGCTTTGCTTCATTCAACATTAGATTTGCTATAACAGTTTCATGGCTATAACAGTTTCATGGTCTAATTAGTTTCTCTAAAGTGTAGTTTGGTTGAACATGTTCATTTACACTCACTGATTCCAAGGATCTCAAGATGGTATCAATCCATTTCTTTAATTATTTGAGCAGTTTTAGTAATTTAGCACATTGTTCTCACATTCCAAAATCTGATTTTCATTTCTGATCTGGCCTTGAGCAAGGGACATTTTAGGACATGGGCTTCCTTACAGGTTTGACCAATGCCTGTCACATTCGTTACATGAAGTTGATCTCTTGTTCTAGACTGCTGCCTACAGATATGGCTACAGGGGGTTGTTTCTGTGGTAAGTTAATTTTATGTGATGAAGTTATCAGCCCCATGCACAGACTTAGGCCAATGTCTCCTTATTCATTGTGCAGAGCTCTCCACATGTGGACAGTCCCCCATTCTCCATCTGGGAGTGTGCTTGGTATCTTCAGTTTTTTCACAAATAGAAATGTCCTAAAATTTTAGGCCTTGTTCTGTTCTCTAATGTGTAAGTCAGGAGTAAGTCCAGTGAAGTCAATGGAATTGCACTAGGGGAAAAGTAGCATATGTGAAAGAAGAATCAGGCCCAGTGGCTTTTAAATTAGGAACATAGGTATCATGGTTATAGAACAATCTAGGCCATTTTGCCTTGTTCCTCTGAGTTTCACCATAGTATCTGCACATCTGCGTATTCATTCATTTAATGGATGAGTTTTCAAGTTATCCCCTACTTAGAATTTTAGTAACAGAGCTATTGGAGGCTCGTATTTCTGATGTTGACTGGCATGCTATGATTTAATTAACAATGACTGATTTTGTGACACTGAAATGGCTATAATAAGACAAGATCATATGGTTCCTCATTCAAATAGCACTGTGATGCTGTTCACAAATTACAGGTCCTTGCCCAGATTTATGGTAATGTAAGGGTTGAACCTTCTGTGAAATATGTCCCTCCTCTTTCATTCTTTAGCATTTGCTACAGCTGATTGGGTTCTCTTTTAGGACAGTGAGAAAATTTCAGAGAGAAACAAGATCCTTTCTAGAAGATGAAATGAAGATATTTGCTAAGATGAGGGGAATACAATTTTGTTTTAGTAATGTAGGACCAGTGTACTTTTATATTCAGTCACTTCTGGAATATTTAGACTGGCAAGTTACAACACAGGAAGGGGCATGCATCACACTTAGTTTTCTCTTTGTGGGAAAACTCCTTAATACATCTTCAAGTCAATAGAAGCTTTGTCTTTAATGTAACTTGTCATATTAAGAGCTCCCAAGAACTGTAATATAATTAAAACATTACAAATGGCAACTAAAAGTTTAAATTGGAGCTGAATCAACATTTTAATTGATTTAAAAGTCTGAATGGATGTATTTTAAATAGAACTTAACTGGCCCAGTTTTCCTTCACATGGATAAAGGAAGATGCCAGTTGTCTTAGGCCTTGATCCAGCAAAACATTTAAGCATGTATATTATCCTAAGCATGTGAACAGCCCCACTAAAGTAAGTGGGACTAATCACCTGCTTAAAGTTATGCAAGTGTTTAAGTGGTTAGCTATATTAGGGCTTTAATTTTGCTGTAACGTTTCTTTCCTCAGAGGTAATACATTTTGACTGCACTAAGACTGAACATAATAGGAAGCTGCAGCATCACTTTCCCTGTGCATTTCACATAGTGACATTTTACAAAGAGATATTTATATAATGCCCAAAAACATTCCAAAGCATTTCCCATATTGATTTGCAGGAGTATGGTTCTATCTGAAACAAATTCTGACCTTAATTACTCAAGTATTAAATTCAGAGCACCTCAGTTGAGGTCAGTGGAGTTACCCTGCATATATATATACACAATTCTCAATGAAAACAGTATTTTACTCTAATTCTTTCAACACCAGCCAATAACAGTTACTTCTCCATTAAGAAGTGTAAAAACTCTAATAGTTAAGTACTATCTCAGTCTATATGGAGAACTCCTTGCTGGAATATGGATAGGTATAAGGAGAGGAACAACTGCAGTAATTCTACTGATGCCATCAGAAAAAGCTCTTGCTTTACTTGGAAAGATGAGCTTCACATTGGCCTATCAATGGATTGGCTTTGGTTTCTTCCATAACAGGCTATTTGGAGCAGGAACATTGGGCCTGATTCTCTTTTCACTTATGCCAGTGTCACTTCACTGACATCAGTGAAGTTATTCCTAATTTACACAGGAGAATCAGGCCCCTTTGTCTTTATGGTGATGTAACAATAAAGAAAATGAATAAATAAATAATAAAACAATAGAATTATTAAGCATTGATATAATAATTGATTTCCCATTTATTAACCAGTGGCACAAACAGGTGTGTGGGCAGGACTTGCCATACCATCGGTGGCCTGTTTGTAAGAATTCACCTCCAGTGAAGCCAATGGGATCTGTCAGTCCTCAGCATAGCTGAAAATCAGGCCACAGGTCGTTAGCAGGCAGGGAAGCAGAAAAGGCCAGGGCATGCAGGGGGTCATGACAGGCAGAGGTGGAGGAACAAAATGGATGAAGATCCACCAGTTACTTAGCTGATGGTAAACCTTGAGCTTCTTGTAAGTAGAGGTGGGTGGGAAACAGTTTTCCTATCCAGTGGAATGTTTTGAAATTTTGAAAAATGTTCCCATCCTGAATTGGGATGAAAAGTCAAAATCTTGAAAATGTTCACAAACCATGAATCTGAAAAAATATTTGGCTTGGGTCAATCACTACATTTCATTTTGACAAAGAGTTCTGTGGCACCTTATAGACTAACAGATGTATTGGAGCATAAGCTTTCGTGGGTGAATACCCACTTCGTCAGGTGCATGTAGTGGAAATTTCCAGAGGCAGGTATAAATATGCAGACAGGAATCAGTCTAGAGATAATGAGGTTAGCTCAATCAGGGAGGATGAGGCCCTCTTCTAGCTGTTGAGGTGGGAGGAGAAACTGCTTTTGTAGTTGGCTAGCCATTCATAGTCTTTGTTTAATCCTGAGCTGATGGTGTCAAATTTGCAAATGAACTGAAGTTCAGCAGTTTCTCTTTTAAGTCTGGTCCTGAAGTTTTTTTGCTGCAGGATGACTACCTTTTAAATCTGCTATTGTATGTCCAGGGAGGTTGAAGTGTTCTCCTACAGGTTTTTGTATATTGCCATTTCTAATATCTGACTTGTGTCCATTTATACTTTTATGTAGGGATTGTCCAGTTTGGCCAATGTACATAGCAGAGGGGCATTGCTGGCACATGATGGTGTATAATACATTGTTGGATGTGCAGATGAATGAACCGGTGATGTTGTGGCTGATCTGGTTAGGTCCTGTGATGCTGTTGCTGGTGTAGATATGTGGGCAGAGTTGGCATCGAGGTTTGTTGCATGGATTGGTTCCTGAGTTAGAGTTACTATGGTGCGGTATGTGGTTGCTGGTGAGAATATGCTTAAGGTTGGCGGGTTGTCTGTGGGCGAGGACTGGCCTGCCTCCCATGGCCTGTGAAAGCAAGGGATCATTGTCCAGGTTGGGTTGTAGATCACTGATGATGCGTTGGAGAGGTTTTAGCTGAGGACTAATGGCGATGGCCAGTGGAGTTCTGTTGGTTTCTTTCTTGGGCTTGTCCTCAGCGCTTGGCTGTAGATGATGGATTGTGTGGTGTGTCCGGGACGGAAGCTGGAGGCATGAAGGTAGGCACAGCGATTGGTGGGTGGTGTTAACGTGATCATCACTTATTTGTACCATGGTGTCTAGGAAGTGGACCTCCTGTGTAGATTGGTCCAGGCTGAGGTCAATGGTGGGGTAGAAACTGTTGAAATCATGGTGGAATTCTTCCAGAGTCTCCTTCCCATGGATCCAGATGATGAAGATGTCATCAATCAGCATAGGTAGAGAAGGGGTGTGAGTGGACGAGAGCTGAGGAAGCGTTGTTCCAGGTCAGCCATAGAAATGTTGCCATATTGTGGGGCCATGCGGGTGCCCATAGTGGTGCCCCTGGTCTGGAGGTATATATTGTCACCAAATTTGAAATAATTGTGCATGAGGATAAAGTCACAGAGCTCAGCAACCATTTGTGCTGTGACATCATCAGGGATACTGTTCCTGACAGCTTGTATTCCATCTGTGTGTGGGATTTTTGTGTAGAGAGCCTCCACATCCATGGTGGCTAGGATGGTGTTTTCTGGAAGATCACCAATGCATATCCGGACAGTCCTTCAGTGAGAGTGCCAATTCCAGAGATGATGGGGCAACCAGGATTTCCAGGTTTGTGGATCTTGGGTAGTAGATAGAATAACTCCGGTCAGGACTCTAAGGGTATGTTGATTTGTTCCTGTGTTAGTGTAGGGAGTGTCCTGAGTAGATGGTGCAGTTTTTTAGTATATTTCTCAATGGGATCTGAGGAAAGTGGCCTGTAGAATTTGGTATTGGAGAGTTGTCTGGCAGCCTCCTTTTGGTAGTCAGACCTGTTCATGATGACAACAGCACCTCCTTTATCAGCCTCTTTGATTATAATGTCAGGGTGGTTTCTGAGGCTGTGGATGGCATTGCATTCTTCATGACTTAGGTTATGAGGCAAGTGATGTTGTTTTTCCAGAATTTCTGCCTGCGCACATCGGCAGAAGCAGTCTATGTATAGGTCCGGACTGTCATTTAGATCCTCAGGAGGAGTCCATGTGGAGTTGTTCTTCTTGTGCTGTTGGGGAGGAGGAGGTGTATCTGTGTATCAGTGCGCTGTTCAGTATTATCTTGAAAGTATTCTTTGAGTCGGAGGCGGTGAAAGTAGGCTTCACGATCACCACAGAACTGTATCATGTTTGTGGGGGTGGTGGGGCAGAAAGAAAGTCCCTGAGATAGGACAGACTCTTCTGCCGGGTTGAGTGTGTAGCGGGATAAATTTACGATATTGCTGGGTGAATTAAGGGTACCACTGTTGTGGCCCCACGTGGCAGTTAGGATATTAGACAGCTAGTAGGAAATTTGTCAAACTGACCCTTGTCTTCAAAATGTTTTGGTTTTGATGAATCAGCATTTTTGATGATAAAAATGTTTCGTAGAAAAATTCCCAAGCAGCTTTAGTTATAAGCTGCTTGCCTACGGATCCAGAAAACCTTGGGCTGCCCTTCCACATTAGAACCCAGCAGATCAAAATACGTGTGTCAATTGTCCCAGTGCCCCAAATCCTTTCAAAGTTTTTCATGGAAGTATTATGTAAAAGTAATATAATGCCATATCTAGTTTCCAGATCACTGTCAGGTTTAGTTATTTACAAGTCCACATGATGGACAAAGCCATCATTGAAAAATATAGGCATGAAAAACCCTTTTAAACCGCAAATGTATATTTATCAACCCACTTTAAATGGAGAATATGTATGCTGTTCCAATCCTGAATGCATTATTAAGGGTTTTTACATTCTTGACAAAACAAGGTTTATAATGGCAGTTCTGACACATCCCTGATTAATCAACTAACTTGGAACAGCAGAAATGACCCTACTATCACTAATCACTAAGATTTTTAAAATCTAATTCACACTTTGGACTATGCTGAAAATAAATTCATTGATGGATCATGGGATGGAATCATTGGGCAGTGCAGAAAAATAGGTCAAGGAGCATTGTTAAGAATGTAAAAGCTGTTGTTGAAAGTGTGAAAACCAATCAACTCTTACAAAAGCTAAGTAGTCATATCTTTGGGTCCAGGCTTCCATAATAACAAGGCAATAAATCCAGGAGACTTGTCCCATTGTTCAGCTAGTCTGAAGTGCAGAGCCTAGTTTAGATTGCTCTTTACTCCATCTGTGCTTCAGGACAAATATTGTTGTACTTAAGCTTCTTTATGAAGACATTTTAGCAATGTCTTACATGGTATATGACTAAATAGATCCCCATGTGCAATCACTAAAAACTCAGTGTTTATCAACAGCTCTGATGTCACAGCTTTTCCTAAACACAGATGAGGAAATAACTTTGGCTACTTTTTGGTATCTCTTGGCAAATGCTAAGTATGCTAATGGCAGCCATTGTATAGTCTCATCTTTCTTTTGTGTGTGTGTGTGTGTGTGTGTGTGTATGTGTGTTCGCTTGTTGATGTTCATGTTTAATGTAATGGTAACATAGCTCAATAACATGCACTGTTGGGAGAAGATATATTATCTTAAAGAGTATCCTTTTGCTTTCTTTCTTTCTTCCCATTGTCAAGGTGCAATACTTACAAGGAAAACAACAAAACGAGGTTAGTCCTTGATCAAGAATTGGATGGATAGGTATAGTTTGTTCTCAGATAGATGACTGTATATGACTCACATATGTGACTGTTCTGCCCATTGTTGTTGGCAGCAATGAGGTCCAGATTCAATTAGAGGTCCCTCTGAAAACTAATACCCCCACCCCCACCCAGAGTTTCCAAAAATCAATCAATACTTTCCCTGTGCACATTTAATAGACAATAGTTCCCCACTAGCAACACTGTGTATGAAACAAGGAAAACATTATTAGGGGGGAAGGGAACAGCAACTTGGGAAAATACAGCAACAGTCTATTCAAATAAATGATAAATAAAATACTATCCCCATGGTAATGATGGCAAGAATCCATTAACTCAGTTCCCCACCCACTGGTGTGAATGTCCAGTAGGCAAATGTCCCTTTACTCACAGTTTGGTGTCAGTGGGTAATGTAGACCCAGAGTCTCAAGGTATACTCAGGCAGGCCTGACTCCAGTCTCTTGGTAAGGGTTGCCTAGTCCTGCTCTGAGGTTTCACCACTGTAGTGATTTCAGCTTTATTTAGTGACGGGGTAAGAAAGACCTCACCAGAGTTCCCTCCACTCTATTGCTATCCTCTGTAGCTTCAGCAAAGAGGTGCCTCTGCATTGCTAAATCATCCCAATTGCACAGGTTCCTCAGTGGAGGGGAACTAGTACTTATAGGACCCTGGAGTGGAGTTCTTACCACCTAGGTTGTACTCTTTGCCACAAAGTAGGAGCCCTTTTCCTCTCTTGCAATTCAATTTAACTACTCAACCATTTCTGAGTTTATCTGCAGTTATGGTGACTCCGAAAGTGCCACTTCAGGAATTCTGGGTGGAAAGCTTATGCAAATAAAACTCTTGCTGTAACCATACTTCCTCCTGTTCACCAATAGATGGCATCAGAAAGTTCCTTACCCTCTAGAGATTCAGGCCACAGGACTTACACATATTCAGTGTCACAAGTTTATATGCAAGGGCCATGTGGATTTTCTGTAGAAAACCCCACATTACTGGAGCCACGAAGTCCTGCCACGCCATCTCAAAGTAGCTTACTTGGATGTTCTGTTCGGAAGACTGTGTCATTCTCACTGTTGAAAACATCTAATATATTTGGTTTAAAATCACATCCAAGCACAGAAATATTCAAATATATATTTCCAGCTGAAAAAGGATTGCCAAAACCTGTTCTGATTCACATGAGTGCAGCTCCCTCTGAGATGAGTAGGAGTTGCATTTGTGTAACAGAACATGGAAGTTGGCTCTAAATTTGCGAACATTTAGAATCAGCCATTTGAGAAACAAACCCAAAATGGTCATTGTAAGGTGGAACTTTATTACTAGCAGTGCCAGATGCTATGGAGGATATTTGTTTGCCTCAGTTTTTAACTGACAATTCTATAACGCTCTTTCCTGTGATTGGATCTAGGCTATTGCACTGAGGGGCGTCTATGGCCCTGTATCTTAATCCACGTCTTATCAGGAATACTGAATCAAACCATCCCCAGCAACACTTGCCTCTTGTCATGTTGGAGTGCAGAAAAACCAGAACAAAACAACCAAACACTATAATGTCAGTACATTATTATAATTGCTATTGTAATACAATGGGGACATATCTTAATTACTTATGAGATAAATATATAAAACATTTTTAAAAAGCTTTAGCTGTGCTCACAAGGTCAACAAATTCTTTCCTAGTGCTCCCCAAAGCCATGAGGACTGATTAATGGGTTTCATTACTCTGTGCAAGAGTGTGACATAATAGCCGCCAGCATCTGCCCTTCTTGGTATTAGCAGCCACCAGCTCTTACACTGCTTTGCTGCACATATTAATGAAGCACACAGAATTCTTTATTGCACTTTCATACCCATAAGAAAGCTCCCATTCAGAATAGCTACAGAGGAAGTGGAAACAAATCAGAATGACCCAATGGGTAGCTCTCTAATCCTGCTTCCAGACTAATTTAAGTAATTAGAAGAGGGGTCATTATCTCAGCTGTGGCAACCTTCCCATATTCAAATTTCTAAGTACCACAGTGAATAAAATAGCATAAAAATTAATCGCTCTATTATAACATATCCCATCTTTAAGCTGTTTTATCGTTGAGTAACAGTATTATTCATGAGGCCAGCAGTATTATTCTTTATATTTTCTTAATGAAGAATTTTTATCTGCTGCATTTTTATTGTTTTGTCTAAAAACACTTAGGAAAAAAGTGACACAAAATTGCAGGTGCAAATGCAGGTAGAATCGAACAGACTTCTTGGCTGAAATAAGCTGCCTATGGAATTCTGACACAATTCTGTACAATGGCAATTGAACCTCCAAATCCTCAGAGCAGCTTTGAAAATGTCAGCCCTAAATACTGTAATTTGCATAGACAAAACAAAGGCTACTTAAAAAGAAAGCCAGCCCTGTACTTTGAACTCATGTGACTTCTGGCTTATCTGAATGATTTGCATCTGATTGGTAGTTCAAGAGTCACAAACATATGGATCTCCATGAATGTAGGAATTCACCCAAGGAATGAGGTATTCAGATTGTGCGATTTGTTTAAATTAGGTGGGAATAAGAGTTTAGGTCTTGATCCTGCCAGGTGCTCCCTATAAGCTGATTCCTGCACCGTATGAACCCCAATGACTCCAATAAAGCTCTCAGCAGATGCTAGGGTCCCCCTATGCCGAGTTCTGTGCAGGGATGGGCCTAGTGTATTTTTTATTGGCAGAAGCAGGCATTTGGGAAAACATCTGGTTCTATACTTTCAAAAAGGTTTGCACAGAAAGCAAAGCCGGCAAATTTTTCTTTCTTTCTATGATTTCAATGTGGGTGAACAAGAAAATCAGGCAGTAGTTTCTTTATGAGATTAAATAATTATTTTAAAATGTATGTAGAGAACTCCTTAGGTGTCCAGCTGAAGAAAAAGCCTCAGTCTGTCTCTAGTTTACAACACATTGTGGTCAGGACACATTATATTGTAGCCATTATAGTCATTAAGTGCCTTTGCCTTTGAGTTGCTGAGTCCCTTCTGAGATAGTCTGAAAAATGCAGTCTACTGATTTCATGGTGGTGCTCAGCACTTGACAGGATTGGGCAACATTTCATTCTCCTAGCCCTCATAGCACTATCTATAATTACACTGTTCTAGAGCTGCTCTGGCAAGATTTGACTGAAAACCTACTTTATTGAAAGTCTTATTGAAGTAACCCCAAAAGACTGCATTACACACACCTACTAGACAGCGATATGATAATCTACAATGATTTTGGGTCTGCAACTAGAGCAATGGACTTGGCAGCTCACAGACGCTATAATTCATCATTCCACTACTACTCGCAAAAGAGATAAAGATGCAGGATAAAGGGCTCCCAAGGTTTTTTGTGTTTGTCTGTTTTTCACATTAGAGGCTCTCTGACTTACAAGAACCAGTCCTCTGGGTTGAAGTTACACGCCAGCAAGTTTTTCAAACACTTTTCTGGATAGGTTTGAAATAAAAAGAGGCTTCCCCCAACCCCATGTCTATATACATGAGGGATTAATATTTTATTATTTGGGCCATTATGGTAGCTAAAGAACTAGAGAATCTCATTCAAAAATCTTTCCCCCTCCCCATAACTTCACTTAGAACTTTATCCAATTTTGAGAACACATTCAAAATCAGTTACATCGTCTTATTTCACTTTGATTTCACGTTGCCAGAGCTGGACAAAAAAAGAGGAATTTGAGAAAAAAAATCTTTTTTTTTTCTATTGTGCAAAGCTCAGAATGGACCCATTTTCATTAATTTTTTGCAAGCTTTTAACTAAAGTTTTATTGAAATGCTTACCGAGATAGTTTACAAAATTGTTGAAATGCTCTTCATTTACTGGAAGAAAGAGTGAGAAAACATTGTTTTCAGTAAGTGAAACATTTCAATAATAATTTTGAAAATTTCAATAAAAACATTAAATTAAAAATGTCAGGACTTTTTTTTGCAAAAAATTGAAAATTTCAATGATTTTTCATAATTTTTCACAAAATGTTCCCTTTTAAGTTAAAGAGCCTTTTTTTAATGATAAAATCTTTACATTCTATAACTTTCAACCAGCTCTATATGGTACAAAAATTCATCTTCTTAAATCAGATATTTTTATGATTTATGATGCAATAATATTAATGATTTTTCATAAAACCACTGACAACATCCTATTTGAATATTCCCCAAGATCCTCTGTAACTAACCAGTTGTGTATTGCTTATATTTTGATTAACTAACGTGATTGAATTTTTCTTATATATTTTATGCACTATGATCTTAGAGGGTGCCATGTATAATAATTTCCTGCAGTAAACTGATTTAATATAGAATTAATTTCTAGTATTCTATCAGTCCCAAGAAGTTCCTTTGCTCTTCAATAGTTGAGATGAATTTCTTGGTCTTAGTTTATAACTGGAGCAGAATCTCTATTCATCCTGCAATTTTATTTGTTTTTACATTGTAAACAAAAACATTATAAATAAAAATCTGAAAATATTTGAGAGAAAAAGTCATTTTCACTCAAAAGAATCCAATAATTTGATGAAAATACAGTGTTTTTCTAAGATCAATATTGACATTTCTTTTGCAGAAAAATAATTTTGTATAGAAAATAGTTGAATTTTCTAATTCAGTGTTTTCAGACACTGATCTGAGTAAGTGTACAGCCATAGCATCCCAGGGGGAGCATCACAGAACTATGAAGACATGGTAAAGTTTCTTTTGATTGATTTAGACCAAATTAAAAGGCAAAGCACAAAAACAGAGAGGGAAAATATTCAGTGTTGCAGCTCTTCTGAAGGTTTAGGTAGCAAACCACTTATACAAGGAAACAGAAGGGCCCAGAAGACTGCACAAGAAGTCAGGCTGAAAGATTAAGTCAAATCATTAATATGTGGTAAAGGAACAACAAAAGGACAATATTTTAAGTTTTCTAGCATTACTAATTGATTTGGCATTATTCTTTTTAATAATGCTGGTCGTAATTAATTCATTTGGGATTAACAGGGCTGCATATTGTATGGCCTCAATGGTTCAATTCTAATTAATTAGTAGTAGAATAAAATCATTAGCTCAGATTTTGCCAAGAATGGGAGAGCAGCACAATCTCTCTCTAGAAAAAAAATGGACATGGTAGAGCAGTGAACCACAGGAGATATGAATGGAGTGTGGGAAATAGTTTCAATCTTAATCCTGCTGCTTCTAGCCAGGTATTTTGGGACCTATTCTTGAAGGCCCTGATTTTCAAAGGTATTTAGGCTCCTAATATCTCTTGAAATCTGGGTTTAAGTCCTTACTCAGCTTTTACTTAATCCTGTTAGTTGCTTTCCTTGATACACTCATCTGACCTCTCAGCATATTAATTCAGTGGCCCCTCATAGACTTGGTGATCCTAATTCAGAGATGTGTAAAAGGGTGTAAATTTCCCATTAGTAAGTGGATGTGAATGAAAAGTAGAATGACTGAGCTGGCTTTAAGAAGATGCAAATTACACCCTTAGGTTTGCCTCTAAATTTGGCCCAGAGAGGTTAAAGTTAAAATTTTCAAACACGGGTTTAGGTGGCTAAAGTTAGACATCTAACTCCATATTTACACACCTAAATAAGTGGGACGATTTCAGAAGTGCTAAGTATCTGCAGATCCTATTGAAGCCACTGGACTTGTGGTCAGTGACCTGCAGCACCTCTGAAAATCAGGCTATTTGTTGGAAGCTGACAGACCCCAGTCATCGGCAGGCAGTATCGAACTGGAGACCTCTGGAGTTAAATGCATGAGCCACTACTGCATGAGCTAAAAGCCAACTGTTAGCTAAGGCTGTAGAGCAGATGCATTTAACTGTCTCTCTAAGTGGTCTTGGTGCCACTAGCTGGGACAGAACACCATACCTGGGAAGTCTGTGGGTTACATACTTCCCCTAGCTGAGAAAGTGCATCCTGAGCTTCAGAGACTTCTCAGTTGAAATCCCGGAGGAGCCCCCACTTGTAACACTGACCGACCCCAGTCATTGGGGGGTGGGATTAAACCTGGGACTTCTGGAACTAAATGCATGGCCACTATCGCATGAGCTAAAAGCCAACTGGCTGTTAGCAAAGCCTGTTGAGCAAACTCATTAATCTCTCTTTCTAAGTGGTCTTGATGCCAGTAGATGGGACAGAAGACCACACACAAGAGGTGTGTGGGTTACACCAGCACAAGAAGAAATTTGTCAGAGAGAGTTCTCCAAACATACCTGGCTTCGGGGGTTGCCAGAGGTTCATATCTGCATTTGGATAAATTTTAGGATATTTAATACTTGGAAAAGTGAGAGAAAAAGGCAAAGAAACATAACCTAAAATGTGTGTAATGCACATAAAACCTTCCAGCCCCGCCATCTAGACCCTTTGCTTCTCTTACTTCCCCTGCCCCTTGGGACTTCACTCAGCGGGCTTTCCTCATCCTTTCCCTTCTCTACCCGTCCCATTGGCTGCTCACCCTGGGATGTTGCACTCCATATGTTTATGGAAATATGCTTATGAGTGTAAATATAATGTAAATGGAATATGCTTTATGCAAAAGGTGTCTTGTAAGGTAACTTTACAAAGCTTATAATATACTGAGTGTGTTCATCCTATTTGTATGAATGTGTCAGTCTTGTATCTGAAGCTAGAAAGATGAAGTATTACTCTGAAGTCCTATGGTAACTAAGCAAAGTGTGAGTCATTAATAATGGCTCGGAATCTTGGTGGCTCCCATTAACCAGGACAATTGGTTGCAAATGGCTTTATTTACTTGTAAGTCTTCCTGTGTTCATGAGTCAGGCTGGGAAGAATGAAGGCTTGGGGGTCTCACAGGACATGTGACCATGTCACCTGGTATTGGAATCCATCTTAAATCTGGTGCTTTTCCATTTAGAAGGAAGGGTGGGGACCCAGAGAGACAAAAGATTCCCGCCTTGTGCCAAAGCCATAAAATAGGGTGGAACAGAACAAAGGAGGCTGCCAGTCATGAGAAATCCCTGAGTTACCACCTGAGCTGAAACTAAAAAGAACTGTACCAGGGAAAGGACTGGTCCCAGACTAAGAAGGAGTCTAGTCTGTGAAAGAAGCTTATTGGAACATCTCTGAGGGTGAGATTTACCTGTATTCAGTTTCTTAATTGTATTAGACTCAGACTTGTGTGTTTTGTTTTATTTTACTTGGTAACTTACTTTGTTCTGTCAGTTATTACTTGAAACCATTTAAATCCCACTTTTTATACTTCATAAAATCACTTTTATTTATTAATTAATACAGAGTAAGTGATTAATACGTGGGGGAGCAAACAGCTATGCATATTTTTCTATCAGTGTTATAGAGGGCGGATAATTTATGAGTTTACCCTGTATAAGCTTTATACAGAGTAAAACGGATTTATTTGGAGTTTGGATCCCATTGGGAACTGGGTGTCTGGGTGCTGGAGATAAGTGACTTGCTGAGCAGTTTTTTGTTAAAATCTGCAACTTTGGGGGCAGTTTTTTGTTAAAATCTGCAACCAGACCTGGGTCTGTGTTGCAGTAGACTAGCGTGTCTGGCTCAACAAGACAGGGTTCTGGAGTCCCAAGCTGACAGGGAAAATGGGCTCAGAGGTAATTCCAGCACATCAGGTGACAGTCCCAAAGGGGTCTCTGTGACAGAATCCATCACTGTGGTGTAGTTGAGCAGGATCTGTGCACAGCTGATTGCTTTGAGACACTGGTAGTGATTTTAAGTGAGTTTTAAGTGTGGTGGCCGGAGAACAGACAAAGTAGTTACTGGTTTGTTATTTTCTGTTTGCTTATTTCAAGTAAGGGAAATAGGGACAGAAAAGTAAGCAAAATAAGTAAGAGTGAAGATCAGTGAGAAAGGAGGTGAAAAATAAAAAATCTGGAGGATGATTAGGTTGAGGTGGCTGGCAGAGAGAATGGAAGCAGAGAGTAGGCAAGTAACCTCAGGGCCAGATACTGGCTAGAAGGAGCATAGGATGGAAGAAGGGGTGAATGATGGGGCAGGAGAGAGGGAAAGATCACATCAGATCTTGTCGGTCTTATGTTTGAGGGAACTATCAAGATCCTACGCTAGGAGCGAGGAAGCTGGGGAAGAGGCTGGGCGTTGTGACTGTTAGACACAACAAGGATGGATTAGTAAGACTGGTTGGCAAGGAAGATAGCAGAATTGAAGGAAAAGAGGACAAATCTGTAGTACATAAAGAGTGCTCTGTCTCTGATATTCTTCCTCCAGGGCTGTTCAGCAGCTCAGGAGCAGAGGTGGAGGAAATGTCACACAGGGATGAGGTGTGGTGGAGTGAGTAAAGGGGTCAAGACCTGAAGAAACAGCAGAGTTGAGTGTCACATAGGTATGAAGACTAGAAGACTTGTCCACTCTATCTCCCAGGTTACCAATATTTATAACCTCTAGCAACTACTGTGGGGCTTAGAAAGTGTATCACTGTAAGTTGATTTAAGAATGACCAGGTCATCTCACTTGGTATAACACACTTTTACTCAGCCACTGAATTTGACAAAAATTACAAGAATAAGGTATATTTTCTATTAATTCCCTTGACTTTTTTCCCAGCAAGAAAAATCTGCTTCTATTGCTACTTATAATTCCCTGACCCAGAGAGGTCAGCAGTGGCAAGCTGTGCTGCTGACACAAGTCACTTCATAGAAATAAAAAAAAAAATCTTTGGAGATGGTTAACAGATTGAGTTGATAGCCAGCCAGCCAGCCAGACTGATTTATTCTGTGAAAGCCTCTTGCATTAGATGAGTTTGAGTCTAACATCTCTCTCTTTGAAAACAATTAGTGAAGACAGACTATTTACATCAGGGTATTCCTAAAGCAATGATGATTAAAGTGATGGAGCACTGTACACAATGCTTCTGACTATGATATGCGAGGGCAGGAAAGCATAGATCTGTTGTCTCCCTTTTAAGGTTGTTTTTAAGAGTCTGATGCCTTTGCTCTAGAGTCTAATCCTATCGTGTGCATTTTCATACAGCACAGAACACTTAGCCCTTCTAGAACATCTCCCATGTGAGGCTTTCATAGCCCAACAATTTAGCCTCCTAACACACCCATGAGGTAGCTAAGTATTACAATCCCCTATTTACAGATTAAGTGATTTGCCCTAGATCACACAGCAAGTCATTAGCAGAATAAGGAGAGACTTCCAAACTCCCAATTCTGGTTCTGTGCTCCGAGCACTAGCACACGTTCCTTCCTCTCTGACTGTTTTGGGATTGGCACTGCTGCGTAAGGCTGGCTTGTGTGAGCTCCAAAACCTATGTTGGCCTGCAGGCTGGATGACCCAGGATAATCAGGGTCTTTATTAGGAGGCACAATAAGATGAACAGTCCTTTCTCCAGACCAGGAGTGAATAAGCAAGCTGTATCACACAGAGAATGAAGACAGCCTTGAGGCTTGACCTTCCTAGGCCCAATCAGAACTTTTTGGAGCAGCTTCCTGGGGCCACCTTTAAATAGGCTGCCTGTTGAGATACCCGTATGGTGACAATCAGTGTTTTCCAAAGGCTATAGAGTCTTCTCTTGCCTTACCTGCCACTTCCTTGACTGGGGGCTATTCCAAGCACATCTATCCCTTAGCAGCTGCCACTTGGATATCGACACACATTTACCTTTGCATTCGCCCTCTCCTCCCCAACCATATGGCCTCTGCATGGTTTCTCGCCTCTCTCCTTCCTTCCTTTCCAACTCCCTCAAACTGCCTCTGTGCCCCATTCTCAGCCCTCTTGTTGATCTTTGTTTTGGATGAATGGAAAGCATTTACATCGGAGCCTTTTAATTAGTTATTTGTTTTAAAAAACACCATAAAATATTATCAGTTAATCTGAATAGTATTTTTACTGAACTGTTTTATAACTTCATAAATTTTTAAAGATAGATTTTGTTTTTCCATCTGGCAAGTACATTTTGTGGGAAGTCTCCCATGGATTTTACATCCTATTGATGGTGGAACCATGGGGGTACGGCTCTTGCAATCTGATCACTTTTTAATTTTACTTGCCTTGTTGTTTTATGTGCAATGAAATACAAACTATTTATGATTTTAATTTTGAGAATTAGAGAGAAATGGAATTATTACACAGGCGAGCCCAACAAAATGGATCTGGAGGGACCTGGATGTGCTAGAACCAACTCTGCTACTAGAAAAATGTGAGATAGTACAAAGAGTTAGCATTATGCCCACTCTGTTTAAATTACAGGTGTGGCTGGTAGTATGGTCTATTATTAAGTTTTCCCCTCACTTCCCACTATAAGATCCTGTTATGAGTGGCTTATAACTTTGCCAAACTTTAACTGTTTGGGCTGAAATTTTCTATGCCAGGGCTCTGCCTCAGGCTGAATATTTTTGGAAAATTTCAGCTGAAACTGTGATGCCATTTATGATAATGAGGCTGTAGAATGATCTGTTGGCTTGAGACTTTTTAAAAAAAATGCTCAAGTGCACCTAGAAGATGCTGGAATATGGTATGGGGTGTGTTGAGGGATGAGATAACTTGGGATCTTAATGACTACTTGTAGTGGGGTGATAAATGGACTTCGTGCTGGGACATTTGTTTTGGACCATACACTCAATGTTTTGTAGCAAACTAGCCCTGGAAGGGGTAGAACTGCAAAAGACCTAGCTGGAGACCAGAACACCAGCTGGGAAACTAAAGTTGAGTGGTTTCTGTAGCACTCAGTGCCAGAAGGAGGTGCTCTGGTAAGGACATATTATGACAAACCCCATAAAGTCCTGAGACTTTCAACCTTCTCCTGGCACTGGCCATGATGGCCATCCATCAGTCCAGGAGGAGGAAGTTGAATGGGGGGAGGTGGGGATTTCTGAATCTGTGTAGCCTTTTTTTGGTCCCTTGTCTGTTCACGTATCCTGGCAGAGGTTCCTTTGATAGTGTCCATCAACACCTTAGACTCCTCAGAGAAATGGGTGTTGCCTGGACTTCTCTGCTCGGGATCCAGAGGGGGACACAGTGATCTGCACCCCCATCCTCTTTTAATTCTTTATCTCTCATAATCTGTTGATTTCTGTGTTTAGTGGCCTTTCTTCACTTAAGGGGGCTGGCCTTTTGTGGTCTGGGTGGGCTATGCCCACTGATCTCAGTTATCAAATAGACTGGCCCCTTTTCACAATTGCCACGTACAAAAACATATAAATAGACAAGGTAAAGAAAGTTTGGGATTATTTGGCATACTGGAGAGTTTTGTGCTACCTTTAAGAAAAATACCAAAGAACTAGGTCAGGTACCACAAATAATATAATCAGCTAGCTCAGAGGGCATATTATCTCCAGACATTAGCAAATTTATACCTTGCCTGTGGCTGTGTAATCAAGGCTGCAATGAAGTTAAGCATTGTTATTATAGCTGATTGTGATATTATGGTAGGTGGATAATAATTCAGATTCAAAGTTCAAAGAAAGCAAATCCAGCATGGAGCTTGTTGTGATAATTGGGCCTACAAATTTACGCTAATTGTGAGTTCAACTGTAAAAAAAAAATAGTGGAAGTTCATAAGACGTTACAATAAGCTAGGACAACAAATATTGATGAGAAAAGGTTTGAAAGGGAGACAGACTGAATTAGTCCAAACATAAAGGCCTGCTGGTATAACTCAAGGACTGTGTTAAAATCATGCTTGGTAAACAAGAAAATATGAATCTGGAAATTAATTAACCAAACTTGGTCTGTCACAAACTAGACCTAATTGGTGAATGAAATAATGAGGGGATGGGTCATTCCATCCATCATTTCCTTTTTTGGGTCCATTTGTGGGTGTTTGGGAGGAAACATGAAAGAAAAGATGGGGGCTACTAGAGCGAACTTCACCATCAGGGCTACCACCTTTTTTGTCCTAATTCTAAGAGATGTCCTGAACAGAGCGGGCCAGAGAGACGAAGCCAGATGACACTGCCACCTCTACCAGCTCCCAGACACCACCTGAGATTAAATGGGAAAGGACTTCAGCAACAACAGCAGCTCCAGCCCATTTCAGCTAACTTCTTCTCTTTTCGCCCAAGGGACAGTTGTCACCATTTAAGAGACTGTCACACAAGGGTTTTTTTCCTTCTAAACTCTTTCTCCAGCTAAAGGGAAAAGAAATGTTAAAATAAAAACCTTACTTAATACTTAAAATGGCAAGCACACCAAAAAAAGGATTTTTAATGGTGTGTTTGCCATTTTATTATCCAGGCTGAGGTCTCTGTATACCAAACCTCGTTTAAACCTTGCTTAACACTGTTTAATGTTGGACAGTGACTGGGTTATGTTAACACCTTCAGCCCATATAGTCCATCTAAATTAATACAACTGCCTGCTACATTGTTTAATGAATTTCCATCTACCCCTTTCTCTCTTTTTTAAAAAAAAAAAACGCTTGAGAAGAGCTTCAGTCTGCAAGTTCTGCTGCTTTGTCTGATTTAAGAATTTTGGAAGTGTACCAGATAATAAGAGTCTGATCAGATTCTAAACATCCCCACAATGAAGACAGCTGGGAGCTGATTTTGTTCCTAGCTTAAAAAAGCATAGTTACAAAAATAATTAAAGGCGAGGCTAATGAAGAGCACTTATTCTATTTCCCGGTAGCTCCTGCTAAGGAACTGAATTAAATCAAGTTTCTACCAGATAAGCATGACCAAACTGTTAGTGAGGAGGGAAAGGGAAGATTAAATTGATATCCTCCAAACAATACATACATAGTGGGCAGAAAGTTAAAAAGGCGAGTAAATATCATTATAATTACAAGAAAGGGGAAAATATAATGGAGCTGAAAAAACCCCCAGCTGCAGTACAAAAAGCAATTTGAATGTTCACCTAAAGAATGTACTGCCTTGGGTATATTTTTGGAGGGAGGGATGGTATTACTGTTTCCTGAACATTAGCCTTCCAAAGGATATCAGGGAGATTTTTGCATGAGGCCTGATCTAAACTCCATTGAAATCAGTAGGACACCCATTGACTTCAATAGGCACCAGCAGAGCAAGCCAGCTCTGATCTTGGGATATTCATACACTCAGGAAGACAGAGTATGTATGGGAGAATGTTGTTTTAAGAAACTTGCTCCAGATGTCTGGAAATCCTAGAGGTGAAATTAAAGGCCAGGCATGGATGATGTGCAACATAGAGCTAAGGAGTAGTACAATATTCAGAACACTAACCAGACTACATTATACTCGTACACCTTTTGGTATGGAATCACTCTAGTAATGAGCCTGTTTGCACTTGTTTGTACAGAAACCTGAAAAGTAATTAAGCGAGGACTGCGAGGAGGAGACAAACACTCATGTAAGAGGAAACATGGAGACTGTTTAGTGAGTGATTGACCAAGATGGCCTTGATTAGCTAAAGGGTTTACTTTGGGCAAAAATGGTTGAGGACCACTGAAATATAGATGATGCCCAGATTGTTCCCACAAATAAGTACTCCACAGCATGTAAATACTCTGTAAACTTGACTGAGGAGGAAAAAAAAACATAAAAACTGACTGTGGGGAGTTTCTCTGATTTCAAATTATAGCTTCAGCATGGGATCACACTAGAGCACTCAGTCCCAGAGTGTGAACAGCAACCGTTCCTTTGTCTTAATCAGATTAATTCCACCATGAAAGATTAAAGTGAGCAGGACATGAGTTTAACAGAAGGAATGAAGGAACTAAACTAGAGTTTTTCAGGGATTTAGCCACCAGAGATCAAATCTCTCCAGCACACAGCTTGGTGCAACTACACATTACCTATAAATTCTCCTAGAGTAAAATGTATTCCTTTACCATAAGGTGCTGATCTTGCATGTTCTGAGCGAATTTGGTCTTTTTTCTTTTTTCTTCTATTTAATCATTCAAGAACCAAGCCTGAGTTCTGCAAATACTTCATTTTTTTTCCACTTGTATTTGCTGATTAGCTTGGATGAGCAATTTGCATGCTGTTCATGACGTGTAATTGATTACCTAAGACACATGCTAGTCCTTTTGCTAACTGGTTAGATGGCTGAAACTTTTTTAAGCAGAAGAATGACAAATGACAGCTATGAAATAATGATATTCATGTTCACATGAAGAACAGTTATTCCCCAACCATCGTAAAAATTTATTTACTATTCACAGATAACCATGCAAATATAAGGAGGCATGCAGATGTTTAAACTGAGCTCACATTTGGAATGTTGTTTCTGCAGCATTCCACCAGCTTTACAATAAGCTTAAACAAAGATCTTGTTTGCCCAAACTGTTCTCACTCTTTGCTAAAACAACTCACTCTCCAAATACAACTGTGGGCAGCTTTCAGGTTTGCTTTATGTCTTGAATCAAAAAAGAAATCAGCAATGAGTATGTGAAGCTGTTCTCAAGTAAGCCTAGAGGGACCTTTTCAAAAGAGTTTGAATCTTTAGCAAACATGTTGCTGTAGTAATTAATACTAATACCAGGCCTTGTTACATTAAATCATGGGGGAAAGTTGAAGCTGCCCCAGGGTGTCTGTTAATAAATACAGGTCTATTTATTTCACAGACTTCTTGCCAATGATTTCCTACACCTGGGCTGTTGGATCCAATTTCTCTGTCACAACCCCCACTCCGTTCAGTCAATCTAGAAGGAAAGCATCTTATTCTTAATGACCCTGAGTACTGGACTTTCCATATCTAACTTTTTGTCTTCTTTCCTTTGTCTTTCCAAAGAGACACCTTCACCTTTATCTAGATATCATTTACTTTTCCCTGTTGTCTTAATCAGTTCTCTCTTTTTGTCTCTCTCTTCAAGCACCACCCAATTCCTGTTGGAGTGTCTTCTCTGTACTCAGTAACATATAGGCACTAATGCCCTGACATCATTACAAATGACAATAGAGAAGTGCTAAATCAAAGATACTTCAGCACATGTGGGAAGGTTATCTTGTTCATTATGATAGATAACAGTCTAAAGATGCTAGAACTGTCCCTATTTCACTGATTTCATACTTTGGCAAGCCTAACCATTTTATAAAGCTATTAATAACTTAATCTGCCCTGTTACAGCTAATGTGTTTCTAGTATATATGTCATCTGGGGGGAAATGATACATCTATGTACTTTCTTAAACAATAAAATTGATCAAAACTGGTGCCAACTTTTCACGGGAAGCTAATTCCTTAGCCATTCCGTTTCCCTGATTGTTTCCTCTGAGAACAGATTAGTGGATCTATAACAGCAATGGAAAGTCACCTACATAAGCAGAAACTCATGGATCAGAGGCCTGATCTGAATCCTACTGATGTCAGTTGAAGAACTTCTCTTGACTTCAGTGGGGTATGGATGAGATCTCAGATACACCTGTACATATGTACTTACAGAAGACCAGGGCATCAATGTACCCGCAACAGCTTAGTAATCCTATGTGACTCCTTGCTGTTTGTGGGAGGCTGCTTACCATAGATCATGAAAAAAGTCTGCTAATCTAGTTTATCCATTAAATTGTAATTCTATTGCACATAATGGCTGAGCTGAAGGAGTGAGGATTTCTTTACTCCCATTCCTGTGTCCAGAAGAGGAGAAATAAGTACAGTTGGAGAAGCCATGTGGCACCTAAACATTAACCTACATATTCACTGTGGCTGAAGTTGATCCAACACTTCTTAGTTAAGCCATTGAGAGCTTTATGGGTCAATTCAAACACCTTAAATTCCACCCAGGAGCCAAAAGAAATGGCCACATTTCTCTTAGCCAGACAATCATAGGGAAAAGCAGTCCTGCAAACTACTATTGTGTGATCATCTGTCAGCGGCTGGAGACTCAACAGAACCCCAACATTTGCTTAAAAAAGGGTGGGCAAATGCCTTCTATAAAAGAAGGGGCATAGAGAGACTGGCTGGAGGAGAAGGAGGGGGAGGAAGAGAAAGAGAGAGAGAATGAATTAATGAATATTTTGCAGGAGGGCGGGGGAAGGGAGGAAGCGAATGAATGAATGAATGAATGAATAAATATTGGGTATGAGCAGGATATTATCCATTATCCTTTGAAAAGTAGATAGTGGCCCATAAAACCCAGTCTCCACTCTGGCTATGTGGGGGAACCCCCCGGTGACAGCAGCTCATATGCCATTGCCCCTCCAAGCCAGTGGCAAAGGGGTATGACCTGGTGATATGCAGCTATTTCTGGAGTTTCCTGGCTGCCCAAAAGGCCTCTTGGCCTTTGTCATCCAGGTGTAAGTTTGAGCACTCCTGAAAATACTCTGACTTACACCAAGGACCAGGTTGGTCTTAAAGATACCTTTGCACCCTCCTCTCCTGTGTGCACATGGTACAGATCACATGCAGTTCAGGACCTGGGACAGCAACTTTAATTTGTACTAAAGAACTTCTGTTTAATGGGTCATATCCCACTAAACCAGTAACAGTCCTAAAGCTTGCAGTATCTCCACATTGCGCTGGCAGCCAGGGCCTCATGAACAGCACAGAATACCCCTTTCTAGTCTGAACTATGGCCCGGCGTGGCTTAGGTGTTAGGAAGTAATAATATGAAACAGCAGCTACATTGCAAACATCCGTCGACTTGCTCAAGGGGAACACAAACTAGGGCCTGGGAGGCTTTTAATTTTTCTAATGTATTACTTAATGGTTTTGCTTTTCAGACAAGATGAGCCTTACCCTGTTTTTCCAAGAGAGCTGTGACTTCTAAGTAAGCACCATGAGCCTACATGCTTCACTCAGAGACTGAGTCTTTCAGTAGGTGCAAATTGAGGGTACTTAGCTCTTTACCCCTCCATAGCAGCCCAGTTGTCACAGCTCCCCTAAGCTCTCCCCGGGGGCATTCAGTTCCGTGCAGAATCAAAACCAGTTATATGAAGCGGCTTCTGTCACAGGTTTCTGCACTGGCTTCAGTCTTAATTCAAACCAGACCCACAAAGGACATCTATCAAATTTACAAGCTATTGCTTGTTTCATCTTGTTATCCCTACAACATGCCATAGGATGGAGATTGACATCTAGTGTAGTATTCAGTCTGATTTTCACACTGGAGAAGTGTGCAAGAGAAACTACATTATTTTTTTTAGGGCTATCTGGTTAGGATTTTGAATTAAGACTGATTAGAATGGATGGGTGGTTGAAGGACATTGTTCGAGGTCATTAATTCCTTGTTGATGGAAAATCTAAAACCCAGATATGTGAAAGGCATGCTACATTGTACATATTGAGAGACTGCTCAGGGAAACGTGTGTTCCTCTGTCTTTATGAATATTACATTTACAAAATGCATTCATTCTGTGCACATGCTTAGACCCTTTGTGGCTGCACAGACAAATCAGCTCCAAAGACAGAAACTGCTGTAGCGTTTACTGCAACATGTCAAGGTGCATTGAAAAATAAAAAGATTTCTAGTGAACTGCAAAGCCGAGGGCCAATCTGACAACACAGGAATGGATAAAGAGGGAAACATTTTGAAGACTAGCCGCAATCTTAAACCTGAAAGTTCAGGTCTGCCTTATTTGTCCAATGAGATCCTCCAGAAATGTCCACAAAATTGCTTGCAAGAAATTAGATCAACAGAAGTAATCAGAATAAACAAATGAATAAAAAAAATGATTTCTAGAGTGTTACTGGAGCAAGGCAAAGACTGCATCAATGAAAGCTTTCTGAAAGGTGGAAGAACAAGAAGTGTCAGAAGGACACATCAAGAGACGTCTCCAAATTAATGGAAGTTCAGACAGATGGAGAAATCAAGGGTGAGTAAGCAAGGAATCAGCAAAGATGGCCTATTCTGAATAATTTATCTCTGCTGTGAGAATCTGACTTTTAAATGTTACTAGCAAATCAGCATTAGCACAGATTAGGAATGGAATTTATCTGGGGAAGGTTGCTAGAAAGGATGGACTAAAGGGCTTAGGGAATTATTAAGCACAATTGGCAGGACAATCTAAAGAATTGGTAAATATATACATGACAATCACCCATGGGCCTAACTCTGTCCTCACTTACAGGCATACGGTCTTTTTCTAGGGTAACTACTGTAAACAGTGGAGTTTAAGTATTTCAATGCATATTATAAATAATAATTAAGCCCAAGTGTATTCCTAGTCCTATAACCCTTACTCATGTTGGTGACAATTTATTTATACAAATACTTATGCAAGTGGTCTCCATCTGATTAAGGGTAGCATAATCTACCCCAGATGTCTATTAGTAACCCATGGCTCAATGCATATTACATGTCCCGCTCTGTGTCTGATCCACAAAGGATATGAGCATGCTACAAAAAACAGTAAGGGGACTTCATCCTTTAGCTCCAACTGTATGAGCTCATGCTTCCAGCTGTGGAGATCTCAGATTCAATACCTAATAATGACCAAGATGATGGTCAGTATATATTGATAGTGTTATCAACTGAATGTGCACCTTTCATAGAATCACAGGACTGGAAGGGACCTCGAGAGGTCATCTAGTCCAGTCTCCTGCACTCATGGCAGGACTAAGTATTATTTAGACCATTCCTGACAGGTGTTTGTCTAACCTGTTCTTAAAAATCTCTAATTATGGAGATTCTACAACCTCACTAGGCAATTTATTGTAGGCTTAACTTCCCTTTCAGTTAAGAAGTTTTTCTCAATGTCCAACCTAAATCGCCCTTGCTGCAATTTAAGCCTATTGCTTTTGTCCTCACCTCAGAGGTTAAGAACAACAATTTTTCTCCCTCCTCTTTGTGACGGTCTTTTATGTACTTGAAAACTGTTATCATGTCTCTTCTCAGTCTTCCCTTCTCCAGACTAAACAACCTCAATTTTTAAAATCTTCCCTCATAGGTCATGTTTTCTAGACCTTTAATCATTTTTGTTGCTCTTCTCTGGATTTTCTCCAGCTTGTCCATATCTTTCCTGAAATGTGGCACCCAAAACTGGACACAATACTCCAGTTGAGGCCTAATCGGTGTGGAGTAGAGCGGAAGGATTTCTTCTCATGTCTTGCTTACAACACTCCTGCTAATACATCCCAGAATTATGTTTGCTTTTTTTGCAACAGTGTTAGACTGTTGACTCATATTTAGCTTGTGATCCAATAAGACTCCCAAATCCCTTTCTGCAGTACTCCTTCCTAGGCAGTCATTTCCCATTTTGTTTGTGTGCAACTGATTGCTCCTTCCTAAGTGAGTACTTTGCATTTATCCTTATTGAATTTCATCCTATTTTCTTTAGACCATTTCTCCAGTTTGTCCAGATCATTTTGAATTTTAATCTGATCCTCCAAAGCCCTTGCAACCCCTCCCAGCTTGGTATCCTTCACAAACTTTATAAGTAGATTTGTATTGTCATTAACCATAAAATGTCATTCTAAATACCTATTGCCATTTAAATGCATTTATACATGAGATAAATACAACACAATTCTGACTGGTGCTAATTAGTTAATTCAGTCATGTCACCCTAGTTTTGGCCCAGGTGCATTTGTGGCAAAACAGCCAAGAATTTAAGTGACTATTTATCACAATTATGTACTGTTGCGGTCTGATAACAAAATGCCATTCATGAACTGGACTCCAGATACCTACCTGAAGAGAGGCATCTTGCTCTATTGGTTACCATATGAGAACAACTAATACAGTCTCCTAGAATCTTCACTGTATCACTTTAGGGTGGTGACTTCTAGGGATTGATCCTGCTTCCATTGACTTCAAGTGCAGAGCTCTCCTTGGCATCAAAGGGAGCAGGATTCACACATTAGATGTGCTTAAAGTTAACATGTGCGTAAGTGTTTGCAGGAGCCTAAGGACTGAAATTAATGAGACTATTCATGTGCTTAAAGCTAAGCATACGATGTCTGTAGCATTCAGCCCTTAAATACCATGCAAGGGCCCTGTCATTATTGCTCTATGTCAATAATATCCCTACCTTCTGCCCAGTTTAAGTCAAATATGAAAAAAAAACATTTGTTTTAAATGGCTTTTAATTATAACTAATTAATGTTAGTGGGTGGATTAACTTTTAATTTTAATATTATGATAAAGCCCCTTAGATGTCTTGTCATGATAATGCACAAAAGTTTTAGGTCGTATTGTTTCTATGTAATTCTCAACGGTCATATCTTGCTTAGAGATAAGTGCTTTAACAATTTGTTCCCCCTTAACTTTGAAGAGGTGTTAATTTCAGTCTCTAACAAAAGTGATTCTATTTTTATAGGGACAAAGCAGGAAAGAAAATACATTTGGTCATTTTATTATTTAGGAAGAGAAAACAGTATTTAGAGGGCAGAAGGTTGAAGTCAGTTTAGTGCAAATAAAAGCAGGAAGGAAATATTTTGTAGGTACATTAGCTAAATAATAAGGAAAATTTATTTTTAAAAAATATTCTCCAGGGAGGGAAGATAAAATGGCAATGTCAGTGTAGCAGTACAGTCAACTTATTTTTGTATCCATAGCTAGGATTCTATTTCTAGGATTTCTATTCACTGAGTATACTTTAACAAATTACCTTCTCCCTGCTTAGATTGAATCTGACACACCAACAAAAACAAACAATCACAGTGGCAACATAAACAAAAGTGTCAAGGGCTTCCTTTAAATTTTTGCCCATTTTTATGAGGTTTTCTTAAGTGAGTAAAACCAAGTACTCCCAGAGCTGGAAAATGCAGCTGCACTCTTTATTTAGGTTTAGCCTAAGCTTGGCATAACTTACAGGGAGTTACTCCCCCATTCTAGTAACTTACTGTCTCTTCAGTCAAGAGTCTTTTTTCTAAAACTCTTGAAATTTTATTTACTTGGTTGAAAAAGTCTATGCATATTAAATTGCATAGCACTATGCATAACACAGCAAGGCTTTTTATTATAAAGAACAATATAATATTTAGGAAGCTGAGGTCTAAGCAAAGACTAAATTCAATTCACTTAGGGTAAAAGTTGCACTCCGAATACAAGCCAGAAAGGCTGCCATTCAATCTTTCCTTCCAACTTCTGTGCCTTTGAATTGATGTTTAAATTCCCCACCCAGCAAAGCCCAGAAGCAGGTGCTTAACTTTAAGCACACAAGTAGTGGCATCACTGGGACAACTCCTGGTTCACACTAAGTGCTACAGACTTGGCTGAGTGGCCTTAGGGGGCAGTCACCAGTCAGTTGTAATTGGACCCAGCTTTTGGATGCCATTGGGAGGAGTCCAGTCACTGTTTCTAGCTCTCAGTCTCTAAAGCACACGTCCAGGTACAGACACCCAGTCTTGCCTCCTTACTTGTGATGTGGGACTATGCAATCCAAGTGTCCTAGCCGCTGAAAGCAGTGCTGAACCTGACAAACCTCCCTTGTCACTTGTGCCCACTCCCCTGGACTCCACACACCTCTGCAACTACCACGTCATCTCCCTTCCCCCTCCCCCACACCTTTAAATTCATTGAATGTCGCATCTAAAACTTTGGGGATGTTCAAAATTAACCTCAGGACCATCAAAAAAATCTAACAACTCTGGAGAAACTGCAGATTTAAGTGGCTTTTACTACAGCAAATTCTAGCAAGCGGAAATGTAGCATCAAAAATGAGTTAACATTTGGATTGCCAAAATAGTATTTAGTAGATACAATGTAGGTGACGGAAGTACAATTTCACAGTCAAGGAGCAATGAGTCAAGTGAAAAAAAAAAGTTTGAAAAGTAATGAGACTAGTCTCAACATATATTATTCATTATGTGAATATTAATGCTGATCTTTAATAATTAATGGCCCATGTTCTTTCTTGTAGGTTTCCTGTGTTCTCTGACATTGTCTCACTCCCTAGAGAGAGACAGATGAACAGCACAGAAAGCCATGTGCTGTGGGCTGTAGATGTTGGGAGCTGAGCTACCTCTATGTTGAAAGGAAGACCAGGTTCTGCAAGAGCCCAGAGCCTTGAGCGAGAACCATTCTGGACTCAACCTTTAAAGATACTTGCAAGTAATTTCAGTAGTAGTAGTATAATTTTGTACACAATGATGGTCGTAATTTATCAGCACTAAGGAAGTACTGTGAGTTATGGTGGGACTGCAATTGTTTTTGAGCAAAGTATTATATTAAATAAGCTGTTTACACTCTAATAAATTCTTGCTGCACTTATAAACCAACCTATTTTTTGCAATGTCAGTAAACACATGTTTTACAGGGGTATTTTCCATCTGTTCATTAAGTGCAGAAACTAGCACTGAAGTTCAGAAATTAACATTCAAAACTCATGCTAGGTTTTCAAGTGCTGAAGATTGGTACAGCCTCCCGCCTAATCCGCCCTGCCACCAGAGGCATAATCTCTCTATGAGCTCTTCCTGGGAGAGCACAGGACTAATCTGTCCCTGTGCAGACTCTGCCATAATTCTGTAACAGTAACCATGGCAGTCAGTGGATAGTGACCCCTATCATTATCTCATTAACTTTTGTAACCCTGACCTATGATATGTGACCGGAGCCAAGAAACACAGTGCAATACCCCTGTTGAATGACAGGGTTCAGTGTTTTGCCATATTGTGGTAGCCATGGGGTGAGGCAGTTTCTTTTGCTGGATGAACTTCTGTTGGTGGCAGGTACAAGCTTTCGATCTACACAGAGCTCTTCTTCAATCTACCCCTCAATTGCCCATTTATTTTAAAGTGGCCGCCTACAACATGCATTACCCCGATGCTTAACAATCCATCCCAATTTGTATTTAGCTCAGATGCTCTGATTTCCTTCCCCAGACCTGTGAAGCTCAAAAGCTTATACCTTCCACCAACAGAACTTGGTCCAAAAACTATATTATTTCACCTGCCTTGTCTCTCTCAGAATTCACTCTCTCTCAGTGCTGCAGTTACTGTTACACATCCATATCCCACCCCCCCACCCCCCCCCGATAAATGGCACAATTTGATCCATCGGTAGCTACATTTACATGCACACTTTGTGCCTAATTCTGGTCCTATTGAAGTCAGTGGGAGCTTTGGTGTTATCCTAAAGGGGACCAGATGGGATTTTTTTAGGGCTGTCAAGAGATTAAAAAAATTAATTGCAATTAATTGTGCTGTTAAACAAGAATAGAATACTATTTATATAAATATTACTGGATGTTTTCCACATTTTCAATATATTTTAAAATGTAGAAAAACATCCAAAATATTTATTAAATTTCAATTGGTATTTGATTGTTTAACAGTACAATTAAATCTGCAATTTTTCATGATTAATTTTTTGAGTTAATCGCGTGAGTTAACTGCGATTAATCGACAGCCCTAGATTTTTTTGTGTTCTTTTTCCATTACAGCCTTCCTCTACCCTCTTACTAAATACTGCAAAATCTACCTTAAAAACCCTGCCATTTTAGCACTTCAGAAGTTGGTACTCTAGGGGTCTGCTTAATTGGAGACTATGTAATCCAGTCACCTCTTTTCACAAAAAGAGACAGTGTTGCCAGCTCCGACCATGTTATTGCAAGTCTCTTGATATTGGTTATTTCCTAAAGCTCCAGTTCCAGGGCATGTGAGAATCTCAGCGTTTTGTTTTAAAAAAAAAGGTAAGTTTATAGACCTCTTGGCTGCAGAGAAAAGCTTGTAAATATGAACCTTAAAGGCTCAAAACCCAGAAGCCATCATATGATTTTAAGCCAATTCAATGATTTGGGGCATGGGGTGGGGGCTCAGACATGATTTTTGAATGCCTAGATTGGCAATAATAAGAGAATAAATTCAAGCAAACATAGCAGGAGGCTTATATGTAGATTTGTTGCATTAATTCTTGAATTGCTAGTGAAAGTGTATTTAAACCAGAAAACAATCTTCATACAGGCACTCAGTCACCAAAATGGTTTCCTTTTCCTGTTTTAAAGATTTGGGAATCATATGTAGAATGATTAGCTGACATTTAAAAAACAGAGTGAATACAAGATTCAGCGTTCCAGCTATAGGTCCCATCCTGGCAGCTCAGCCACATGTGGGATGTCACTCTTCAAACTGTCAGAGAGACCATCCAAACAAGAAGCCCATCAGACCCAAGCAGAGAAAAAAGTTTTGGATGATGTGAAAAAAATAAAAATAAAAAATATATCCCATTTGATGCTAACAAATTATTCAGAATGTTATCCACGCATCTTAGCATCAGGTTTGAAATACTTAGACTTTGGCCAGAGTTTCTCCTGATATCCCCAGTGGCTGGTTATTTCCTGACTTCCACCCTCCACTCCAGAGAGGGCTGCATTTTAGGGATAGTCTATATATTTAGTTTGGAAAGTGCATTGGATGAAATGTACCTATAAATGTATGACATTATTATGATTTTAAAAGTGACACATGGCAAAACTAACCTCACATACATTAGATATGAAAAATGTTTGAATCTTAATGTTTATATCTGTTAGACTATGAGCAGCACTCTCACTACAGCTTAATCACATGTATTGAAAGGAAAATATATCCCTACATTTGGTACTGTTCAATGTCTTAAGGTGCAAACTGTTGGACATCTTTCTATGGAAGTTAATATACTGTAGCGATACATAGATATGGAAACATTTAGGGGGCTTATTTGCCTGTGGTCTTTTAGCTGGGGGAACAGCAATTTGACTGGTTTTTAGTTTTCTTTCAATTTTCAATTTACAAGGCTCAGGAGGATGCACTTACTTGGGAACTGTTGCTGCTGCTGTTACATATAGCACAGCTGCAGTGCCTTTAGATTTCATTATTGCTATAGGAGCTCTTCTGACCTCTTATTATTGCACATTGACATCTCATTCGGGCCCAGAGATTGAGTGTGCATGAATGGCTGAGTTAACCTTTCCCATGTGGTACCATGTAGTTTCCTCTTGTTATTGGTAAAATGCACAGCCTCCCAGGAGGCAGTCTTTTATTCATCCATCGCAATATAACACCAACAATTATGTTATTATTTGTATTATTGTAGTGTCACAGAGGCGCCATTGTGGACTAGGACCCAATCGTGCTAGTTATATAAATACAGAAGAAAAAGCCAGTCACTGCCCCAAAGAGTGATCTTCCTTCCTTCCCAATACATGCCTGGGGTAGGCTGTGAAGGGGAAAGAGACCTCTGAGGGGTGTGAGGGCAGCTCATTTTCCATGCTGATTCAATTCTTGGTGTTGTCATAGTTCAGGGCAACTACACTTATATTTCCCCTTGTGGTCCAGCATGGGCACCCACACTCAGGCATCTTGCTTCCCAGCCATTACCCCTCTTGGACAGAGACACACAGCTCTTTCCCTCCAGACTGGTGTATTTCCAGGCTGCACAGCTGCCTGCCTACTAGGGTTGCCAATTTTCTAATTGCACAAAACTGAACACCCTAGCCACGCCCCTTCCCAGAGGCTCCACCCCAACCCCTCCCCTTACCCAAGGCCCCGCCCCCCACTATTTTCCCCTCCCTCAGTGGCTTGTTCTCTCCCACCCTCAATCAATTTAACTGGGCTGGTGTGGGAGCGGGGAGGGCTCTAACTGGGGGTGCAGGCTCTGGGGTGGGGTTGGGGTGAGGGGCTTGGGGTGCAGGAAGGGGCTCCAGGCTGGGGGGTGGGGCCAAGGGATTCAGAGTGCGGGAGGGGGCTGTGGGTTGAGGCAGAGGGTTGCAGTGCAGGAGTGGGCGCCTTTGGATGCCATTGGGAGGAGTCCAGTCACTGTTTCTAGCTCTCAGTCTCTAAAGCACACATCCAGGTACAGACACCCTTACTTGTGATGTGGGACTATGCAATCCAAGTGTCCTAGCCGCTGAAAGCAGTGCTGAACCTGACAAGCCTCCCTTGTCACTTGTGCCCACTCCCCTGGACTCCACACACCTCTGAAACTACCACGTCATCGCCATCCCCCTCCCCCCCCACCTTTAAACTGCACGGAAAAAAGGCGCGAAATGATTGTCTGCAGTTGCTCTCATGGAGGGAGGGGTGACCGATGACTGTAGCTATCCCACAGTTCCCGCAGTCTCCGCCAACCATTTGAATTCTGAGTTGAGCTCCCAATGCCTGATGGGTCAAAAACATTGTCGTGGGTGGTTCTGGGTACATGTTGTCAGCCCCTCCCCCGTCTATGTAAGCAACAGGAAAAATTGTTTCGCGCCTTTTTTCACTGTCACCGTATGTCTACTGGATGCTGCTGGCAGACACGGTACTGCAGCGCTACACAGCGGCATCCCCCTGCCTTGCCTTGCAGATGGCAGACGGTACAGTATGACTGGTAGCTGTCATCGTAGTCCCGTAGGTGCTCCTGGCTGGCCTTGGTGAGGTCGGTCGAGGGCGCCTGGACAAAAGTGGGAATGACTTCAGGTCATTCTCTCTTTAAGTTTTGTGTAATGGAGATTCAGTGCTGCCTGGAATATCATGCCAGCTGGAGGCTTCTGCCTCAGGCTGCTCTCCCAGTTGGCAGCACCGTGCAGTCGCACCTACCCCTTGCTCTCATGGATCATGAAGCCTGGACAGTAGTAAGGAGCACTTCAGCTATAGGCTGAGCACGTGCAGTATGGTGGTTCATTCTACTTCTCTGTAAGCCAACCGCCCTCCTCTCCCCCCTTTTTATTGTCGCTGGAAGCAGAGATCATTCAGTGTTGTTTCAAATTCATGCATTCTTTATTACTTCATCACACAAACTGCCAAGGTAGCCCGGGAGGGGTGGGGGAAGAGGGAAGCAACAGGTGGGGTTGTTGTAGGGGCACCCCCTAGAATGGCATGCAGCTCATCATTTCTGCAGGATGTCTGGGGTTCTGAACCGGAGTGGCTGTTTGCATCTGTGGTTCTTTAGTAGGCTTGCCTGATATTCTAGGCAGGACTGAATCTCCATTAGACAAAACTTAAAGAAGGGAATGACCTGGGGAGTCCCATTTTTGTCCAGGTGTCCCCAACTGACCTCACTGAGGCCGGCCAGGAGCACCCATGACAGCAGCAGATGGTACAGTATGACTGATAACCATCTTTGCCAACTTGCAAAGGCAAGGAGCTGCTGCTGTGTAGCACTACAGTACCGCGTCTGTCAGCAGCACCCAGGAGACATACGGTGACAGTGAGCTGAGTGGGCTCCATGCTTGCCATGGTATGTCGTCTGCACGGGTAACCCAGGAAAAAAGGCGAGAAATGATTTTTTTCCCCATTGCTTTCACAGAGGGAGGGATGGGGAGGGGCTGACGACATGTACTCAGAACCACCCGTGACAATGTTTTTGCACCATCAGGCATTGGGAGCGCAACGCAGAATTCCAATGGGGAGGTGGAGACTGCAGGAACTGTGGGATAGCTACCCACAGTGCAATGCTCCGAAAGTTGACGCTAGCCTCGGTACTGTGGATGCACTCCGCTGACTTAATGTGCTTAGTGGGGACACACAAACGACATTATCAAATCAATTTCTAAAAATCGATTTCTATTAAATCGAACTAATTTCATAGTGTAGACATACCCTTAGGGTAAAAAGCACTACAGAGAAAACACATTAAAAGCAATAAAGGAACCTACACCCATGGTACGAGAGATCACCCCAACTCCAACCATGGTTTTGGTCCTTCAGACCCCATGCGAAAGGGTTTTTCTGTGGTCACAAGTTCCTAACTGCTGTTAGCTCAGAACAAGCAGCCTCATGGATCTGAGAGTCTCTCTTTTATCCAGTTTGGGTCTTTGAAGACATGGTGAATAGGTAATCAGCCAGACAGTGGATTTCTCCTCAAGGCTCAGGATGAATCCAGAGGTGGGTTGTTTGCTTTCCCCTCCTCCCAAGTATTTTCTAGGACGTCTACTTAACTTTGTTTGTCTAGCACTTTGTTTCAGGGAATTCTTTGAAGCTCATAACACTTCCCATTGTTTATATTAGCCATGTCTGCTCCTTAAAGATGTTACATACCATTCTACAATAATACAAGAACATTTGCATTCTTAATACAATGAACTTCTAAAATACTTAAACTTAATCCAAGATATTGCAGGAAATTGCTATCTCTGTCACAAATGTTGCTGCTGTCTGTCAAATATAGAGACAGATTTTGAGATATGGTCACTTGTCTTTTAGTAATAGGCCTGGATCATAAGCTTATTTCATGAAGTTCACTAACTATAATTAATTTTATTTCCTACTAGAGCTTGTTGAAAATTTTTCAATGGAACATTTTTCCATCAAAAAATGCAATTTAATAACAATTTAAATGTTTCTGGCAACATGTCAATTTCAGCAAAATTTTCATTGGGAAAAAGTTGAAATACTTCATTTCCAATGTCTTGTTTTGTTTTGGTAATGTCAAAATGTTTTGATGCTATTGTTTCAGGTAATTTTGTTTAGACTTCTAATGTTAAAATATTATGTTAATTAGTACATTTGCATATATTATATTTTAATGTAAAAGTTTAAACAAAACAAATCAATGTTATTGAAACATTTTGTTTCAGTGGGTCTGAATTGAATTTGTTTGGAATTTTCATTCCATGGGAAATTTTGACATTTTGGCTTTTCATTCCAATTTGGAAAGAAAATTCTGGTTTCCTACCAGCTCTAGGTCCTACCAACCTGGAAGAAAATAATTTATAAGCTACAGGGGAAAGGCTCCATAACCAGTTTTCTGAGTCATCCAGTTCCCCTCAAGTCACATCTGTATTATGATATATGACAGAATTAGAAATAACATAACATTCACTAACATTGCATAATTTAATGTAATACCATGTGATGCACAGAACGGTGTAAAGGGTTTTAGTTCCATTAGAGTCAATGGACCTATGTATTCCTCATCAAATTAGAATAGGTAGTAATGGACTACTTTGAACTAATGATAATGAAAGCAGGCATGGCGCAATCTTCCCCATGCAGTCTGCCAATGAACCTCAATGCTACCTCAAATGTTTTAAGTGCACAGTGGTCATAATTAAAATCAGTGTTTGCCACCATTGTCTTACAGTGAGTGCTAAGATATAGTGCCACAGTTTTCCTCCTATATTAGACTAGGAAATCACTGAATTATGTCTGACAGTGTGTGGCAAATTATATGTTTTTTATGGCTATCACTCTAGCTGCATTTTGACAGCCATACTTGTTTACGTAAGGCACCACTGTCATACAAGTGTGGCTGTATCAGGTGGCAAGATTACACATGGCCACCTCTACTTAAGCCCCTAATATGCATGTCCATGGCACAGCCTTTTGCAAGCAGTCCAATTCGATCCATCTCCAGCCTACTCACATGGCAAGATGAATACTCATCGCTGTGTAGCTGAAGACATGGATGAAATTAACAGCGGGGGACCCTTAGTTGGATGTACTTAAATCTGTCTAGTTTGTCTCTAGCTCCTCGTAGCATCATTTGGGAAACAAACATCAGGACCAGAAGCTGTATTCCCTTCTAACAGATATAATCATTTTCAGCAATCATTTGACACAGAGGATTAATTTCTTTTGCTCCTGCAAAGCCAATTGTTAGGATATACAATTGAACAGAACAGAAGCTCTGTGGTCTTGAAATTCTGAAGTCTATCTGAAGACAAACTAGCTGAGATCAATGGTTCCATCAAGCATCATGATGAGAGGAAATTACTAGAGGTCTCTCCCAAGGAATACTGTGCTAGGGTGTAAATTGGATGCTAAGTGTTTTCTCTTAATAATACTCAACTTTTATATTGGGTTCTTTACTTACAAAACACTTGGAAGTCATTAAGTATTGAATCTTTCCAGCACCCTTGGGAAGCAGAGAACTATCATTACTCTATAATTTATCTTTAAAGTTCAAAAATTGAGATATGGCCTCTGCTTTTAGGTATCTAGGGCCTGATTTCCAGAAATCCTCAGCAACCCCTGCCCCCATGGAAGTCAGTGGGAAATACAGGTGTTCAGTGCCTTTGAAAATCAGGCCACAGGTGCCTGAAGGTGGACACACAAAAGGTGAGCTACGCAAGACTATAACTCACTATTGACCACACCGCACCACACCTAGAACGGGGGGAACTTGCAGAGGGAAGGCAGCTGTCCTTTATAGCCGGGGAGGAGGTAAGTGGAAAGGAGGTCAGAAATTGCTCCAAAAGGTGAATAGTGGTCAGCTTTGCGGCGCTGACTCACCCCCCCAGGAATGTGAGGTCTGTCTGCAGGGCCGGTGCAACCATTTAGGCAAACTAGGCAGCTGCCTAGGGCGCCTAGTGGTTGAGGGCACCTAAAAGCCCACTCAGGCAAGGAGGTGGAGTGGAGGTGAGCTGGGGCGGGTGCAGGGGGGGGCACAGGGAGGGCTGCCCGCAGTAACGGGGCGGGGCGCACAGGGGAACCGTTCCTCACCCCAGATCACCTCCACTCTGCCTCCTCCACTGAGCACATAGCCCCCGCTCTAAGTCTCCTCCAATCAGTGCCGCAAGCCTGGGAGGGGAGGAGAATTAGAGCAGAGCCAGCATGCTCAGCGGAGGAGAGCTGGGGTGGGCTCCCCGGGCGTTGTTAGCTGCCGCGGGGGAGGAGGGCTCCCCAGACAGTGTTAGCTGCCGCGGGGGGTGGTGTTAGCTGCCGCAGAGGGGGGCGGGGTTAGCTTCTGTGGCAGAGGCTCCCCAGGCAGGGTTAGCTGCTGCGGCAGGAGGTGTTAGCTGCCGCGTAGGGGGACAGTGTTAGCTGCCGCGTAGGGGGCTCCCCAGGCGGGGTTAGCTGCCGCGGAGGGGGGCTCCCCAGGTGGGGGGGATGGGTTAGCTGCCGCGGGGTAGGCGGTGGGCAGGGTTAGCGGTGGGGGGTGGCGCAAGGTGAAAATTTCACCTAGGGCGCAAAACTTCCTTGCACTGGCCCTGTTTGTCTGAAGGCTATAAAGATGCAAGCCCTGGGTGTTGAAAGCCCCTTTTCCCACACAGCAGGATGGAAAATGAAGGGGGGCTGGTGGAAGCCCCAGGTACTGATTTGAACAAACACAGATTTGCCTGCACTCTACAATTTATCTGCCGGGTAGTCCCAGACATCTATATAATAAAGTTGCGGCCTGATTAAAATCCATATCAAGTGTCTCCTGTCCTTCTTTCGGATACCCAGACAGAGGAGAGTTGCTATCAGAATTCTGAAGTTCCTGGATTGCTGTGCAGCAATGAGACTACCAGAACACATTTCCCCCACTCCCTTAGAGAGAAAATATAAATTTAGGACATTAGAATATTTAAACTAGAGATGGGAGAACATGAGTTCCATGTGAAGGGCAAGTGTGGTGATTGTACAATTACTCTCTAAAGAGGCCTGATGTATGGAGGTGGGACTGTACCAAAGCTCTTAGAAACTCTGTGAAAGTCTGGATTCAAACTTTGCAGCTAGAACCGTTCTTCAGATTGGACCAGATGAATTAGAAAATGACTAAACTTTGGAAAAAAGGCAGGTCTGATTTTTTGGCCAGGACCCATGACTGCTAAAATTATACAATGAGAAGGCACGGCTCAGCACTGGGTGATGCTGCATGAGACTAACTTAATCATTCCTGAATAACCAGAACAATTTTGGATAGGAATAAAGTTCTCTTGGTGTGGAGCAGAATCTTGCAAATACCTCCAAGCCCTGCTTGAAATGAAAATAGCCAATAATCTGTGATATTTCTGAAAGCAGTTCACCACGTTGCTTGAAAGTCCCAGCGGACACAACAGAATGTGTTTGTGGTTGATTTGTATTCAATTTTGTGCTTCTGCGGAAGTATTGCAATGGATACAAGTTACCTGTGAAAAAGAGATTTCCCCCTGAGAGCTACGTAATGCTTTCCATTGCTATTGAATTCAGTGGGGCTTGAGCATGCTCAGCAACTCTCAGAATTGGACCCACCGTGAAGAGAGAGAAAATAGCTCACCAGAACAGTGCAAACCTACAATACCAGTTGCTTAGCAACTATTTAAAGCAATTTATAAAACCGATAACAGAGTCCATATAGAGCCATACTATTGCCTCCCTTATCAGATGCAGTACAATGCAGTCTTAAACATCAGAACATGGGAATTGCCACACAAAGCCAAACCAATAATCCATCTAGTCCAGTACCCTGTCTTTGACATTGCCAGAAGCAGATGCTTTCCACAAAGGTGCAAGAAACCTTATAGCAGACTATTATGGGCTAAGAATCCCATCGGGAAAATTTCTTCCTAGGCCCCCGCAGTTAGTGATTGGCTTATATTGTGAAGCCTAGGTTTTCATGTTGTCTTCTCGTTTTAATCCGGTCTAATATAACTGTGTAAGGAAGTTTTATGATTATTTTAAAATCAACTTTTAGAAACAGATGACCAGATGTACTTGTTTAAGTTACTTAGCAGTATCTCTACCCTTCACCCAGTTCACTGTGTCTTCCCTAAATCAGTGATCTGTCCTATGTGCCCATCAGATAGTAAACACTGACATCTGTCATGCATTATGGATAAAGCAACGTGGTAGCAATCTGCTCAACAGCAGAAGTCTGTGTAAACAGACACAAACAGCTTGACTGCATCATCCTCTAAGAGTGATGTAGCCTGCAATACCGCTTCCAAATAATAAACAAATAATAATAATACCATGCAGCTCTAATATGGTGCTTTTCATCAGCAGAGTTCAGAGCACTTTACAAAGGAGATCAGAGTCATTATCTCCATTGTTACAAATGGGGAAACTGAAGAACAGAGAGGCAACATGCTCAAGGTCACCCAACAGACTAATGGCTGAGCTAGGATTAGAACCAAGTCTCTTGTGCTCTATCCGCTAGGCCACACTGTCACATCACACACAGCACCAACTGCAGAAGGCACAGGAGCGTCTAATGCCCTGCTCTAATGCTGAAGGGGCGATCAGCATTTCATTATATTATGCTTTGAATGGTTTGTTTTCCTTCCGTTTTGCGAGTCTGAGAAAGTGTTACTTCATGAACATTAAAAAGAACAAGAAGATGGACAGAATAATATACATAATAATATATACAAAATACATTTCATTTAATATATATTTATTAAATATATATGCTAAAATGAAGACTTGTTTTTAAGCTTTACTAACTGCTCATAAATACTGTTCAGTAAGCTGATAGTAGGCATAGTTGACCCGGCCCTGACAAAATAAAAAGTGACTTGAACTTTTACCCAAAATTCAAACCAACATTAGACCTTATTTGAGGTGCAAAGATTTCTAGTTAGCTTATATAAAGAACAGGAGTACTTGTGGCACCTTAGAGACTAACAAATTTATTTGAGCATAATAGGGTGACCAGACATCCCAATAAAATCGGGACTGTCCCGATATTTAGATGTTTGTCCCGCATCCCGACCGATCTTTGGTTGGGACGCAATTTGTCCTGATATTTCATTCCGCCGGCAGCACTCTCCTATTTTTTTTTCCCTTGCTGCTCCGCCGGCAGCACTTGGCACCCCCCCATCCCATGTGTCCCAATATTTTCTCCCTCTCATCTGGTCACCCTAGAGCATAAGCTTTCGTGGGCTACAGCTCATTTCATCGGATGCATGCAGTGGAAAATACAGTAGGAAGATATATATATACACAGAGAACATGAAACAATGGGTGTTACCAGACACACGCTAACTAGAGTGATCAGTTAAGGTGAGCTACTACCAGCAGGAGAGGAAAAAAACTTTTTGTAGCTGAATTGGAATTAATTTGCAAAATGGACACCATTAAATTAGGCTTGAATAAAGACTGGGAGTGGATGGGTCATTACACAAAGTAAAACTATTTCCTCATGTTTATCTCCCCCGGTTCCTCACACCTTCTTGTCAACTGCTGCAAATGGACCATTTTGATTACCACTTGTGACAAAGTTCCTCCTCTACCTTGGTGGGTCCTGCGCTTATTGGCGGATTTGCATACCTCAGTGATCTTCCCCTCTGGTGGATCCACAGTCTGGGTTAATGCCTCCTGTGTCTGATCAGGAGTTGGGAGGTTAGGGGAGAACCCAGGCCTGCCCTCTACTCCAGGTTCCAGCCCAGGGCCCTGTGGATTGTGGCTGTCTATAGTGCCTCCTGTAACAGTTGCATGACAGCTACAGCTCCCTGGGCTACTTCCCCATGGCCTCCTCCAAACACCTTCTTTATCCTCGCCACAGGACCTTCCTCGTGGTGTCCGATAATGCTTGTACTCCTAAGTCCTCCAGCAGCACGTCCTCTCAGCTCCTTGCATCTCTTGCTCCCAGCTTCTCACACGCCCACCTCACTGACTAACTGGGAGGCTTTTAACTAGTTCCAGCCAGCCCTTGATTGGCTTCAGGTGTCCCAATCAATGTTGCTATGGCCACTGCCTTCTAGAAGGATCTTAATTGGCCCCAGGTGTCTTGATTAACCTGGAGCAACTGCCATTTGGTTACCATGGTACCAGGGATTTGTTTAGCCTGCGGCTAACATACCTGTTCCTCACTACTTTACTGTAGCCATGTGGCCTTGCCCCATCACACTCTAAAACAAGTTCTCTCTCTCCTGCTGGTAACAGTTCACCTTAACTGATCATTCTCCTTACAGTGTGTATGGTAACACCCATTGTTTCATGTTCTCTTTGTGTGTATATATATATATATATATATATATCTTCCTACTGTATTTTCCACTGCATGCATCCAATGAAGTGAGCTGTAGCCCACAAAAGCTTATGCTCAAATAAATTTGCTAGTCTCTAAGGTGCCACAAGTACTCCTGTTCCTTTTGTGGATACAGACTAACATGACTGCTACTCTGAAACCTGTCATTATAGTTAGCTTATGTTTGTCTGTATTTTTTGTCCATGCATATCTCCATACCCAGTTTTGGGCAGAAGCAGGCATACCATGATAAAAGCTGCTCTTCACATCTCTGATCTGTATGGTGACAGGAAATACAGAAGTCTTATGAAAGTCAATTCTTACAAGATTTCTGCATCAAAATGGTTAATTCTGATAAACTTCAGTCACTTTGGTTTGGAGAAGCATCCAAACCAGGGACTAGCCAGAGCAGCAAAAATTGGATCTAGGTTTCATAACTTTCAGCATCATTTGGATTTTGTATTCTAGTTTTGCCAATTACTGCGTTAGGAACCATAGAAAAAATTTAGACAGTGCCTGTCCCCAAAGTTTGTGAGTGTTTGGAGTCAGGGTTTGAGTTCATTGTACATTTTCCCTGCAAGGTTGGAAGAAACCCATTGATTTCACTGGGTGAAGTCTGAAAATGAAAGATGACAATTTCAATGTCAACATTGTTAACTATTCCACTGCTGATCATTGTAGCAGAAAAATCCAGCTCATGTGCATATCATACAGTCCCTTACTGACTCCCACCCATCCCCATGTATCAAAAGCCTGAACTGTCCCCTGCCCAGATGCCAAAACCTCCAGCTTCCCCCAGCATCTGCAGTGATGCAATGAGATGTTGTCAATATAAAAATGTTTGACGTATTGAAAAGGGATAATATGGGGAGAGTATAAAATACACCCTATTTAATACAAAAATAAATATGGCATAGAAGAGATATGCTGATGGAGAGGAAGGTTAGCTGTGTACTTAAAGTGCTGAAACTGGGCCTCCGGAGAAGTGGATTCAATTCCTAGTTCCATCACAAATGCCCAGGGTGACAGTGGGCAAGTCACTTAATTTCTCTGTGCTTCAGTATCTGTATAACAACACTCCCTTTCTCCTGTTTTGTCTATTCACAGTATAATCTCAGAAGGCTGGGACTGTTTTACAATGTTTGTGTGTCTGGCACATTGGGGCTCTGATGTTATTTGAGACCTCTATTTGTTGATAAATTCTGATGAAAATCAATAATACACTCAATTGTTATGTTAAATTAATTATCTTAAATGAAGCTGCGGAGGAATTTGCAATCTGCCACAACATAGTGCTGCAGAATCCAGACACAAAATTCAGGCTAATTTACTATAGAGGTGGAGTTCTATAGAAATGAAATAGAACTATATACAATCTATTCTATGGACCTATAAAATATGATAGAGAATGACTTCCTTCCTTTAGTAGGGTTTTTTAAAACACATCCTATAGGATTCTATAGAAAGGATATTGTTTTATATTAAATTCTATCTGACTTTTCCATGAGGAATATCAAAGCATGGAGTGTAGGGAAATTTTCTCCACTAGTTTAAAATTAAAAACAGTTATGTCAAGTACAATAGCAATTTTTGAAACATTTTAAGTGGGCTGCTCCATTTATTGATTTATTTATTTCCAAATATAACAAAGGTGAAGATCGTTATGGTGAAAATGACTGCACAATTGCCTGTGGAAACACAATCTCTTTTTGAGTCCCAGGAATACAGAAAGCAAGCACTCCTCATGTCGTGTTTCTTCTTTGTTTACACTCCTGCAATTTTAACAGTCAGAAAGTTGTTGTTTTTTTAATGGAAAAACAGTTTTAAAATGTATCCTGGGCCCAGATCGAAGCGGTTTCAGAAAGAATCCTAGTTTTTAATATCTGCAAAAGGGTTTATTATAACAATGCGAACAGACCCTAAACTGTAGCAATTCTACTGGGACAAAGTAAAGGATAAATAACAAAGTTATAAAACTTGCTAGAATGTTCAGGCTCTACAAAGCTAAGAGCGGTAAATCTTAAGGCTGCTCATGCAGCTACATTAGTAGTAAAACAGTAGAAAGTACAAAGTAGTAAACCAAACTAGTGAACCAAAGCATTTCCCCGGTTAGTGTTCAAAATAGTGGCAATTGCAGAGACAGATTTCATGCCCTGCTTCACCATCATCAGTGACAATTGGTGAGTCTCCATATAAGAGGGGATTGTGGGCATGTTTAGGACTGGGCAGGTGGGTCAAATCCACATGTCCTAAAATCAGTGTGGAATAGAAACAGTGGGTTATAGCTACTCCACCCTCTTCTTACCCCCGTCCCCAGATATCACTGGGACCTGACTGCCTGTCCTATCATGCTAGGGCTCAGGATTCCATTGCTTAGCCTTGTGACACTGGAACACCTCTTCCATTGGCAGCCTTTGATTCCAGCTTTTCTCTCTTTGCCATAATTTGATCAAGGGTAACTGAACCATGAGCTTTCACTTATTCCTTTTTCCTTCCTTGATTTCTTTTAAAAGTGTGTCACATTAGCCTCCCTTTAAATTACAGGGACTTTCCCTTTTGAAACAGTCCCTCTTACTGGGTATTTCATTTCATCTGCCAGCTGTTCTGGGTCTGTGTGTTTGTAGATGATCTAACACCGTTTTGCCTGTTCTGCTGTTACCCACTTTTTAAGTAATTTTCGATTTTTTACTCCACACATGTGAAGCCTGCACAGTTTTCTCCTGATCAGTCTCTAACATGGGTCTGCTCATGGAATAATGTACTTCTCCAAAGGGAAAGGGAGTGGTGGAATCTGGCCCTTCTGTTGTTTGGGATTGAGACTTGTATCACATAGTCCTTGGTTCATTTTCAGTCTTGGTCTCTATGCTCAGTTGCATATATCTTGCTTTACCGTAGGCTTACATCATGTTGTGTCTTCTCTCCTGGAGCACCAGCCCTGCTGAATTACAGCTATAGAGTGCTGGATCCACAGTAAAACAGCTTGTAGAATCTAGCAGTTAAGTGTCTATTGAACTCAATGGATATTTGTCAGAACTTGTGCTGCAAAAATTCCCATAATGAATGCAAGTTCACAACCCTTTTCAGCTGACAGCATTTTATGTGTCTTTGACATCCTTTGCTTCTCCTTGATCAGGCTCTGTCTAGCCCTGGTCAGCCACATTTGCCATTTTCCAATGTTAATTTATCTACCAGTTCTAAAAGATACAGATACCCATTGAACTATGGGATCTCTAATTAATCTTTGCGAGTTCTCTCTTTCCCTAGGCCTTTCTCACCCTTTTCAATTTTCCAGTGCAATTTGCTTATCAGTACAAGCACATTCTTAAGAAATTATCAGCAAAAAGGCTCATCAGAACATTGAATTCTCTCAGCTGTTTTATCTTTACAATTCAATTAAACACTGAGGGCCCAATATACTAACATAGTAGTAAAACTCAAGACTTCAGTAGAGCAGAAGTGAGCTTGTAAATAGCATATTTGAATGTACTGTCCACTTCCTGCTCTATTTTCATGGGTTCTTCCTTGTGAAGAAGGGCAACACCCTCCTCTCAGAGCTGTGCTCCGATAGAAATCAGAGACTCAAGTCCAGATCAGAGAGGAGAGTTTTGCTCTTTAAAATCTCTAAACATTTAAACACAGGGGCCTCATGTTGTCGCTCCACCAAATTTGTTACATCAAATCGCCCCCACATAGTGATACTGCAAAACTAGTTTAAATCTGTGTTCTGAAAAGCCACAACCCCACATACAGCTCCTGTATGCAGACTACATCTGCCAAGAGCATTGGAAGCAGGGATGCACGGCACCTCACTGGGTAAGAAGGTGCATGCACCACTATACCTCCGGACCCTAAATTCACCCCACCCCATAGAGTCACTCATTGTAGAGGGCCTGCATAATAGGTTTTCTAAAGTCGCAACTGGGACAGAATGAAAAATTGCAGCATGGCAGCCCCCGTGACCCACAGCTCTTATGGAATGCACATGGAAACAACAGCTAGCCAGAATTTGGCTCAGTGTACTTTAATGAGACAATGATTTCTCTGGACTCCTATGTCATCCATTGAAAGCAGAAAGATTGCAAAGACAAGATGGAGGATCCTTTATCTTTTATAGCTGAATCCCAAGCACCAAGATTTAGAGTTTGTTTTCTTTTAGTTAAACTGTTTTCAGGAATAAACTTCGCACTGGTGTGAGATCACTATGCAAATTGATTGTGCATAACATTTTTACTGAACTGAATACTTAATGAGACTTGAAAACTGGAAGAAGGTCCTGTCCCTCGAGATTAGCAATTTGAAGGGATCTGTACATTTCCAGTCAGTATTAGCTGACTCGGTTAGTCAGAACTGTAGCTCTTTAAGGATGTGACCTTGTGATTGGGAAACCATACACATCTGAAAATAATATATCTTGGAGTCAGCATTAATATGGCGGTGACACATTTAAACTTAACTCGTTCATTCTCGAATACTTACAAGACCCTGACAATTCTCTCCTTATACGACATGTTTTTAAACCAAGAAAATTAAATGTACAGAAAAATGTGAATATTAATGCGCAGTCAGTATTTGAATGAATTTGGTTATATTATGTGGGCTGCATGGTGGGAGATGATATACCTACAGCAAGCAAGCATGCAGCCAAGAGAGGCAAGGCAGGCAGGCAGGAAGACAAAGCAAGCAGGCAGGAATTTCAGTTAGGAAGGATTATTTATTGTTGTTTATCTGCATAGCACCAACAGCATGCTAAATACTCTACAGACACTTAATACAAGTTTCCTGACCCAAAGAGTTTATGATCTAAGATACTGATGCTGTGAAAAGATCTGTGCATGCAAGCACTCCCCTACTCCTGTGTAGACTCTGTGAGGGAATAAGGGTTTAGTTGTGGTATCCTTTTGTAGGATCAGGGCCTTCATAGACAACATGCAAATACAAGAAGAGGGAAAGGGATGCAAGGAAAAACAGTGTGAATGAACGATGGATATTAGCCCAGTGGCTGAGAGAGAGGCTGTGGAGGGACAGAAATGCTGCCCACTTGGACAGTCGATTCTGCTCCGTGTAACTCTCTCAGGTGCTGTGCATGATTTTTGTGGAGGGGTGAAGTGAAGTTCCCCCTTAGAGAAAAATGTCTGAAATGTATAGTCAGCAGCCCTCCATCACCTATGAGAGACAATCCCGTATGATGATGGATGTCAGCTTTTCTTATGAAAGCTTGGAAAGCTGGGTTGGATAAATCCTAGCATACAAGGAAATACTTTCGCTTAAATTACAATTTTTGTCTGAAAACTACTGTAATATATACTAGTAAGGTGTAGAATATAGTCTTATTTTCAAGATTTTTCTCCCAAGGGATCAACATGAAGGAATTGTCTCTCAGTCAGAACAGCGAAGCTAAAAGAATGAATGAGTTGCCATAGCAATCTTTTGTTCTGATGGGATTTCCTTCTGTTCACAGTGTCACTTGCCTTCCTTTTTTACAGCTGGAAGTACAGTTCCCAATCTTTGAAATTCCCCCCAGCACCCAAATGTCAAGTGAACTTTATGGATTTTACTGAGCTTCTCTGCCTTTCTGAAAGTCTGAATCAGGGAAGTTCTACGGGCATAGATGATAATTTCAGCCTCTCACCAAGCTGCCACTTTCGCTCTCATTTTCAAAGCAATCCAAAAGGCTTCAGTTGTGCAACTCCTGCTGCTGTTAAATGGAGTTTGTGCAACTTCATCTCTGCATGGGGCTTTGAAAAATGGAGGAATTATTGTTTTCAGTTGATACTACTCATCTTTAAAACTGCCCCTTGATTTTAAATGTATTCTTTGCAGTGAATGCAGCTGTGACTAATCTTTGCTATGCATTTGAATCTGGGGTGAATTGGCTTTGCCTGCCAAAGGGAAGGAGTAACAAAGAGAGGGGACCTTGAAAAATGAGGGAGAAGCTGAGTCTTTAACTGAAAGTTCTTTTCACTAGCTGCTAGGTGATACACTGTATTAGCAGCAGTAGGAGTATTTTCCACATTATCTGCATATATGTCAAGGGGTGGGAAATGAGGAAGGAATTACAGTAGGTCCTGAAGTCAGAGGCAAAGAATATGGGAATGCACGGAAGCATTCATATCTTAAATTTAATCAGTTGTTTTTTAATCAGAATATTGTTTTTCCTCTGGGAAATTTTGACTTTTCATCAAAAAAATGAAAATAAAAAAATTTCTGCTGAAAACTGGCAGATTTTCCAGAAAACATCTATAAAAGGTGCTAGAAACATCTCCATTTTACCCCTTTCCCGCTCAAACCTCTGGACTATGAACTTGTACTAATGGGAGCATTCTAACCAAGGGACTGAGGACCTGCCAATGATTTGGAAGCAACCAGAGACTTAACAAGCCAGCAGTTTATTCCATCACTGCTATAAACCTGATCCAAGAACTTTGCGTTTATTGTATGTATTTGATTCCTTTAGCCAGTTTTAACTCCCACCTTTTTCTTTCTTCCTTTCTTTTTATAAATAAACCTTTACCTTTTAGATCCTAAAGGATTGGCAACAGCATTTTTATTGGGTAAGATTTGAGTTATATATTGACCTGGGTATGTGACTAGTCCTTTGGGATCAGAAGAACCCTTTTGTTTGATGAAATTGGTTTTAAAAAAACAATCATCTCTAAGTTTAGTGTTTTTGTTGGTGAAACAAGGACTGGAATGCCTAAGGACACTGCTTTTCTGAATTCTTGTTAGCCAGTGTGGTGAAACAGAAGTTTACTTTTGTTGCATGTTTGGTACATCTTATGGAAGAATAACCACCATTTTGGGGGTGTCTCTGCCCTATTTCTCAGCATTTTGTCCTGAATTTGGTATTTTCAGTTGTGACCCACAGAGAGACAGTGACAGAAAGGCAGGGAGTTTAAATTTAAAAAAGTGTGTTGATGTATGTTGCAGTGATAATTGTGAGCACCTAAGAGTCAGTTACAGTTCTAACTTGCTTACATTGTAAATGGGAAATATTTTGCATTTCAACATATAGTGTTAAATTTATCCCATAATATGCATTTTCATCACCATTATTATTAATAATTTGCGATCATATAGCTGCTTCTATCCAAAGATCTCAAATCAGCTCGCATTTTCCATTTTACAGCTGAGGAAACTTAGCCATAGAAGACCCACCTCTGAGCAACTGCTTAGTGCCTCCTGTGATATGTTCAGCTCCCTCAACTCCCACTGAGGCTAAGGGCTGGTCTACACTGGAGGTCGGGGACAATGTAAGATATGCAGCTTTAGCTACGAGAATAGCATAGCTGATTTTGACTTACCTCCTGTCCTCACGGTGCAGGATCAACGGCCGTGGCTCCCCCATCGACTCCGCTTCTGCCTCTTGCCCTGGTGGAGTTCCAGAGTTGACGGGGAGCACGGCGGGGATTGATTTATCATGTCTAGATGAGACATGATAAATTGATCCTTGATAAATCGATCGCTACCCGCCAATCCGGTGGGTACTGTGGACGTACCCTAAATAACTTGCCTGGGATCAGACAGAAAGTTAATAGAATTGCTGGGGATAGAACCTAGACCTTTTGATTTGCAGTCCTGAGCCTTAACCTTCATCAAGTGCCAAAAATAAAAAGTTATATTAACTGTGTTATGGGGGAAGTTTGTCCCCCAAATGCATTCGGAAACCAAGAATAATTCTTTAATGTTTTAAATTTAAAAAAAATTATTTAATTAGCAAATTGAAAGAATTATCAGGATTCAGTATGAGCCTAATGCAACTGTCACACATCACTAGAGTACTTTCTCCCTTAGGGTGATTGTATGCAGCAACCACCGTCACTGTAATGCATTATCAATTAGTATATGCAATGTCCTAAAACAGCATAGTTGAATGGCCACTAGTTCATGAGTTATTGCAACATATAGGATCATGGGATACAACATTATACAACAGATAACAGCTTTCAAGTACGTGAAAGGTCGTTACAAGGAGTAGGGAGAAAAATTGTTCTTAATCTCTGAGGACAGGACAAGAAGCAATGGGCTTAAATTGCAGCAAGGGAGGTTTAGATTGGACATAAGAAAAACTTCCTAACTGGTTAAGCACTGGAATAAATTGCCTAGGGAGATTGTGGAGTCTCTATCATTAGAAATTTTTAAGAGCAGGTTAGACAAAGAATGGTCTAGATAATACTTAGTCCTGCCATGTGCAGGGACTGGACTAGATGACCTCTTGAGATCCCTTCCAGTCCTATGATTCTATGATCATGAATGCATTATAAATTAGCATATGCAAATTATATTTAGGTTAAAAAAACCCAGCTTGCTTAGTGAGCAGGGGCGGCTCTAGGTATTTTACCGCCCCAAGCATGGCAGGCAGGCTGCCTTCAGCGGCTTGCCTGTGGGAGTCCCTGGTCCCGTGGATTTGGTGGCACGCCTGCGGGAGGTCCGCCGAAGCCGCGGGACCAGCGAACCCTCCACAGGCATGCTGCCGAAGGCAACCTTTGGGATACATTTGTACCCCACACACTTTTTTGATAAAGAAAAATGTTTTTCATGCTAAATCAATTTTTTTCCTCTAAACTCAGTACATGTGCCTATGTGACGATGTCCTAAAACAACATAGTCGGAAAATCACTAGTTCATGGAAACCTATATGCTCATGTGGTACATTTCTTCATGAATGTGGGTGAAGGTTAATCACAAAACATGAAAGAGGTAAACACTGCTGTATCTCATTTTGATCCGATTCCTGGTCTTATTGGAGTCTACAGCAATTTTTATCTTTGAAACTAGGATACCAGCAGCATCTACTACAACAAATAGTATGTCACAAGTTATTTTGCTACTCTTATCATAGGAAGTATTTAAAAAAATGTGTGCAATAAATGCAACCTCGTAAACACCCTTTCCTAAATAGTGTTGTGAAGCTTAATTCATTCACTTAATTGAGAACCTGGGATGATAAGATCTATATATGTGCAAAGTACAATGCAACATAAAATATTTATACAACTCCTTTGAGAATTACAAGCACTGGACATCTTAGCAGGCTCAGGAACCCAAAGCCCTTTGGTGATTTGCTTAGGAACCTACAGCTTCATCTTAACTTATGCAATGTTTATTCTTCATGTCTTTGAAATTGATGTGGCTTGGGCTAAAGATGCTCTTCAAAGAGAAACCATTGCTTGAAGTTATTTTTCTTTTCTTTCAGCTTAAAGCTAAGTTTTGAATTGAACTTATCTTTGAGTAGATAAAAAGAGTAGTCTGGGTTTATAAATGGTAATATAAATACTGCATCGTGTCTATGTAAGACAGGTAGTCATTGCAAACAAAAATGTTTTTATATTCACTCTTGATCCCTCAAACAACAAAAGGTTCAGACTCTGTTGTAAAATGGGCTTTACAAAACAGATTCTGATAATTCACTTGAAATTACCATTGTCACTAAATAGCATCTTACGGAAGCGTGAGAATCAAAATTACATTCAATTTTTCTTTCTGAAAATATATATATGGTCAAGACTTTCCAAAAAGATTGCTGATTTTCGATTCCCCAAATTTTTGGTTGAAATACATTTAAGGACCCTGATTTGGGAGGGAGGGGTGCAGAGGGAGGAATTCAGAACCATCTGAAAATCAGGTCCTTTAAAGGCTGCCTCACATTGGGCAACCAAAAATAGAGGCACTCAAAATCACTAGTAACTTTTGAAAAGCTTGGTCCTATATATATTTAAAGCAAGCCATTTAACAATAGGAACAAGACAATACTATTTAACATCTAATAACAGCAATAAGACAAAGTATAGTAAGAATGTTTAATGCCTCTACCTAAGCAGTGGTAATGAGAGGTACCTGAATTAAAATGTATGGGGGTTTTTTGGTTGGTTTTTTGGTTGTTTTTAAAGGGATGGTTGTCATATCCTGAACTAAATAAACCCAGGGATGAAAGGCGAGGGAGACTATTAGGCCAGTTTATAGTTATTTCTGAGTTATTGGGGGGAGGGATAGCTCAGTGGTTTGAGCATTGGCCTGTTAAACCTAGGGTTGTGAGTTCAATCTTTGAGGGGGCCACTTAGGGATCTGGGGCAAAAATTGGTCCTGCTAGTGGAGGCAGGGGGCTGGACTCAATGACCTTTGAAGGTCCCTTCCAGTTCTAGGAGATTGGTATATCTCCAATTATTACCTGAGTTAACAAAAAGCAGCTTCAAGTTATTATTATCATCATCATAATGAAAGGTACTCTCACTTCTCAACCCTGATCAGTTACCATAAATCCATTAACTCTGATTGGCTACTACCTTAAGTATTCCCCGTTCATGGACCTGATATAACATCTATCAAAGTCAATAGGAGCCTCTCTATTGATTTCAGTGGGCTTTGGATCAGGCCTCATGCGCTCACCTATCCCTTAAGGTAACAAGAGCTATTTTCATCATTAGTCTACAGTTAATTTTCCAGTGCCATACTTATTTTATCATTATTTTTAGTGCAGTAGCACTAAAAATGACCTTTAAAATACACAGTTCCTGCCCTGCAGAGAGCACAATCAGAAGACATCTAGCTATTGTCTTGACATCCCACATTGCACTCTGTATTTTGTGGGTTTAGGTATTATTATCATTAACGCCATGCCGTGTTGGCTTTTACTGCCTATCGCAGTGGTTGTCAGCTATTTTAAATCACGGGTCACTTCTTGAAACAGAGATCCTCGTCTGGGCCCCCGTCCTTGCCAAACTTCCAATCTTAACTCCACACCTTGCCAGAGGCAATTATAACACTTGTTTCAATGCAAAGTTAGTATTAGGGCACTGGGAGGGAGGACAGGTGAAAATAATCTCACTTTAATGCAGTCAGTGCAGTGTTTCGTTACAACCCCTCATATCTGTGCTGTTTATTTACTGCTTTCTCGGCATAGAATTTGAGTTAATACTGAACCTTCCCATTGCTCTAATCTTTCCAGGTTATGATGCCATTGGTTCCACCCTCCTTTGTGTTTACTACTAGAGCTGAACAGAGAAAGGTCATTCTATTTCATGGAAAATTTTGATATTTTGAAATGTGGTTTTGTTTCAATTTGGAGCAAAATCCAAAAATGAAAATTTTCTTCTTAATTGAGAATAGAGCGCTCACTTCAAGGCAGTCCATATGATGCGCTATCCCAGAGGTGGGGGCCCCGGAAGCCCTGGTGCCCCCAACTCCAAAGGCAGTCCATATTTTTTTCTGACCAGCTCTATTTACTACTTCTAGTTTGTCTCATCTTCAGATTTGTTTGCAAAGAAATTTCCAAAAATGACACAAATGAAGCAGCCACAAGATAGGTCAAACAAACCTCGGGAAAGCATTACAGTCCTGGATTCAACTCCAGCTTCACTACTTGAAGGCTGAAAAATGCTTTACCATTGAGAAAAAGGCAGTTTGATGGACCACTTGAAAGCATTCTAGGGAGTGGACAAGCAAATGATCATAGATTTAGCACTGCTGATGTGTATATATATATATAGCTTCATGCAAGTAGGGATCATAAAGTTAGAAATTAGGGGGCTGGTCCTTAAGTAATTGAAGATCTGGTCTGATATTTTTTACATATGAACTGCCACACTTTTCTAAACTGGATTTATTGCTGGGTCCCTCTTTCTCCTGGCCTTTTTGGCAGAGTTACCTGGAAACATCACAGATGCTTTGATTGACTTGCTTTTGTGATCCTGCTATTACTCTACAGGAAAGGCTACAATGATTCCTCTCTCTTTGGTGGAAGCACCTGTCTAAAGTGACATTGAGGAGAGAGAGCTGTGTCCAAAACGAATGCTAGAAATAGAGATCAAATTTGCATAAATTTCATAGCTGCTGCCAATAAATGGAATGCCCCAAATCCCTGCAGACCCTGTATTCTTGTACAATGCAGAGCATACTTGATAAGACTAGTGGAGAAATAGTCTCATCCCAAGCAGTCACCCAAGATATTTAAATTCCACATAAGAGGAAAAAAGCAAGCTCAGTAAATAATGTGGAGTGAATTTAATGCTTCACCACAAACCTGAAATGAACAACCCATTTCAGCCTCAGGCTCCATTCTAAGATAAAACTGTTTGAAGTCTATTATCACATTTCCAATTGAATAATTAATATTCTGGTTTTTGTTTGTTTGTTTTGGGGGGTGGTGGTAATAGATTCTTCATGATATCTCTTTTGACTGGAAGGGGAGCAAAGGGAGAGAAATAAAGAAACATAGAAAGGCATAATATTTCTAAATATCCATCCTTTGTCGTCTTAAGCACTAAAGAATAGAGAGGGAGCCAGATCCTCAGCTGGCATAACGATAGCTTCACTGAAGTCAATACAGCTACATCAATTTACATCAGCTGAGGCTCTGGCCCACTAAGTCTAGAATACAGCAAAATAAAAAGGGTTAGACAGAATTCTAGCCTTGAATAGTATATATTGCATAATCATCTCTCAGAACATACAGATATGACAATCAAAACAGTTCACATCTTGCAAAACAAATCTTGCTGTGAAAGGAGGAATTGTTATATGCCTGAGCTCATGAGCCTACCAGTCAAAAGAATAACTTGTCAGACACTTATCATTAACATAAGTAAACGGAAGGATTTCCTTGGAAACTCAGTGGACATATATGCCTATTGAATGCAAAAGTAAAGCTAGTGGCTCCAAATCTTTTAGTGCATTTCTTACTGTTAGTGGCTTAAAGAGAGGTGGTATGCTCTCCATTTTATATTGCTGAGTGGAAAATATAATCTATATGGTAATAAAGAGAAAGGAGAAATAATGAGACATTCTACATTCAAATATCTGTTACTCATATAGCTGTCAATCATGTATATCCAAACCTAACGCTGTGTAACATTTGCCCATTCAGTCACACTATAGATATCTGTAATTCTCATATCCATTCTGTTAGACTAGGACACTGGCAATAAATCTAACTTGTTTTTTTCTCAGCCATATGTTTGATGTGCAAACCAGCGAGTGTGTTTAGGAGAAAACTGCACACCTCCCAATTCGGTATGTTTACGTTGCAGTTGGGAGAGTTGATTGCAACAGCACATGTGGACATACCCAAGCTAGCTTTGATCGAGCTAAATCAAAGCTTGATCTAGGTTGATCAAAGCTATCTCAGGTATGTCTACACACGCTGAAATCACTTCTCCAGATTGTAATGTAGAATCCCCCACTGATGAATCCTGGCTCATAACCATGCTGGGAGTTAAGAACACTAAAGACAGGACGGAATTAAGTCGAGCTGGTCAGAAATTTGCCAATGGATCTTTTTCGCTGCTGGAAAATTATAATTTGTCAAAAATGAAATGTTTCATGCAAATGTGTCGATTTCAATGAAAGTTCATTTTGAAAGAAAAACTTGGAAAAAAGCATTTCAGCTTTTTCTGGACATTTAGTCTTATGGAAAGTTTCAGAGTTTGATACTGAAATGGAACAAAAAGAAAATAAAACACTTTTTTTTCCAACTTGCAGCATTCCCCACAAAACAAAAAATCCAATTACTTCTCTGCTGTCAAGCTGAGACTTTACAAAGGGATGGATAGCAAAGAATGCTCCAGAGCTGCAATCACTGCAAATGTTAAAGGATGTTTGCTCCACAGAGAGAAGGCAAATGCATAGGGATGATATTATTGCTTTTTGTTTTAAAAGTGTGGGTATGATCACAAAAGTAACTGTAAATTTAGCACCTTCATATTGACCAGATCTGTTCATCATGTATATTCTGAGTCAACTCTGCTGACCTCAGTGTCAAAGACAAATTCCTAGAACTTGCAATTTCTATTAGCCTTACAGAGCCAATGCAGTTATTGGAGGGAGAGTTGGGTTCTATTCTGGCTTGTGCATTGTCAACAAAATTGTTAATTAAGTTCCAGTTGCAGAATCTTTGTCATTATTGATGATATATAAACCAGAATAACAGTTTGATTTTCAAAATCCAGTGTGAGTTGTCAGTACTAGCGGAAAGTACATGCTTTATACTTGTAAAATGATCATTTGCTCTGAAGTCATTAGGGGCAAGGTCCTTAGCCTGTATACATGAGCATAGTTCTGTGATTGCTGAGTGGAGATTCAGCAATTTACACCAATAGAGGATCTGGTCCAATAAATATGGAATTTTTATTGCCACTCTTCAGACTATAACTTTGCTTTCAAGAGCATAGCTCAGTAGGAAATGGGACTTTGATTTAAAAACAGGACAATAAACAAGCTGGAACATTCCCAATATTTGAGAGAGACTATACTTGTACTGGGACATAAAATAGCATCTCAAACCACAGCTCATGGCTTCTTATTTAAAAAAAAAAATTCCACATCTTTAAGCAACAACTATTTTAAAGTAGATGCTGAAATGTTTTCATTACAATGGGGCTATATGCTTTTCATTTCATTTTTTCAATGAGAAAATAATGAAATAAAATATTGTTACTCAATCTAGGAACCCAGAGTTGGTCCTCAGAGAGGAGAGGTGGGTTTGCAGACAAATTCTCTTGATTAAAAGAAACAAAAAATCCCCCACCCTGTATCATCATTCTTGTGGTTGGAAGGTAACCCTTTGCATTGCATTGAGGCATCCCTAATCTGGCTGTAGGAAGTCTGCAGATCTCAGAGGCTTGCTGCTGCCCCTTTTACTAGTAGGAATCAGAGCTATTTCCCTTTAACATCTGCTTATTGCTGCAGTGATTTACACTCCAGTGGGCACAGGACAAATCACAGATCAATATTCCATCAATAAAATCCATAGAAAACCTTGATTTCACATTCTATCTTTGGGTTGTGATGGCATTAAAAACCTTTGGATACGTTTGCACCATAGTATACCTAAGTTGCCCTTAGTTCAAACTCCTGTGGAAGTGGATTATTCTTATGCAGCAAAAGAAGACTGTGGTGCAGTCTCTGGATAGGGGGAGCAGGCCACTGCAACTTTTGCCATTGGTGCACAAAGATCTCCACTGAGATCTGGTCATACGTGACTTGAGTCACTGTGGCAAAAGAATGGGGCTGGTGAGCGAAACATGTCCCTGAACGTGGAAGTGGCACCAGGGAAATTCAGGAGGAGAGGAGAGTGTTGTATATTTGGTTGTCATGGGTTTTGTTACTATGGCAACTGAGTTAGACTATTAAGGGATAGCTCAGCCAGTTTCAACCGGCTGAGTGAGCTCTCTGTTTCTGTAAATAAAATGGAGGTTTTCGTTAGCTGTCTGCTCTCTGGCCTCAAGTGATTGTTTCCTACACCGGCTGCCCCAAGGACTTAACAGAGAGGCTGAGCAGAACCAGAGAGTTGGAAAAAGGGGGAGACAAGCAGAATCAGGAGTAACAGGGGAAGAGGAACTAGGAGCAAAATCCTGGTCTTATGAAATCAATGGAGTTTTGCCATTGACTTCAATGGGGCCAAGATTTAACTTCAGATGGGTCAATCTTGGAACTTGGATGAAACCCTGGTGTCTAAACGACTCACCCAAGATTTCAAGACTTTTTTGGGGTAAAACTAGGATGTCTGATCATGCAGCCACCTATAAATCTTTGAATTAAATGTATTTTTCTATTTTAACCTGTTTCAGTTAACTAGTCTTTTATTTTGTACATATAAATAATGAAAATTTCGTGTGCATTTATGTGGCATCCCAAGGTAAAGAATAAATATTTGATATGAGCAAAAAATGTTCTGATGGTCAATATAGGCAAAAGATTGTGAGACTGGATCAGAAAAGGAAGAAAGGTTGAGAACCCCTGGGGGAAAAAAAAGGATAAAACACGAGCAAAATGCTATCAAGACATTTTCGATCATTACAATGTGGTTTGGTGTTTTACATTTTTTCTGCACCAAACACAATGTTGGAATAATTAATTAGTTACCCCTCACATTTATATCACCAACAATAGTGAGGGAAGAGAGGGATAGATTATTGTAGGGCTGACTGTATCCCTCATAATTTGAGGACATAGTTGTTTTCATGTCTCCAAAGTCTTTTTTGGAATAGCAGTTCTCTTCTCTTTTCTCTCTCTATTTTTTCCACAATAATATTTTAAAGAAAAACCCAGGTATAAGGGGGAAAAAGTTTCCCATCTCTGAATTAATGGCAAAGGCAGCCGGATGGAAGAATAATAAAGCTTTATTGCTTACACAGGAATTCTATAGTGCGCCTAATCAAATGCATTTCAAAGAATACGTTTACAAGCATTTTACAGATACTGTAAATCTATTATACTGTTATAGTGCAACCTCAGTGCAGGAACCTCTAGGTTCAGGTTACCGCTACCTCCATGTCTAATTAAAGTGAAATTAAATACTCCCTTTAGAATAAATTAAGAGCACGAAACATTTCTGAGCCTTGGAAACTTTGACAGAAATCCTGTTATAGTTATGGGCTGCATTATTAACAGAAATGTTCTTTTGTGCACAGAGACTGAAAACTCAGAATAATGTTAGGTTCCTCAGTAATACTCAACAATAAGTGGGTAATCATCATAATTCCTTTGGTGTTCATTGGAACAACAACATTAATTATGATGAACACACTTAGAATTAATTTGAATGTAGTACAGAATTATGTAGGAATCCCCCCTTGTGTAGTTTTAATTGATATCCTCTTCAAAACTGCTATCCTCTGTGATACCGTGGTGGGTATCCACAGTAGTACTCTTTATACACACTTAGAGAAAGTGGGATCTTTTGCCAACTTCAGTGTGGTATTTGCCTACAGCAGTATTGGTTTCTCATAACACAATGTTATGTGGCTTTCTCTACAGGGCACAATTGTGGCTAACTGAAGTAGGATCTGAGTATATAAATCACAGGGTGAGATTCTGCTCTTAGTTACACCAGAATAACCTCCATCAGTAACCGTGAAGTTACTTTGCATTTACACTCATGCAACTGAGAGCCAATGTTTCTGATCAAACACAGAGTCAAATTCTGCCTTTAAGTTACAACCATATAACTTCTTGTAAGCAAGACATGGGAAGTAATTCTTCCACTCTACTCAGAACTGATAAGGCATCAACTGGAGTATTGTGTCCAGCTCTGGGCACCACACTCTGGGAAAGGCATGGAAAAATTGGAGAAAGTTCAGGGGAGAGCAACAAAAAGGATTAAAGATTTAGAAAACATGACCTAGGACAGTGGTGGGCAACCTGCAGCCCATCTGAGTAATCCACTGTCTGGCCACAAGACAGTTTGTTTACATTGGCCGTCCGCAGGCATGACTGCCCGCACTCCCCAGTGGCCGTGGTTCACTGTTCCTGGCCAATGGGAGCTGTGGGAAGCGGTGGCCAGCATGTCCCTGCTGCCCGCGCTGCTTCTTGCGGCTCCCATTGGCCAGGAATGGCGAACTGCGGCCACTGGGAGCTGCGAGTGGCTGTGCCTGTTGGCGGTCAATGTAAACAAACTGTCTCGTGGCCCGCCAGCGGATTACCCTGACGGGCCGCAGGTTGCCTACCATTGAGGAAAGATTGAAAAAATTGAGATTGTTTAGTTGGGAGAAGAGAAGACTGAGGAGGGACATGATAACAGTTTTCAAATAAGTAAAAGTTTGTTAGAAAGAGAAGGGTGATAAATTATTCTCCTTAACTGATGAGGACATGACAGGAAGTAATGAGATTAAAGCCTGGTCTACACTAGGCGTTTAAACCGGTTTTAGGAGCGTAAAACTGATTTAACGCCACACCCGTCCACATTGAGAGGCCCTTTATATCGGTATAAAGGGCTCTTTAAACCGGTTTCTGTACTCCTCCCTAACGAGAGGAGTAGCGCTAATATCGGTATTACCATATCGGATTAGGGTTAGTGTGGCCGCAGATCGACGGTATTGGTCTCCGGGCGGTATCCCACAGTGCACCACTGACCGCTCTGGACAGCAATCTGAACTCGGATGCAGTGTCCAGGTAGACAGGAAAAGCCCCGCGAACTTTTGAATATTTCCTGTTTGCCAAGTGTGGAGCTCCGATCAGCACGGGTGGCGATGCAGTTAAAAATCAAAATAAAGAAAGAGCTCCCGCATGGACCATGTGGATGTGATCGCTGTAAGGGCAGGCAAATCTGTTCTATCAGCGCTCCGTTACAGAAGACGAAATTCAAAATCATTTTAAAAAAATCTCCAGACAGACGCCATAGCAGGGGCTCAGCGCACTGCTGCGTGACAGGCGTAACGGAAAGCCAAAGAATCAAATGGACGCTCATGGACTGGAGGACTCCAGCTATCCCACAGTTCCTGCAGTCTCCGAAAAGTATTTGCATTCTTGGCTGAGCTCCAAATGCTTCTAGGGTGAAAAACAGTGTCCGCGGTGGGTCAGGGCATAGCTCGGCAATCTATGCACCCCCCCACCCACCCCCAGAAGTGAAAGGGAAAACAATCCTCTCTTGACTCTTTTACATGTCACCCTATCTTTACTGAATACTGCAGATAGATGCGATGCTGCAGCACTCAACGCCAATATCCTTGCTCCCCCCCCCCCCCGCCATGGGTGGCTGATGGTACAAAACGACTGGTACCCATCCTCATCATCAGCCTATTGGCACATGGGGCAGTGCAAAAGGACTGGTAACCATGCCGACTAGCATCGGTAAGGTCAATCAAGTGTGCCTGGTCCTAATTTTTCCTGGTAGATGGTACAGTATGGCTGATAACCATCGTCATCATAGCAACAGGGGGCTGAGCTCCATCAGCCCCCACCCTTCATGTGTAAAGAAAAGATTCAATTGCCCCTGGACTAGCAGAGGGATGCTGGGCTCCTCTCCTCCACACTCCTTACTGTCCTGTCTGGACTATCATAGCAGCTGGAGGCTGCCTTCCACTCATTTCTCACTAACAAGTCACTGTGTCTTCTTCCTGCATTCTTTATTACTTCATCACACAATTGGGGGGACAATGCTACCGTAGCCCAGGAAGGCTGGGGGAAGAACGGAATCAACAGGTGGGGTTGTTGCAGGAGCACCCCCTGTGAATAGCATACAGCTCATAATTTCTGCTGGATCTGACATAGAGCAGCTGTGCTCTCTGGTTCTATGATACAGTGGTTCTCTAGTACTCTTGCCCAAATTCTAGACAGGACTGATTCTATTTTTAGATACCAAAAAGGAGGGATTGACTCAGGGAGTCATTCCCAATTTTGGCTTTTGCGCCCCTGGCTAAGAGCAGCCAGGGGCACTTATGACAGCAACAGATGGTGCAGTGCAAAAGGACTGGTAACCATGATCATCTTTTTACCAATTTATGGATTGGTAGATGGTACAGTACGGCTGGTAACCATCTCTGCTGTCATGCAAAAGCAAAAGCAAAAGCATGCTGCTGTGTAGCGCTGCTGAATCGCCTCTGTCAGCGGCATCTAGTACACATACGGTGACAGTGACAAAAGGCAAAACAGGCTCCATGATTGCCATGCTATGGTATCTGCCAGGGCAATCCAGGGAAAAAAGCTGCGAAATGCTTGTCTGCCGTTGCTTTCCCAGAGGAAGGAGTGACTGACGACATTTACCCAGAACCACCCGCGACAATGATTTTTGCCCCATCAGGCACTGGGATCTCAACCCGGAAATTCCAAGGGGCGGGGGAGGCTGCGGGAACTATGGGATAGCTACGGAATAGCTACCCACAGTGCAATGCTCCAGAAATCGACGCTAGCCTCGGACCGTGGACGCACACCACCAATTTAATGTGTTTAGTGTGGCCGCGTGCACTCGATTTTATACAATCTGTTTTACAAAACCAGTTTATGCAAATTCGGAATAGTCCCGTAGTGTAGACGTACCCTAAATTGCACCAAGGGAGATTTAGGTTAGATGTTAGGAAAATCTTCCCAACTGTCAGGGTAGTTAAGCACTGGAACAAATTGCCTAGGGAGGTTGTGGAATCTCTATCACTGGATGTTTTTAAGAGCAGGTTAGACAAACACCTGTCAGGAATAGTCTAGATAATACTTAGTTCTGACACGGCACAGGGGACTGGATTAGATGACCTATTGAGGTCCCTTCCAGACCTACATTTCTATGTTTCTATAATTCATTGTAATTGTACAGCTGGAACAGAAGCCAGAATTGGACACTAGTGTGTCAGTCTAGCTGTCAGTTAGACCTGATCCAAAATCAACTAAAGGCAATGGGAGTCTTTCCAATGATTCCAATGGACTTCCAATAATTGCCTTATACATTAGTACAAATCTGGAGTGACTGTTGTGAAGTTACATCAGATTGACATCAGTGTAACCGAGTGCAGAATTTGGCCCAGTGGGCTCCATTGTGGAGTTACTCTGGATTTATCCAATGCCCCTGCCGTGTGGGAGTCCCTAAGTGTGTGTGTTGTAGAACGAGCCCACCCCACACTCATGCCTCCCTCAGCTCCTGTCCCCAGTTCCCCACTCCATACACTGTGATCTGGCACACAGGATCACAGCGCCAGCCAGGTTTGGCAGAGGAGTGGCTGGGCCAAACCTGAGGTGTGCTGCAACTCTGTGTGCCAAGTCACAACAACTGAAGTGGGGAGCCGACCACCACCCCATGAGACAGGAGCTGCGGGAGCCACCGCTTGGTGAATTTTTCTTTATGGTTTTTTTTAGAACTGTCATTTCATATTTTTTCACATTTGTGAAAAAACAAAAAAGAAAACGGAGCTCTACCAACATCCCACAGTAGGGTTTTCTAGTCTGGTAGTTTGCAAGATGTGAAACCTAAAATAATTTTACGCAGTGTTGTTGTAGCCATGTTACTTCCAGGATATTAAAGAGATAAGATGGGTCAGATAATATCTTTTATTGGACCAGCTTCTGCTGGTGAGAGAGACATGCTTTCAAGCTACACAGAGCTCTTCCTCAGGTCTGGGAAAAGTACTCTGAGTGTCATAGTTAAATACGAGGTCAAACGGATAGTTTAGCATAAGTAGTTAGCACATATTCTAAGGGATGGCCTGTTAACACCCCTGTAGTCATAGGACAAAAAGAGGAGGGTTAGTAAGTTACAGATAGTTGTAATAAGCCATAAATCCAGTGTATTTATTAAGACCATGATTTTCAATGCATTCAAACAACACCCCCAACCTCTCCAAGCTCATTATCAGAAGCAAACTCCGCACAGATCAGGACATACCAACTCAAAGAGGCAGCAGACCTTGCCAGAAAAACAGATGCAAAACCTGCAGCCCATATTTCCACTGCTACAATGATCAACACCCCCCAAAATACATCTTTCAAGATCCATAGGTCCTACACATGCCTATCACAACAGGTGGTGTACCTCATCCATGCACTAAATGCCCCAACAACAACAATGTGGGTGAACTGACATGGGAAAATGATAAAAGACAAAACCACCACATCACCTGTGGGTGAACACTTTTCTCAAAACAATCATTCTATATCTGACCTGTCAGTCCTCATTCTCGGAGGAAACCTGCACAACACTTTTAAAAGATGAGTCTGGGAGCTTAAATTCATAACTTTGCAAAACACTAAAAATCACGTGACATTCCGAGACCTGAAGAAGAAGTCTATGTAGCTGAAAAGCTTGTCTCTCTTGCCAACTAACGTCGATCCAGTAAAAGAGATTACCCAACTCACCTTGTCTTCCTAAACTTAAAATATTATTCTGATTACACTCTTTGCTTTTACTCCCTTAGGTAAAATTCTAAAGTCTAGCGGCCACAGTCTCCCTTCCTGTAGATCAAGAGCCAATGATGTACATCATCTGAGAACTAATAATCACAGTTTTCAAACATTATAATACATTAATCTCTAAGAATATTGGCTGCTAAAAATCTTTCTGGCAGTGTGGATGGGAAAGCAATCACAATGACTTGACTTTAAAGAGTGGATGTCATCTAATTTACTCCATTATGTTGTTTCTGAATTTTAATTACATAAAACTTCACAGTACTTAAAAATATATAGAGAAATTATTAGTAGTTGCACCTTAGCCTATATTCTCTCTTTCAGCAGTCTGCTTGTGTTCCATCATAAGAATTTCCTACCTTTTTATCTGACAACTGCCCAGTGAAATAAAAATCTAAATCTGGATCATACCCAAACAGTGGACTAGATCCTCAGCTGGTATGAGCTGGCGCAGCTCCATTGAAATCAATGCCAATTTAAATCCGCAGAAGATCTGACATAGTATCTTCTTATCCAACTTTACCAGTATCTGCTACCACTTTCAGTATATTTGGGCAAGACAAGCAAACTCCTGTTTAAATTCTGAAATATATTTATTTGCCAAATTATTTACTTGCTCATGCAAAAACTGTAGGATTATCAGACAATGGTGTAAATTTGTAGTTCTGCACATTGTAAACAACTGTGGATCAATTTGACTAATGAATTTAACTGATGTGGAATAAGAAGCTGCTTTGCATTGTGAGCTGGAACTATACCAACTCATTTACTTAATAAGCAGCCTTAATTTTGACGAAATGCCACAGGTTGTATGAAATTACCAGTAACACACACACAAAATCGGTTGTGTAGTTTGTTCCTTCGTCTGCCGTGTTGTTGCATCCTTTAATACAGGCAAGGCAAAAGGCAAAGCAAAAGAAAGAAAACATTGAGGATGGCACACTAATGCTAAAGCAAAAATAAGCACCACAGTCTCACAGGATTTCTAGGCTACATTACAGGGAATAACTACATTATTAAAATTTTCTGGGCATCTATCAAATATATGTCTGAACACCATCTTTATGTACTATGTAGTCTGTGTCTGTTCAGAGAAGGTAAAGCTTATGGGTAAAACAAAACAGTAAATACTGGAAATCCTTGTTATTAATTCAATCCTAATCTTCAGCAGTTTTGTGCTCTGCCTGATTCTGGCCAGCCGTGTGCCAGTCATGTCCTGTAACTCAGGTCAAAACAGCCTAAGGGTTGCAGCATCAGGGTTACACTGACTTATGAGGAGAGGCTGAGGGAACTGGGATTGTTTAGTCTGCAGAAGATAAGAATGAGGGGGGATTTGATAGCTGCTTTCAACTACCTGAAAGGGGGTTCCAAAGAGGATGGATCTAGACTGTTCTCAGTGGTAGAAGATGACAGAACAAGGAGTAATGGTCTCAAGTTGCAGAGGGGGAGGTTTAGGTTGGATATTAGGAAAAACTTTTTCACTAGTAGGGTGGTGAAGAACTGGAATGGGTTACCTAGGGAGGTGGTGGAATCTCCTTCCTTAGAGGTTTTTAAGGTCAGGCTTGACAAAGCCCTGGCTGGGATGATTTAGTTGGGTTTGGTCCTGCTTTGAGCAGGGGGTTGGACTAGATGACCTCCTGAGGTCCCTTCCAACCCTGAGATTCTATGATTCTATGGTTGCTAATGGCCCCAAAGGTTCATAGGGCAGCTGGAGATTGCCAGGATTTAGAGAGGATCTGGTCATACCCCCTTTTTCAAAACCACACCTCATATGCCATTTGCAAGGAAGGGCTGGCATAGAAACCATAATGCTGGCCTTCTACCATCTACTATCATCACACTAAACTGGAGTGGTTCTTCTGCTGCTGACTATGCCAGCACTAGGAGCAATTTGTTTCAGCAGAACAGGACATGGGAGAATCTGGACCTTAGTACAGAGGAATTCTTGTTTGTATAACTTACTTTATTTCTAAAGTGTCCCCTTCCCACCACCACCTGACAAACCACTGGGAGTGCCAAACAACATCACAAAGGCAAATTAAAATACAGGGAAACACTCTGTATGAGTCAAACAGTTACAATCAAATAAGAGGGACCAATATGGAAAAATGCTGCAAAAAGTTAGCCACAATAAAAAACATATTGAATTTTAAAGTCTTTGGTGTTCTTTAAAGGTGGGGAGAGATGGACAGAGATGGAGTTTTGGGGGATGAAGAGGAAAGAATTCCTACCACAACAAAGGAAAGTCACCTGCCAATTTTCTGAGCATTCAAGTTGCATGAATGCTTGGAAATAGCATAAAAAGCGTGAAAACTGGCCTTCACCACAGTAACTTTTTAAAAGAGCCTTCATGGGGTTCTTTACTATGCATAACATGTTATCATGTACCCTAAATTAATTTCATGAGAAGCCAGCTGGTTCCTTCCATCTTCAGACCCAATCTGACTTCTACATAAATACTGAGAATTCTAAGTGCTTATTTAACCAGAAGGCGCTGCATGAGACATTCTGGGAAACCATAGTATAAAATACTGTATTTTTACTATTCTAAAAAACTTGATTAAGTCCTAACTAAATAACACCAGAACACCACCACCACTCCTCTTGAAAAAAAGGAACATCCTTGCTCTATTATACCGGCTACATAATATGTTTTTAAAATATTGCATTATTATTATGATTATATAAATTGAGTTAGAATCTAGGAGCCCTAGTTGTGCTAGGTGCTGTACAAATACAAAAGAAAAAGGCAGACCCTGCCCCAGAAAGCTTACAATCTAGTACACATATTCAATCAAAGAATCTATTTCATTATCTGAGATGGCTGAATGTTTATAAAGAACCATCCTGGATGTTTGGCAAATAGTAAACATGGTATCATCTTGAACACATTTTCTTCAATTCACTGCAAATACATTAAACACCTAAAACCTAGGAAATTCAAAGATTTCAGAGCAGGTTTAAAAAAGTTGCTTCCAATTTTGAAAAATTGGTATAATTTAACTTGGAATTACAATAAGTGCCAAGAAGACAAAAAGGTTGCATCTTGAGGGACAATAGAGAGAGTACTGAAATTCAACAACGGTGAAGTCGTAGAACAAAGTAAAATCTTTTGTGTACCTAGGAAGCTTGATCAGTGCCAATGGCTCCATCAAGGATGAGGTATAAAAAAGATGTGCGTTAGCTACAAAGGCTGCAGAGAAGTTGATGAAATTAGGGATTAATAAAAACATTACATTTGGCAGCAAAGTGAAAATTTATGAAACCCCCTACTAACACTATTACTCTGTGGTCTGGAAACAGTTGCAGTAAACGAAACAGACATCAGAAGGCTGGAGGCAGTAGAGATGAGAGTTCTTTGGAAGATGGCAGGTGTAAAGTGGAATAATATTAAAGCAAATGAAAAAGCTAGTAGGATGTGGGTACCGGATTGGCTTCAACTGAAAAGATTGTGACAGTGTAGATACAACAGAAGACAGCTGATAGCATGGTAAAGAAAATAATGTGACCACAACCAAGGTCAATCAGACTTAGAGGCCGGCCACTGATTAAGTGTCAGGATGTTGTATGCAGGGACATGACCAAGCAGGACTTAATGGAAGAACAAGCCATGGACATAAATGAATGGTGACCACCTACCGTATCCCATATCTGTAAAGGTGCTTTGTAATGAGAAATGATTCCCCTATTACATACAACTCTATGAATACCTTAATATAGTTCACTGTATATTATTGTTACAACAGCAGATTTAACACAGGTATTTGTGATCCTTAATTGGTTTTATGAGCTGTAAGATCACAACAAAGTATGCAGTACATACTGTACCGGAAAACCCGTTGACCCACAAATAGCCAACTGGCTCTTAATATGATATATGCATTGCACTATTTAGCTCTAGCAGTTTTGACTGGAGTGTAACTTAAATGCAACTCTTGTAGCCTGAAAATATGTCCATGTCCATCGGGGCAAATGTGGAAATACAATTGACCTATTTCAAAGCTTTTATTCCAAAGACAGGTGAGAAATGATGAAGTCCGCTGAGAACAATGTTACACTCTGCTGGGCTCTGTAATTAAGGGAATTTATAGAGCTTACTTTGTTGATATAGTGGAATGTAGCACTGTCATATGTATTAGTAAATTCTCTCTGTTTGTGTAGATAGATGCAGTGAGGAACTATACTTACTGTGGTGTAGTTCTAGGCCACAAGATGGCTCCAAGCACATGCATTCAGGGTTAATAAATTTTCAGCATGTGCACTTGACATAATTTAATTAAATGAGGAGTAGTGAAATACACCGATACTTTAATGTTCAGAATAACTGTCTAATTAGGCATAATCATGAGACAACTATAGGCAGTAACTAAAGAGAAATGTTAACAATTTTCTTGCATAGAGGTTTAAATATGATATTCATACAAGATAATTATATGATTACATCAAAAGACTGTTTGTAATTCTTTTGAGCTGTATTCTTCGAAGTTTCTTTTGCCCATTAGAGCCCTCTTTAAGGTAAGAAACCATCACCAATGGACTGACTAGTAGTTCTTTAGGCACCAAACCCTCAATAGTTGCACTCAGCATATCCAGACCAAAAGCCAAATTCGAGCTGCCATGTGCATCAAAACATTTTCTACCTTGATTCTGGTTCCCTGTACAAAAGTCCTTCATGACCAGAGTAATAGAGGAGATGTTCAAAGATTATGTCTAAGGTTAAGGATTATGTAGTATATATACACTTGTGCCTGTGCAATGCAATATATAGACTCTATGATCCAGCAGTGGCAATTAAGTGGCTCTACCTCCACAGGATATTCTTATTCCTAGCAGGAAAAAACTGTGTGTGTGGTTGTGGTAGATTTACAGCCAGAATAGAGGTGTTTTTTCAGTGATGTGGCCATTTAAAAACCATTTCCATAAGGAGACAGCTGTCCTGAACTATGCGAAAATGTATATACTGCAAGAACATGCAGCCCAAGAAACAGGTTTTCTTGGCAAAATTTTGCGTGTTTTATGCAAAATTAATTTGCTAGATACATAAATAAACTTGTATGCACAGCAGACAAAATCACTTGATAGTGTCTTAAAAAGTTCTGTCCCATGGGAAATTCTGTAACTACATAGAAGTCTTTAGCTAATTCAGTAGGATAAATCCCTCAGTAAAGTAAACTGCGAAAGTCTGAGGTACAACTTGTTTGCTGCCATTTCTCCTAGAATAGATCCCTAGGGATCCTTCTGTCCTGATTGCCACATATGTCAATCAGCACTGGAGGGAGTGATGTCAGGATGTCAGGGAATCCTAAATATGAGGTGGGGGGGATGTGAGTAAGAGTGAGGTTTCCCACAGTGGCTGCTCAGATCGATTGGTCAGGCAGCCATACAGAAGAGAGTGAGGGACAGTAGTCCCAAAGTTAAAGAATGAATAGCTCCAGTATCACTGAAGGCAAGAAGCCCAGGGAGAGAAGGATTGCAAAATAATGCAGTTGAAAGACATGAGTTTGGTTCAACTGGCCATTTTCTTTGTTTCTAACCTGTCAGGGCTCACCCCAGCAATTTTTTTGCTTTGTGCCACATTCAAACAGACCTAATGCCCAAAGAAGAACTCATTTTGCATCAAAACTGTTAAGTTTTGTTTGATTCAAATGAAAAGCTTGGCCCAAGTTCACTGAAAATATTCTCAAATTTTAGCAAATTATTTGACAAACTTGGGCTGAATGAAAAATCAAACCAGGTGAGACTTTGGTTTCAGATTTCATTCCAAACATCTTGCATGATTTTGATGGAGAATTGATATTCTTGTCTTCTGACATTTTTTTGCTCTGAAGTATACAGGTCACTTATAAGTAGCAGCAAATAGGGCTGTATGGCAGGCCTTCTTAACAATGGGCCCATTTTTCCCTTTGTGAAAGTACAGTTTCCATAGCCTTTAATAACAGTTGCACCAGTGTAAACAAATATAGAATAAATTCAGCTCTGTTATGCCTATATATAACGAGAGCAGTTTAAATAAAGTAACTTTCATTTGGTGGCTTCAGTCGAGTGAAGTAATTAAATGGAAAGGCTTAGTGAAATGATGCCACATTTACGTAAGTGCAAGATACAGCAAAGTATGTCCCATAGGGAGCAAGATTGTCTCAGGTATTCTAGTTGTATTTGCCAAGTCTCTCAATATCTAGGCTTGGCTTTCCACTCTGGAGGACCTCTTTGATATGCTCACATATGCTCACAACTAAGTTATACTTGCAAATATTGTATTGGTCACTTTTTTCTGTTAATTAACAGGTGGTGCTGGCTCTGGCCCACTTCCTATGATATAAATGTATAACCATATAGTTTCTCTTCACAACCATCTGAAACCATACCTCAGTAAGTATGCTTCCTCTCTATGACCTTATATAAGCAAAAATACAAGTTAGTTCATTCTAGAGTGAATTTTAGTAACTAAGGAATGACTTATATAGGTCTGAAAGTTCTCCCGTGAGATATTTGTCCATAAACATAAGGATTTAGCCAGAAATAAATGACATGAAGAAACGTATTCCACATTTTCCATAATTTTCACTGCTTATAGTTCTGGTTTTGATAAATAACTTGAACTAATAGATGGTACATTGTGTTAGCCGTGTTTCATCTACAAGGCTATGCACAAAGTTCATTCCCAGGCTACAGTGACAAAATTGTTCTAGGATGCATGTGAAATGAGTTGGTGGTGGCATTCCAGTTCCTAATGCCTGGGTATTCACATCACTTAACATCACCATCTCAGATCCTGGTCTTGCACTGAGAAGGTGTGGGTGGATTCCTGTGGCCAGACCTTGACTTCAAGGCTCTGGGTGGACACAGGGGTCTGCCTGCACAGTTCTCAAGGCAGGGCCAAGGTCTCAATTTGCATTTATTGGTACCCTTGTTGGCAAGCTCACATTAGAGGCCTAGGGCCAGGTTATGAAATCCCTCTTACCCCTCAAGATGGTCCCTTAACTCTAGGTTCAATCACATTAGCAGGGCAGTGTAAGGAAATTTACACTGCTCCTGCCCAAGCGGTACATGTTCTGTGCATAAACTGGCCTTGAATTTCTAGTGCTATCAATCCCTTTCACCCTCATTAAAATCACTAACTATATAATGGGAGAGGAAAGGCCAGAAAGTAGACTGGAAAAATGCTCAACCTTCAGACTACAGAATTTTTCAACAAATAGTTTTTCTGTTAAAAAAATGCTGGTTCAATGAAAGCAAAACTTGGAATAGTAAAAGGACAGTTTTTGATTTTTTTTCTAAAAATTTTCATTGAAAAGTTTTGAAGTTGTTAAAGTGTGACATTTTAATGTTTGCAAAGGGGAAAGTTTTCTTGGTTCAAAATGACTCTTTGTTTTAAAAATCTAAGTTAATTTACAGTTAAAAAATTGTGTTTCATAAGAAAAAAAGGTCAACATAAAAATGAATACTTCAATTGACCCAAACCTATCTGTGTTTTTTGGAGATTTTTAGTTTGAGAAAATTTTTGAGATTTTATATTTTTGTTCCATTTTGGGATAGGATTTTTTTTTTTCAAAATCTTGAACATTTTCCCAGAACAGGAAAATAGTTTCCCATCTAAATCTACTTAGGACTCAGTTCCTCAGATGAAAAAGTTTTCACAGTTATGACCTCCCATGTTTATAGCCATGCAGTGTGGACAAGGAGATAGTAATTTCTGTTTAGTGGTAGGATATTAGCAGAAACCACAGGGTCAAATACAGGAACAATGCAATTGAAATCAATGAAATCTCCTTAAAGCAGGGCTGAATTTGATATATGAACTTTAATGACAAACTTGCGTTGTTACCCAAAAATCAATGCTAGTGGAATCTGACAAACTTTTGGCATTATAATGAAAAATATCAAGTATGTTTAAATCTTCATCACATAAAACCACCATACTGTTAAAGAACTTCTGTTCATGGTGCTTCCAATTTAGAAGAAGTCAATTTACTGAGAAACAACACCTTGTCAGTTGCAGAGACGTGAAGAGAGAGAGAGAGAGAGAAAAAATGGAAATTAGAGTATTTGTATAGCCCTCAATTGTAAACAAGAGTATCCTTTTCATTTTATTTTATTTATGTATCTGTTTATTGTTATTGATTTGACCGTTTTTGATTCTGCTCTAAGACTCGGGAAGATAAGACAAATCCTCCCCTGAATTAACCCAAATACTGATACCTCAAATCTCCCTCTCCTGTAGATAGATTTGGTGAAACCACAAAGAACTGCTGGGAGCACAGCACTGAGGCAACAATACTAAAGCAAAAACTGAAAGAGCTGTTTGATTCTGATTCCCTGTATCACTTACAGCAGTTAGTGTTTCATTAAGGTTGAACTACTTTATTCTTGCTTTCTACTCAAAGGTGATTTTTTTTAAAGTCATTTACTATTTACATTGCAGTCATGGATCAGGACTGCATTAAGCTAGGTGCACATAGAAAAAAAATGGTTCCTGCCCCAAAGAGCTTTGAATCTAAATATAATCAAAATCCACAAAACTGCTTTAAATTATTCAAGCATGAAGAAACAAGTCACATTTAGGGTGACCAGAGAGCAAATGTTAAAAATCGGTCAGGGGATGGGGGGGAGGGGAAAATAGGAACCTATATAAGAAAAAGACCCCAAAATTGGGACTGTCCCTATAAAATTAGGACATCTGGTCACCCTAGTCACATTTCACAGCATAAGATATTTTCATTTATTTACCACCCCTTCCTTTTCCAACCCCATTCTGAAACTACCAAATGTGTAATCCCCATTCATTTTATTAGCCATCCTTTGTTTTCAGTACAATAATCCTAATAATGAGTCACACTGTGGCATAAGTTTTTAAGCAGAAACCTTTGGGCAGGCACAATGACAAGGAAAATACATTACTCAAGATACCACTGATAATGTGGATGCCTGTTCATTCTACAGCAATGTGTAAGGTCCTGATGCAAAGCCCGTGTTGATTCCAGCCACTGGAAAGATTCCCATTGACTTCAATGGGCTTTAATTCAGGCTCTCACTCTTTTGCAATGATGTGGAGATGAGAGTAGCTTTGAAATAATAAACTTCATTCAGAATTCTGGGTGCTCTTATCTATGATTCACCATTACCCTTCTTGCCTCCAGAGACAGAAAGATTCGCTTGCGCTTGATTGGATGTCAGCTCCCTGACATCACCAGTCTGTTAGCCACCCCAACAATCTCCTCTGCCAGCCTTTACTTTGCCTTGCAGGTTAACAGTAGATGAACTTTAGCCCCTGAATTCTTCTGAAAGCAGCCCCTTGTAGTATCCATCCCCTGTCAATGGACATTCACAGAAATTACCAGGTTTGCTGTCCCCAAGAGACCAGTATATGCACAACTTGGGTGGTACAACTCAGGATCAGGCCCTTTAAAACATCATAGCACTGAGATATAGTTATAGTGAAAACAATCATAAGTTTATTATCAAAGGCTAAGATTTAAGAGATAGTAAATAAGAATAGAATCAGAAATTGTTATATATAAAACAAAAACATAAAATGCAAACCTGAGTCTACATTTATCATTAGTTATCTTTCCTATATTATAAAGTAGATTTCCCCCCCCAAGGATTCAGTCTTTCATGGAGTTAGCTGGTTTTCAGTTAGCCAAGATTCATGAATATCAGTGAATGGATAACAAAATGGTTTTTTTTTTTGCTTCTCCTTTTTGTCCACAGAATCAGCATGGCCTTCCCTCCCTCCCTACTCCATGGTGCCCTTCCTGGTGTGCTGGCTCCAAGGTGCCTTTCACATTTTCATGTTGAGTCCATATGCAAAACAGGGCTTTGATTGTGTTGGCTTACTATGAACCAAGGCAGACAGGCGATTCTACATTCCTTTGTCGGGCAAAACCTGCTTGTCCTCCATGCCTAGGACACAGATTTTAAAAAATCTTTTTGGTACTGTAGAGAGCGGACTCACCCCTGCGGCGCCTCCTGCTGGTCTCTCAGTGAATTAGCTCATTCCAGCATCCAGAGCGCCCTCTGCAGGCCAGTGATCTGCCAGTCCTCTGGCTCCTATGTCCTTCCCTGGACCCTGGTGCCCTTTTAACTGGGGTGCTGCCCCCTGGCAGTACCCCACCAATCTGGGTCTCCCCTCCCTGGGGAACCCCCAACCCACTATCCCCACTTTGCCTCAGTTTTGGTTACTGCCCAGTCTCTATCTAGCCCCTGTTCACTGGGTTAGACTGCAATATCAGCCACTCATCATAGGAAAAGGTCCTCATCATAGGACCTACTGCCTTTTCCTACCCATGGGCTGCCCCCTGCAACCCCCAGTACCTCTTGGCCTTATGCTAGGCCACAGCCTGGGGCTTTCCAGGCAGGAGCTCCCCAGCTCCTCTGCCTTTCCCCAGCCCTGCTTCACTCAGGTACCCTGTGTCTAGCTCCTTGCAGCCAAGCCCTTCTCCCTTCTACAAGCAGAGGGAGACTGTTTGCTCCTGGCTTCCCTGGCCTTCTTATAAGGCCCTGTTGCTCAGTTTGGGGCGTGGCCCCAGCTGCAGCCACTTCCCCCAATCAGCCAGGGTTTTACCTTGCCCTCTGCAGGGCTTTTCCAACCCCTTCCAGGCTGGAGCGGGTGGTCATCCCACTACAGGTACATATACACAACTCCTTAAATATCATCCGTACATACATCTTAATAATTGAATTGGTACCTCACATGATATTTTTTACAGATAAATACTAGGGAAAGTGGTGTGCTAGGTGCAGTGAGTTTGTCAGGCCTGTTAGGAGTTGCTGACACAGAGTAGTGAACCCTTTACCAGCTGGCACCAATGGGCCTTTGTCTCATAAATTCCTTTGGGAATTGGGAATTGCTCAACTGTGAGAATGTAGCTTCCAGTTCTTCATGGAAGACAAACTCTGATTTTTATCTTTCAAAGAAATATAAAAACATTTATATTGATTATCCTGCAGACTGGATACTTCTTCTTGCTTCTCGTTAGTTATTGTACATGGCAGCGGTTTAATTCTCCTCTGGCACAGAAAGTTTCAAAATATGTAGGATGGCGATGGTGTTGTCATTAACTAATCCAGGCATGGTAGGTCTATGGTTTGCTTCCTGACCTACATAACTACCAATGTGTAATTATCTGCCCATATAAGAGCAGAAAAGTTAGATTTTCTACAACCTTTTCAAAGGCTCTCGAATTTCTCTGGGCTACATTATGAAAGAGATACACCTTCTAGCCATCAGTCCATGAAACCTCTAAGGGATGCAGAGCTACTGCAGGGCCTAGGAATGAGCCAGGCTATATTGTACTACTTTGAAATGTTTACTTCTTTAGAAGCCCAGGCATGTTGCGCCCACTTGTCATGGTCAGCAAAATGACTCTGCCAAATTAGGATCTAGATGGGCCATGTTAAGGGCTGAACAGTGATGGGCCTTGGTGCAGGTGCACAGTTGTGAGAAAGGCACCAGGATCCTCCACCTTTGTGCCCCCAAGCAGGAGCCACGTACAATTAGAAACTGTGACCATTCCTGAGCAAAGGGACCAAGTGGGGTGTGCCCCGTTAAGAGCACCGGTAACATGAGAGCCACTCTAAAAGAAGAAGAGAGAAATTGAGATCTTGACCTCATTCCTCCACCATACTAGCTAGCTGAACAGGGCAGCCATTGAGAAAAGCACCAGCTGCACCCCTTTTTAGGGGTAGGGCAATGGCCAAGCTCCCACAGCAAGCTGAGGCACTCCAACAATGCCTTTCAGAGGCTCCATGCCTGTAGGAAAATCCTGCTAGTGTAGGGGGGCTTTGCACCACACCTAATTCCAAGCTGTGGCTTAATGACTCAATGCGGACTTTATTATATTCCCACCAATTGTCCCTATATCTAATTTGCATGATTGAAAAGTTGAAAAGTCAGAACAAGTTATATCCAGATTCTAGCACTGCAAGTTCAACTTGGTATCAGAAAACCAATCTAAGATATTTAGCTGTAAAAATTTTGGAATCAGACCTTAACGAACAGATAACTGCAGTAGGACAACTTTTATTTAATTTAAAAATTGTTATTTTATGTTCAAATAAAGGTTGACTAACACCAAATGAAGACATATAGATAATATGCTGGTGAGTAAAAAGAACCCCTGTGCTATACACAGAACACCCCCAGGCAGCAACAAAGGTAAGGACAGGAAGTAGCTGCAGGTGAATGAGATAAAAATGTTTAGTTCCAAATATTACAAAGGGGGTGAGGGGGAAGAAAGAAAGAAAAGAAGAGGAAAAATAAACTTTTCTTCTGCCCACAAATCCTATATACTTTGGGCCAGATCCTCAGCTGGTTTAAATTGGGGTGACGCTCCCCAGAAGTACCCAGGGTTGTGAGACACCTCACCCCACCAGTCCTTAGGGTGAGGAAGTCATGTCTGTGCCTGCTGTGGATCAGTTTCCTGAAAGAACCAGCCTCTGGCAGCATAAGCACTGCCTTCCAGGCATGGTTCTCTCTGTACAAGCCGTGATAAGCACACACCAACCCTTGAATCCTCAGAGCTTTCCATGCAGTGTTCAGCCCCTTTTCGACTGAACAGTCACAGAATTACAAGCCTGCTGTTACCAAAGGAAAATTAGCTTGTAAGATTCAACTCAGAATCACCACTTAGCACTAGAGGACTTTGACATATTTACAGTGAAAACAAGACCAAATGTATTATCAAAAACAGAGATTCAAGTGATAGTGAATAAGAATAGTGGAAACAACTGGTTGCACATAAAACAAAATCATAACATACTTTTTTAGATGCTAAACTAACAGGAGTTACCTTTGTATCTAAAGAAGCTCATCTCACCAAAGTTCTCTCCAGCATTTTCAACCAATCCTGGTTGAGTGCCCTCTTTCATGAAGAAAACGTAATATCTGTTCACTTCCTAGGTGAAGGATGACAGGGTATCTTCTTTGTGCCCCTGATATATTAGAGCAAACCTTTGACATGCATCTCAAGATAGGATTCTCTTCCCCCCTCCCCATTGTTTGCTTCTTCCTTACTTTTCTCTTTTTGAAGTTTTTCACAATCCTTCATTAGCGTTCAGTTCAGTTCAGATGGGTTGGAAGAGACCCATTGTGAAATAATACAATACTTAACTGACACATAAACAACCAGACAGATAAACATGTCTTGTCTGACAGAAGACCTTCTTTTCACTTCTGCTGGTGACCAGTTCCTAACAAAGACTTTAACAAAAATAATTTTCAATGTATATACACATGACTCCTTAACCAACATACACACGAGTTTCGCAATGATAATGATGACCAGAGCAACACCAGTTTTTAGTCATGACACTCTTTGGTGAACTAGAATGTACATGACAGACTAAGAGATCCCTGTAACTCCTCTGCACCCCCTTGTCAATTGGCATTAAGAAGTTATTGTGTCACAATTAGCTTAGCTTTGTTGAAGTCAATGGAGCTGTCCGACTCCCATCACTACAGTTTGTGTGGAATTGTAGCATAGTCAGGAAGTATTACATTGCAATCCTGCAATCTCTTGCTTATCTGAGCAGCCTCATTGGAGTTGATGAAACTATTCACATAAGTAAGGATTAGTATAGTATGCCCATCAAGATCTTGACGGATGAAAGGAAACACGATGAAACCAGTCAGTCAGTGGTGCACCAGTCTTAACCCAGCTTCTCTTTCTTGAGACCTTGCTTGACTTTGTCACTGTATCGAAGCTTTAGCCTTCCTCTGCATCACAGGCAGTTCTTGAGTTGGCCATAGAGCACAGCCTCCAGCAGATGATCTTGAGACATATGCTCCACATGGCCCTGTCAGGGAAGCGCATGAGCATCCAGCATAGCCTACATAGACTGTAGGTGGGTTCTCTCAAGGATCTCGTTGTTAGTGATCCATTGATCCCAAGTGACTCAAAGGATTTTTCTGAGACAGTGAAGGTGGAAGCTGTTCAATCTCTGCTCCTACTTGGAGTACCTGACCCAGCTTTCACAGCCGTAAAGGAGGCTACTGAGGACACAAGCCTGATAAATGGACACTTTTATGTTCAGGGTTAGCAGCTTGTTGCTCCAGATACATGAGGTAAGTTTGCCAAAGGTGACAGCTTTGCCGATTCTCACATCAAGTTCTCTATCAAGGCTAAGAGAGCTGGTTAAAGTTGAGCCAAGATAGAAGAAGTGATCGACGTTGTCTAGCACTTCATTATTGACATAGATTTAAGGTGGGATGTTGGTGCCCTGTGACATGACTTCTGTTTTCTTGATACTGATTACCATGCCGAACTTGATACATTCATCAGAGAACTTATTCATCATGATCTGTAATTCATCAGCTGAGTTAAGAGGCAAATGCAGCAGCATCTGTGAAGAGCAGATCTCAAACAGTGAGTTGGGTGACAAACCTTTTGATATGAAATTGTCTGGTGTTGAACAAGCTGATGTTTGTCCTCGATTCAATTAATGCTCCAGATTGAACGTTTCTAAAAGCATACTTAAAAAGAATAGAGAAAAAGATGCCAAAGCCATTAGGAATGAAGTCACAGTCTTGCTTTATGCCAGTATCAATGCTAAACTCATTGCAAACAGTGCTAATCATGTTGAAGGCCTTTTTGAAGGTTGACAAATGCTACATAGAAAAGTGCCTGTTGTTCACAGCTTTTTTCTTGCAACAAGTGCATTGTGAAGGACATGTCAGTCATGGAGTGTCCAGCTCTGAACCCGCACTGGCTCTCGGGATAAACTCTCTCAGCAAGGACTTGAAGTCTTTTCAGCAAAACCCTTGCAAGCACCTTGCTGACCACACTGAGCAAAGATATCCATCGGGAGATGTTTCCCCTTTATTTTTGTATAAAGTAATTATAAAGCTCTTTCTCCTTTATTTTTGTATAAAGTAATTGTGTTTGCATGTGGCTTTCTTCCCAGAAGGTGCAGAGAAGTGCAAGGATGTCACTCACAAGCTTTCTCCTCCCCTGCCTTTAGGAGTTCCAGAGATATGTGACCAGATATGAGTAAGGATTACTCACATGAATAAGGATTATTCATATATTCCACCAGCAGTGATGCACCTACACAACAAGTATGTTATCTACATCAGTCATCTAGGAGCGAGGTTAGACAAGGCACAAATGTTTGACAGTGGAAGACATATCAGTTGAGACTTTTCAATGGAGAGGGAGATGAGCTTTATTTAAAAGGACAATCAGGTAAAGAGGCCTTATTGGGGCTACTCATATACTCATATAATTACGCACGTTTAAATATCTTGCTGAACTGGGTCATAATTATTCAAAATTACAGGGAATGTGGAAGGCAGGCCACCAGACCCGATTTCCCATCTGTGACCATGCAGGGGACACGTTCTATCCTTAAGGTAGACCACATGCTTCTGAAACTTATTTTATGGCCCTAGTTGCAGCCTCTCTCAAAGATCTGCACAGCTCACTTGTTTAGGCACAGGGAGCATATTATTAGTTTGTGCAAGGACCAAAGATAGAAATGTGAGTATAGTGGAAGTCTAACGACATTATCTCCACCCAAAGCAACTCTGATTGTTATTGAAAATCAGTGCAAGTCACAAATAGACAATAATAAAACATGAGATGGATCTTAGCTAAGTAATAGAAATCTCTTTTCAGTAGCTATGCACAAAAGTGATTTATCCAAGTGGGTCCATGTTCTAAATCAGGACGGCCACATGCACTGTGCTTCAAGTAGAAGTATAGTTGTTGTGCATTTAATCAAGTACATATCAAATTACTACCTAGAATATGCTAACTTGGTAATTTATGTCTCTCTTAGGCCTGATCCTCCACAACTATAGATCAATGGGAGTTTGACTATATGGTAGCTCATACATAGAGCAGTCACCCGAAATGTGGAGGCACTAGGAAGAGGGACATATGTAGTATACATGGACCTGCTAGGGTAAAGATCACAACACAGATATGAATAATCCAGAGCATACAGTTAGTTATCTAAATATGAATATATTGAAGTGAGTTGGTGCCCACATGTTGCAATGATGTTTACTTTGTAACTGTGTGCAGTAATCATAACCATGTACACTTTCCAAAGAACACATTTTTCAAAAGACCACATGAAAGTAGGTTGGGAGTTTATGTAACTAAATGTGAATTACTCTTTTGCATTAAGTGTGGTGATCCCGAACTTTCCGCACAATAAATATGCTAAAAATAATTCAAGTTCCAAGTACATCCAGGAGAGGGGAACCTAAGTGAGGTGTGTGTTTGCCAGTCTGCACAAAGACTTTGAGCCAAATACGCATGCATAAATCTAATCTCAGATATTAGTTGGACACTGTCCACATGAAGAAATGCAAGTCTGGGAACACACCCCATCCCCGAAGCTACAAGAGAAGAATTCAGACTAACTCTCTGCCTTGGGTGTACACAGAGATCCATAGGCAATAGGGAAGTTTCCCTTGGATCAATTTACAAGGAGGATTTCCTCAGTGATTAGGGGTCAAAGGAAAACTGCTGGGTCTAGATTATCACAAACTGAGATGTGGAACAATAATTTCATTGCTCAAAACGCAGAACTACTGGTCTGAAAAATGACCACGCATTACCAGCTGCTTTATGGAACTGAAATACACATAATACTCTATTAATATCACTGACGTTACAATGGACATAATGGAATACATAGTGGAAACAGCCTCATGTTGCATCTCTTTGTTTGTTCATTGCCTATTTGGGGCCAGATTCTGCCATGCTTGCTCTACAAATCCACTGAAGTCAATGGGGCTACTCACTGAGCAAAGGTGACACAATTTAATAGGCAGCAGGTTTAAAACAAATAAAAGGAAGTTCTTCTTCACGCAGCGCAGTCAACTTGTGGAACTCCTTACCTGAGGAGATTGTGAAGGCTAGGACTATAACAGCGTTTAAAAGAGAACTGGATAAATTCATGGTGGTTAAGTCCATAAATGGCTATTAGCCAGGATGGGTAAGGAATGGTGTCCCTAGCCTCTGTTTGTCAGAGGGTGGAGATGGATGGCAGGAGAGAGATCACTTGATCATTGCCTGTTAGGTTCATTCCCTCTGGGGCACCTGGCATTGGCCTCTGTCAGTAGACAGATACTGGGCTAGATGGACCTTTGGTCTGACCCGGTGCGGCCGTTCTTATGTTATGTTCTTATGTTCTTAGCACTTAGATTATAAATACAGAAGTTGTCTTTTTACATGTCTGTAAAGTATCTAACACAATTTCTAGTGCTATATTAAATAATAAATAATAATATACACATGATCAGAGATTAAGATGTTACTTGCACTGAGGGCAATAAATGCAGTTTAGAAAAAATATCAGTGCCTAAGCTTGGTAGAAAACCTACTATACACACACAATATGGTGAAGAAAATATCCAAACACTGTTAACCCATTAGGCAAATATTATCCCATAATGTTGCCAAGCACAGTATCAACATGAGTTGTTTGGCCTGTAACTGCCAGCTGCACAGGTTACCAGCAACAATATCCTCTGCTCTCTCTCCCCCTGCCCCTTTTTGGGGGGTGTGTGTGCTCCATTTCATAGTGCAAACTCCTTTATGAGCCAGTTACAAGCAATGAAAGTCAACCTCCTGAATCCTGATCTTAGATACTATTTGTTTAAATTACACAGTATCAGAGGGGTATGTCGTGTGAGTCAGCCTCCTGCAGCCTGTTCCATGAGTAGATTCCCCAAGGATTAAATGGACAATTGTTAATTTCTTTCTCACTGAGGATGCAGATTTAAATTGAGATGTCAGAAGTATTATAGCTTCACTCACTTAACTTCAGTGCAGCACGACTATGCGGGAACATTCTTTCCGAGCGTTACCCAAATAAGTCAATCCAACTAGGGGGTCGTTCCATGATTTTGAACAATCTTCACTGAGCCAGTCGCACTCCTAGCAGGGGCGGGGGATTTGTGCTAGCGTCCTCACCTAATATTCATTTTGATTTAGACCTAACAGCCCAGTGTGGAATCCCGTGCGAACGGGAAAGCCCCTAGGCCCTCCCTTCGCAGAGCTGTCCCAATCCACCGAAATGAGCTGCTGCTCCGAAAATCTTTCCAGACCGCAGCGGAGAGTCCTAAGCACAGCGCCTGGTGCATGCATCCAGGTGGGTCCAAAGGAACGAGGCTTTGCAGGTGTCTGTCTGGGAGCTGGGATCCCCGTTTCCAAGGAGCGTGGGAATTTCCCAGTTCACCGAACCAGCGGGAGAGTCTGAGCGAGGGAATCTAGTCTGTCGGGGACGGTAACCCCCTCCCGGGGGAGGGGGGCTGTCTGGGGAGGCAGCGGGGCGTGGGCTGTGAAATTCCTGCACATCAGAGACCGGGGGAAACCACCGGCAAGCCTGGGAGCTGCAAGCTGAAGGGTGGGGTGGACAGTGAGCAAATGATCTGCGAAGCACCCAGCGAGCTGGAGGCGGCGGGAGTTCCCGGGGGCTGCGGGGCGGAGCTTGAAGAGCCAGAGGCAGGCAACAGCTGGGTACCGAGCAGGAGGGCAGGGAAGGGGAGTGGAGATCCCCAGGATTCTCCCCCGCCCCCGTCTGGAAGTTAGTCCCGGGGACCCTCCCCGTCTCTGCGCTTGGGCACCGGCGGAGCAGTAGCAGCAGCCGCCGCCGCTCGGGTGGAGGTGTCAGTCTGGCGGCGCGGGCTGGCAGTCAGCACAGCCCAGCGCCAGGTGCCCGCAGCCCGGCCCCGTTGCTCTGCGGGGAGAACATTGTCTGCGTCCAGCAGCTGCGGGAAGAGAGCCGGGCCCCGCTGCTGACCCTCCGCCCGGGCGGGGCGGGAATGGACAGGGCGGGTCTGGGGCTTGCTCGGGGCCGCAGATTTCCCCAGCGCGTTGTTCCCGGCGGGGGTGGGGACGGAGCGGGCTCCTGGCCGATCGGAAGCAGCTGATTCCCCCCACCCCGCTCCTCCCGGTTTTGCGGATGGAATTGAAGGCGGGGTGCTGAAGTTGCCGAAGCCTGCCTGGATCCTCCCCTCCGCCCCTCGGACAAACCATGCGGGATCTAGCGATCGAGATCGGGATACGAGTGCTGCTCTTCGGTGTCTTCGTGTAAGTACCCGGCCGAGGGAGAACTCGCTCCTGGCCCTCCCAGCTGGGGCTTCCGCCCGCCCGAACTTTTCTCTGCCTCCCCTTTGAGTTACCTGGCTCTTGACTTTCTTTAGTATCGCCTCCATTGCTTTGATACATAGCCGCCCCCCCCCTCCATCCTTTACACACACACACACACACCCCATTTCTAGATATGAATACATACACGCTCCGTGCCGATGGCAGGTTTAATGGCTTATCATGTCTGGGCTGCGTGTTTCTTGCTAAATTTCCCTCTCTGCCCCCTCGCCCCATTTGATTTTTAAAGCACAGACGGTTTTGGTCAACTGCGGCAGCTGGGATTGGAATGGCACTAAGGAAACCAGGGCTTGAGGAGCGGGGACTGCAGGAGTTGGACATGCATGCCAAGCGTCTGTCAGTCCCCCTGTCCGTCTGTCCTCCCTCCGACCTTTGTCCAGCTTCTTTCTTAATAAGCTTCTGGCTTTAGCTGAATGATGAAGGTAGGAGGGGCGGGGGGACTGCAAATAGAAGAGTTAATCACCCCTGTCAAAATCGATGCATGCTCCTAACAACTATTTCCTCACAGCCTTACTAGCCTGTGACTGAGATCTGTAGTTTTGTGCTTGTAATAGGGAAGCATTCCGTCTAGCTGTGCACAGTCCTTTCCAGCAGTGTTTTCTGTTTCAGTGGCACACACCGTAGCTGTAAGGAGATGGATAACTGTTGCTATTCCCCGAGCTAAGAAAATAGGAACGCAGGATAGTAGGGACGGATGGTTCGTATCCCTTTCTTGTCACAGACGTTTTTAAAGGCTCCAAAGCTGCTGCAGTGAATTTCATTTTGTCCCCAGGATAATCTTCTATAAAGAACATGAATAATGCCCAGTCTATGCTGGGACAACAATGATGTGTCAAGGACCTTTAAAAGATTGCTGTAAACAAATTCCCAATTTGTGTCCGAGGGGGTGTGTGTGTGTGTGTAATTCCAGCAGGTATAATCTTTTAGAGCAGTGTTATTTTCAGTTGCATAACTAATATATCACTGCCTTGAAACAACTAGCTGGGTGTTAGAATGTCATGTTTCTTTCAGAATCTTCAGTGTGTGCTCAACATTCCAAGGAGAGGCAGTCATGAGTAAAGAGCAATATAATGTCATGATTCCTAAGACAGACATGAATATCAAAATATTGTAGTTTAGATTGTGAATCATGTGTATATATATTTGTATAAAGAAAGCTAAGGAGTTGGAAAACTGACTTTTAAAGATTCTGAAAGAAGTACAAGTACTTCTATACCTACACTATTTCTTTAATTCGTACTCCTTGTCAAATAGTGCTACTCTAGTAGAAACAGTCATGCAGTAATTTTCTCTGTTTATGTTATGCATCAAACATCAACCCAATAAAATTTAATCCTTTTTTCCCTTTATGGTAGAATCCTTCAATCCTTCAATGAAAACCTTAGGTATTTTAAATGAGTTCATATTTTAGCTGCTAAAGATTTACAGATTTGTCTTCTCAAACTTTGTGATCTCTCTATGCTGCATTAGAAACTGCAGCGGTTTCTTCGATCAAATAAAGGTTACAGCCACCGGATGGAATTTTTAAAAGCCCTGTTTACTTCTTACCTCCTTAACTATGGATCTAGTTTGACACAAACACATACAGAAATAGTACAGGGTATTCATTAAGCCATGACACTGCCTTACAGCTAGTAATATTTGAATCCTTTGATTTTTATTTCTATCTGTGCCTGTCATTGCTAATGAGTCATTTGCCTAATATATTTCTCGCCAACATAGTCTTCAAAGCTCTTCTTTTTTTACTTTTTAAATATTGAGGCAGATCTTTTATTAGAAATGCAGCATGTTTGATAAATGTGACATCTTCATTTTGATCTAAATTCTGATACTTTTCATAGACTCATAGAAGTGTAGGGCTGGAAGGCACCTTGAAAGGCCATCAAGTACAGACCCCTGCACTGAGGCAGGGCCAGGTAGACCTAGACCATCCTGGGCAAATGTTTGTCCAACCTATTATTACCAATTCTCCAGTGATGGAGATTCCACAACCTTCTTTGGAATCCTATTGCAGAGCTTAAACTACCTTTATAGTTAGAAAGTTTTTCCTGCTATGTAACCTATATCTCCCTTGTTGCAGATTAAGACCATTACTTCTTGTCCTACTTTCAGCTGACATGGAGAGCAATTGATCACTGTCCTCTTTATAACAGTCCTTAACATATTTTAATACTGTGAGCCCCCCTCCCCCCGAGTCTTCTTTTCTCAAGACTAAAAATTGCCTTTTTTTTTTAAATCTTTCCCCATCAGTCAAGTTGTCTAAACCTTTTATCATTTTTGTTTGCTCTCCTCTGGACTTTCTCTATTTTTTTCATATCTTTTCTAAAGTGTGGTGCCCAGAATTGGACAGAGTACCCCAGATGAGGCCTCACCAGTGCTGAATATGGTGTGACAATTACCTCCTGTGTCTTATATATGACAGACCTGTTAATGCACCCCAGAATATTAGCTTTTTTTGTAACTGCATCACATTGCTGACCTATATTTCATTTGTGATCCATTATAACCCTGAGATCCTTTTCAGCAGTACTATCACCTAGCCAGTTATTCCCCCTTTGTAGCTGTGAAGTTGATTTTTCCTTCCTAAGTGAAGTACTTTTCACTTGTCTTTACTGAATTTCATCTTGTTGACTTCAGACCAGTTCTCTACTTGATCAAGGTCATTTTGAATTCTAATCTTGTCCTCTAACATGCTTGTAACACCTTCGAGCTTGGTATCATTTGCAAATGTTATAAGCATACTTTCCACTCCATTATCCATGACATTAATGAAAATATTGAATAGTACTGGACCCAGGACTGACACCTGTGGAACCCATTGGATACGTCCTCTCAGTTTAACATCAAATCATTAATAACTACTCTGAGTGTCTTTCAATCAGTTGTATATCCACCTTATCGTAATTTTATCTAGACCACATTTCCCTAGTTTGCTTATGAGAATATCATGTGGGACTGTGTCAAAGCTTTACTAAGATCAAGATATATCACACATACTGCTTCCCCCCATGCACTAGTCCAGTAACCCTGTTAAAGATATAAATGATTTGTTTTTGACAAATCCATGCTGGCTATTCCTTAAAACCGGCTATTATCCTCTAGGTGCTGACAAATTTATTGTTTATTAATTTATTTGTCTCCTTTGGGTTATTGAAGATATGCTAACTGTTCTATAATTCCCCAGGTCCTCTTTTTAAAGATAGGCATTGTGTTTGCCCTTCTCCAGTCCTCTGGGACCTCACCCATCCTCGGTGAGCTCTCAAAGATAATTGCTAACGGTTCCGAGACTGCATCAGCTAGTTCCTAGGATGAATTTCATCTGGCTCTGCCAACTTGAATACATCTAATTTAGCAAAATAGTCTTGAACCTGTACTTTCTCTAGTTTGGCTTCCATTCCTTTTCTTTTGTTATTAATATTAATTGTGTTGAGAGTCTGGTCACCATTTACTTTTCTAGTGAAGACTGAAGCAAAATTGGAGTTAAACACCTCAGCTTTCTTGATGTCATCAGTTATTGGCTCTCCTTTCTTGCTAAATAGACAACCTACACTCTCCTTTCTCTTTCTCTTGCTCCTAATATACACCTGTACTCTGCTATAACTCGATCGTGGGGAGCGAAAAATCCCTACCGTGTTATAGCTGAAACCCCGTTATATCGGGGTAGGGGCAGCAGGGCTCCGGCGGTGATTTAAAGAGCTCCGGGCTCCAGCCACTGTGGGGAGCCTCAGGCCCTTTAAATCGCCAGTGGAGCCCCGCTGCCACAGCCTCGCAGCAGCCGGAGCCCCAGGCCCTTTAAATTGCCGGCAAGCCCTGCTGCCATAGCCCCAGGATCAGGGCCGGCTCCAGACCCCAGCGCTCCAAGCACGCGCTTGGGGCGGCATTTTGCCGGCAGGGCGTCAGGCGGCTTCGGCGGACCTTCCGCAGTCATGCCTACGGGAGGTCCACCAGAGCCACGGACCAGCAGAACCTCCGCAGGCATGACTGCGGAGGGTGCGCTGGTCCCGCAGCTCCGGTGGACCTCCCGCAGGCATGACTGCGGATGGTTCGCTGGTCCCGCGGCTTGGGTGGACCTCCCGCAGGCATGCCTGCGGATGCTCCACCGGAGCTGCGGGACCAGCGCACCCTCCGCAGGCACGTCTGCAAGAGGTCCCCCGGAGCTGCAGGACCGGCGACCGGCAGCGCGCCCCCCGCGGCATGCCGGCGTGCTTGGGGCGGCCAAATTCCTAGAGCCGCCCCTGCCCAGGATAGCGGCGGCAGGGCTCTGACGGTGATTTAAAGAGCTCTGGGCTCTGGCCTCTGCGGGGAGCCTGGGCCCTTTAAATTGCCGGCGAGCCCCGGTGCTGCAGCCCCGGGGTAGCAGCAGCAGGGCTCCAGCGGTGATTTAAAGCGCTCGGGGCGCTGGACCCTTTAAAGCACCGCCAGAGCCCCGCTACTACCGCATGATACGCGAACCTGTTTGTGTTATATCGGGTCGTGTTATAGTGGGGTAGAGGTGTATTTAAAGCCTTATAGCCTTTTATGTTCTGTGCATTTGTACTTTAGCCTTTAAGATTTTATCTTTACATGCTTATGTTACTCTTTTATAGTCCTCCTTAGCAATTCATCCATGTTTCCACTTTTTAGAGGATTTCTGTTTGATTTTCAGATCTTTAAAGAACTCCTGATGGAGCCATATTGGCCTCTTATTATTCTTCCTATCTTTCTGTCACAACTGAATAGTTAGCAGTTGTACATTTTTTACTGTCTGCTTGAAAAACTGCCAGCGGTCCTGAACTCATTCATCCCTTATCATTTTCTTCCCAGAGAACATGGCACCTTACCTATTCTCTGAGTTTGTTAAAGTCCGCTTTTTCAAAGCCCATTCTCCTTACTCGGCTGCTCTCACTTCTTCCTTTTCTTAGAATCATGACATTATCATCTCATGATCACTACCAGCCAAATTGCCTTCCATCACCTTAAGATTTGCTATCCTGTTGGTCAGAATAATAGACTCCTACCATGATGTCACTCCATTCCCCCCACTCTTATCTTTTACCCAGTGACTTTCAACTAGTCTGCCTCGCACTTGCTTCTGGACCTCAGAATAAGTATGGATATATATATTCTTGATGTATAATGCAACACCTCCTCCCTTTTTCCTTGCCTGTCCTTCCTGAACAAGCTATACCCCTCTATACCATTATTCCAGTCATGAGATTTATCCAACCAAGTCTCTGTAATGTCAGTTAAGTAACAATTTAGCTTGTGTTAATACTTACAGTTCTTCCTGTTTATTCCCCATTGTCCTTGCATTTGTGTATAGACGTCTAAGATGTCGAGCAGCTTTTCCTCTGATTTCATTCTTCCAGCTCCTATGACTCTATTGTAATTTTCCATGTCCCTCCTCTGCCCCCCAACATTTAGCTTTCTGTCAAGGTCCCCTTTTTTAATGCTTATCTGTGGGCTTTCGTCACCTGTCCCCTTTGATGAGTCACTGCACGAAGTGTTCTTCCCCTTCTTGGTTCGGCGGACCTCATCTCTTCCCAGCAGATCTCCTTCCCACAACAGCATCCCATGATCTTCTTGATTCAATAGCTCACAGCTTTCAATGGTGGAAAGAAATGCTTTATGTAAAGTCACCAAAACTCCAGATGCATAATAACTTATCAAACAAGTCTAGCTCTTTCATACGGCTAGTCTTCCGCTCTTGCCTTCTGGAAGTTGTGGAGATATATACATTATGAAACTTTAGTAGGTAATTTTCGGCATCCGTTTGGCAAAGAAGAGATCTTGACTTCTAAAAGTACAGAAGATTTATCATTTGCAATTCACATCTGGGTAGATATTTTGTTTTATGAACGATTGTACATCAGATCGTAATAGTTATAAGGATACAATCCCTGGGTAGAATGAGAATATACTGACTTTGTATTCTGGTAATCTTAGCCTCAAGCAGCTCTCTGCTGCTATGATGATATATCGTGTTTTCCAATCTCTGTTTTTCCTTTCTAAGTTTAATTTTTTTGCAGTGAGAGGAGAAGGGGGAATTCTGCTTCTGAAACTTCTTTGGTTCATACATCTTTTTTTTTTATGTTACATCTTCTTTTGTAACACAATGGTGGTGTTATGGGGAGGAGAGATCTTTGAGATATATTTTTTTTAAACCAATAATTATTATTCTATCAGTGTTAGTGAAATCTGGCAAATTGACAGTTCCTGGAGTCTGAAGCCCTCTATCTATCCAGCCAGCCGCAATTCAAATTATCCTATGCTGTCCCACAATCCTGGCATGGAATAACCATCTAGGATTGAGAACTCTAGGACTGAGAGGGCTGTGTGGTCTCCATCCTTCATTAGGGAAAGACTCCTATGTGCATTCCGTTTATGAAGATGCTGTTGATTTTGGGTCACTACTAATTTTCACAGAATTAGAATGTTGACTTTAGGAGAATGGTTCCATAGGTTAGTACCAATCTTCTGAGAGCTGTTTGTTCCCCCCCAGGTGGCTTTTTAGCTTCAACCTTCTGACTAACTCAAAATAATATACTGGAGCATTTTTCACTATGAGACACAAAAGAGAAAGATGCACTTTCTGTACCATAACATTGGCTGGTGATGAATGTCACATTTCATAAAGTGCTGAAATATGTATAAGTGGAATATTTAATTTAGTTGTTCAGGTAACTTTGCTGACAGTTGTTGAAATCCACTATATTTCCAGTTTGAAAATACACTGTGACAACTGTCTCTCCTGTACTTAAAAGACTCTGTGCAACTTTTTCTTTTTGCAGTGGTGGTAATCACCATCTTTGATGCTTCTGATGATGGCAAAAAATTTTACTCTTAAAGGTTTTGAAAGTTCTTTTTGATCAAATGAATACCACAAACTACCATAATTTTGCACCTGGTTGAAAGTTATGTATTAGCATGGAATAGGAATAATTCTCAAGTCCAAACTAAAAAAATAATAATGATGAGGCAGTCTGAGAAATCATTTAAGTTGGTATCTTTATCTATGCTTGGTAAATAGATAAGGAACACCTTAGTTATTAAAATCCAAGTAACAAACTCCTGTGCCTTTATAAGGACCATGCGCTGAAGGTTATTTTACTCCTCAGGGTTTATTGCTACTGAAGGAGAGATGAGTTCAATAATAGTTATTTGAAGATCTCTGCCTGCCTACAGTTCTGAACCACAACTTGCTAAATTGTTTAAAAGGAAAAATGTAGGATGATGCACGCTTTCCAGGAAGCAAAGAGAGATTTTCTTTGAGTGCATTCAGTGAAACAGCTCTCGAGCCATAACTGCAAACAGAAGAAAGTGTAGTGTTGTTTTGTTATTCCATACAGCTTTTCCTGGATCTCATCTGATTAACTAAATCACTTTCCTTTTTGAAAAATATTCAGCATCATAAAATGGGCTGTTTGAACCCATCCTTCTGTGAATGGATGTGATGACTTGTAGGCAAAGAAATGCTTTTAACTGTAGGAGTTCATCAGCTTTATAACTTAAGTGTAGGCAAATTTTATATATGGTTCTACAAAATCAAATACCTTTTAAAATCAATTCAACCAATTTAATAATTAATTTGAACTTCATGATGCTTTTTTAAGTTACTCTGCATTAAAAATAAATACCATATTGTGTTTACTAGGCAAGATTTTTAGGGTAGTGGTAGGACCATTGTTTGATATAACAATCGTAAGAGTTTAATCTCTTATTCTTTCAAGAATTAAAAAAATAGTTTGGACAGATCCATGATCTGAACATATTTTTGTGCCTCTTGCATTTTGCAGTTATTCCTATGACTAAGAGTATTTTTGATAGTGCCTGATTGATGCTAAAGCATGTTAAATTTAACCTTTCAGCCACTACACAGTGACTGACTTTTGCCAGTCATTGGAGATTGACCTGACTGACTTGACAATTAGAGGAAACTACAGAAACATCTCAGGGTATATTTGGTCTTTTTCATTAAAAAAGGAAGTGGTCCTGGCAATGAAATATGCATGGAGTGTGGCTATTATATGTTAAGGATGATTGCAGATAGGCATTACCTAGTAGGCTAGTTGACAAGGTCAATCTTCAGTCTAAGCTATATCTTGAAAGGGGGTCCTTTTTAACCATTTCTTGGACATTTCAGAACATCACAACATTGGCTTAGAGTGATGATATGAGTACTGGTCTCTACTGTTGAAGGTTTAGCATGGTGACTATTAGTATCAACAACATATCTCCAATGATTCTAGAGCTGCTTCTAACTGATTAAAAAGAAAGTTTTCAGGACTGCTTCATCAAACCTTGAGCTCTTCAATGAATGTGATGTAATTACAGTATAAATGCTGCTAGGGATCAGATATTTTTCCAACAGCACAATCTTGTTAATAACATCCCTTGAAGATAAATGTTTACACAAATGCTTCCCAAACTATTGGTTGTGATCCACTTATGAGTCATAAAGGTTTACAGTGGAAAGTGTCGGTGTATTCTACATAATGTTAGAGCAACTGCTTCAAAAATGATCTGAATGCAATTGTCTTCATTGGAGCAGACAAAATGACCAAGTCTTTTGTGGCACTTGTATTTTCAATAGGTTTTCAGGATTTTTACATTCATGTTTTGGGTTTTTGTGCAATTAAATAGCATATCAGTAATAACAGCACTAGGTATGCAGCCTTCTTTTTTTGACTCATTCCTGTTCAGGAGATTTTACAGATCTGGATAATATTTCTAATGTCTCTAAATAAATAGGATGTTTTCTGGTTGTGAATCAGACTGTAACATTTATTATGTATATTGTATTTTACTGTCTGTGATGGGTTGGACCCTTCTGTCCAGGATGCCACCTGATGTGCTGGGGTCCCACATCACAGTTCTGCCTGTTCTACTACCCTGGGTTTCCTCACCCTATCTTAGCTGTCCCAGGTCCTCGAGACTTCTCTGGCACACACAGAGGTAGGGAAACACCCAGCTGCAAATGGACAGAGGGATCAGCTCTGTGATTCACCCAGCACACACTTGCACACCTCCTTTGGGGTATAAATCCAAAACAATATTGCCCTGCATAGTACAGAAATCTATACAATGTAAGCTCATAAATTCACCCCCTCCCTCAATGTGGAGAGAGATATGCATAACTTCTTCCCCCTTCCCCTTCCTTCCCCCTCAGTTATACATTGTACACACTGGGCTTTATATTAAACAAAAACAAGTTTATTAACTACAAAAGGCAGATTTTAAGTGATTATAAGGGATAGCAAACAGAACATAGCAGATTACTAAGCAAATAAAACAAAACACGCATACTACGCTTAAGATCTTAAAGAAATTGGTTACAAGAAGTAATTTCTCACCCTAAATGTTGCAGAAATTCTTGAAGGTTAGCTACCCTGACTGCAGCTTAAATCTTCAGACACCATATTCACAGACCAGATCCCTTTTCCAGACTGGGCTCAACTCTTCCCCAACCAGGTCTTTGTTTCTCAGATCCTTCCAGCTGTCATCCTGGGTGGGGCTTCAGTGAAGAGTGAACCTAGACCAACTTACTCCCTAGACTTAAATATAATTTACATAAGGCGGGAACCTTTTGTTTCCCAGTCTTGACCTCCCCCTCCTTTTAGTGGAAAATCACTAGAAGTCCAAGATGGTGTTTAGTACCAGATGACATGACCACCTGATCTTGTAGTATCAAAGCAACATCCCAGGATGCTTCTCAGGAAGGAGAGAGATTAGTATCTTCAAAGTCTTATTGTTTCTTCCTAATGGCCCATCAAGACTGATGGCCTGCTGTCAGGTGGGTGTTTCCCAAGTACACACACAATTGTAATTATTACATAGTCAATATTCCTAACTATAGATACAGCAATGATACATGCATACCCACTGGATAATCACATTCAGTAAATAATAACCTTTCCAATGATATCTTGCATGACCCATCTTGCACAAAACGTATCTTAGCTATGCCATATTCATATCCTAACAATATTTCTATAAGGAATATGGAGTGTAAGGTCACACTATATATTTTCATTCTCTGTAAGCTTCAACTGCCCAGGTGGTCAAATATTCATGTTTGTTAAAATATTATGTGTTCATTGACTTTTGATTATAATGAAATGGGAGACAAAGAAACCAGAGTAACTTTGAATTGCATATGCTAGGGGTTAGGGCCGGGGTAGGCAACCTATGGCATGTGTGCCAAAGGTGGCACGTGAGCTGATTTTCAGTGGCACTCACACTGCCCGGGTCCTGGTCACTGATCTGGGGGGCTCTGCATTTTAATTTAAATTTTAAAAGCTTGTTTAAGGTTTTTAAAATGTTTAACAAGCTTTTTTACTTTACATACAACAATAGTTTAGTTATATATTATAGACTTACAGAAAGGGACCTTCTAAAAACGTTAAAATGTATTACTGGCATGCAAAACCTTAAATCAGAGTGAATAAATGAAGACTCGGCACACCACTTCTGAAAGGTTGCCGGCCCCTGGGTTAGGGTAACAGTATTTACAAGCTGTGTTGTTGCTTACATTAAGATTGCTCATGCAGTGAAATGAATCAAGTGGTAATACAGCTATGAATCAGAAGTGCACCCCTAATAATAAATCCTTAGCTAGTATAAATCAACTTCAGTGGAGCTCCTGTGACTTGCCGTAGCTGAGAACTGACACAATATGTATAAACCTTCAAAAAACCTGAAATTAACTAACAGCAACTTCTTGTAAAAGAAATATTATTCACATAGATGGGTAGTGGAAGGCAAGGGCAGTAGTAATACGCACCCTCCTTGGGTGAATGCTGAGCAGGTTCAAGAATGGAGCATGAACTCACAAGCAGGCCTGTATAGATATGAGAAAATCACTGCAGTCAGAGATCATCATTTAAATATCCCTCGTCTGGAAGTTAGTGTGGGAAACAGAAATCCCAGACTTGGCTAAACCTCTATTTTATGTTGTAACCTTGGGGTCGAATACTTTAACAACATTTTGAATGAACAAGAGTTTTGCTGTTGTCCTTGAAATTTCCAGCAAAGCGGTAGCTGTCAGCTGAACAATATTTCTTCTTTGGATGGATCTGAGAATGCTTATGGGGTCCTGTGAGGTGTGTTTGGGATAGCACCTTTTCTCTAGAAACAATGGACTAGATCCTCACTCAGAGTAAGCTGGCATATCCCGATTGACTTCCAGTTTATCTGGCTTAATGTCTTCATAGCCCAGATTGGGAATTATTATTAATAATACATTTTATTCCTGTAGTACCCAAAGCACTTTGTCAGGGTGGGTAAGTACTGCTAGGAGAGATTGGTGAATAGTGCAGACACTGAATTCTGAAAGATATAGCCATCTTGCTCCTGTTCAGACTCCTTTTCATTCGCTATTAACGAGCCTCTTTGTTCACACTGATGTCTGCAGAATGGCTAGTCTTGGTCTACCTGGATTTGCTAGTGAACAAGTCTATTTGTTCTTCATTAGTCTACTCTTTCTATTGTCCAATGAGGGAGCAGAAATAATACCATGCGATTAAGGTGACTGATTACACACCATGAATAATAAAGCATGAACACTCAAAATGAAAATATCACGAGTGACTCATAGGTTGAAAATTGTTGGCCAGGTCTAGGAAAGAGATGGACATAAAAGTAGCTATGTTCATTTCTCCTTAGCTGAGCTTGAAGTCCTTATCGTGTGGGACTTTGAAGAGAGGAAGCAAAGGGGGCAAATGATGGAATGTCATCCCCAGTATGTAGAAAATGTAATTGTTAAAGCAGATGATGCCCCAGGACAAGCTGTCAGAACTACACAGCTCCTTGTAGCTTGTTAGGACTGGGTGAATGGAAGCCTATTGCTTGAGTAGGCAGAGTTCTGTTAACACAGGAATGACTCTTGAGGAGTTCCCTTTTTTGCTGAAAGGTTGTAATTGATTCTATCTAACCTATCTATCCATCCATACCGTGCAATCTGTTTACATGCATTCAGAGGATTCCCTAAACTGCATCAGTATCTTATTTGTTAAAGTTCACATGATGTTTCTTACAAGGCTTGTTCTGCTGGGCCTAGTATGACACAATTGTTACTGCTCCTTGACATGGCATGGACTCTACCTGCCTTTTCCTATTTATCAGAAAATCACGCTTCTGATCTGCATCTGTAGCAGAAGAGTGGAAGCTGAAGATGTAATGACATATCTAAGCCTTTTCATTCACCCTCATAGTTATGGCTACAAAAGGAAAATGTTTTGATAGACCAAAAAAAGAAAAACATAAAATAACACACTCAAAAGGCTTAACGTGTGTCAACAGAGCAAACTGTACAAAGCTCAGCTGTTTCCCTGCACAGGGACCTATGTAAAAATGCAGATCTCTCCTTCAGTGTTGATATCTGCATGTTGACGCCACCTGAGTTTTGAAACTCACTCAAAATTTTGTCCTTTCACTTCACATCAAAACAAAAGGAAACCATAAGCTATAAACTGAAAAGCCCTAAGCTTCAACCAATGGCTCAAACATGGCATGCAACAGAAATAGATCAGCAGTGGGACCCAACACAGTTGCTGCCACAGCATCAGTGCCCAGCTACTGGGTTTTAAAGAACTGACACAAGAAGGGGGGCGGTGTGTATCAACTTAAAGGTTAGCATGGAGATGACAGTGAAATACAAAGGGACCTTTAGCAGGGAGGTACTGAGAGAATGAAAGGAAGTGAGAAGGAAAAGTTATGGTCACCAACAGAAACCAAATATCTTTGTTAATCTCCCCTGTTGTTTCAGTTTCTCATTTTATAGCCAACAAGATGACAATATACAAGTAAAGTTGGAGTGTGCGCTGTTTTATCAAACGATCTGTGAACATTAAGCAAATGTTCTAGGGAATTCTGAGAGTAATTTGGTTGAAAACAAGGACTCCTTGAGGTATAAGAAAAAACAAACATTAAGAAGTCTCAACAATAACACTTTTTGGCTGTCTGCGATATATTTGGATTGATTATTAGTGTAGTTGTGTGATTAAGTCTTTAATATGAATTATGTTTTTCAGTTAGTTCTGAAGAATAGAAAACTGCCTGCTTTGAATTAATCCACTGGCAGAACAATGTCTTATGAAATCTTCTACTACTGTGTCAGCATTTTAACTGCTTAGGGTTGTGTTTATTCTTCACAGAGATTAAAGGGACACTGTTAAGTAGCTTAGGCCCCAAAATTAAGTTTTGTACATAAAAAGAGTGCGTGGGCAACAGTACTTAACATAAATCAAGAATTGTTGTATAGAATGAAAAATAATTCAGTACAAATATTAGCTGGTAGGATGAAGAATAAGGTTTCACTTTCTTGGTATCTGTGCTACCACAAGCCTTCCATTATTATTAGTTATTTCTGTTACACCAGTGCAGAGATGATACATTGGGCTAGGTGCTGTACATACACATGGTGAGAGAGTGCCTGCCTCAAAGGGCTTGCACTTAAACAAGACATAGGGTCAGAGGAGGAAGTATGATCCTCATATTGGCTGAACTAAAGCACAGAGAGATTAAGTTATTGCATAGAGTCAGTCAGGAAGTCCATGGCACAGCTGAGAATTGACCCAATATCTTCCTGAGTTCCACGGCAGTGCCGTACCCACAAGGCCATTCTTCCTCTCTATTAGCATGTCAGTCATGCACAGAATCTTGTAGAAAGAAAACAGTAAACAAGACTGTGGCAAATTGCCAGCACTATTATGATCGGTCTCGCGCTTTCTCTTCTTTGGGGGGGGTTCAGGGCGCCATTTCTTGCCCCTGAATTGGAATATTAATTGCCCCACTAGTGTCCTTGAGGAGGGGAGTGGAGAGGGAGGGACCTGGGCCCGCCCTCTACTCCAGGTCCCAGCCCAGGGGCCCTGAGGATAGTGGTGAACCACTTGAACTGACGGTTCCTTCCCCAGGTTACTTCCCTCTCCTGCCCTTCAGCTTGTGGGGGGGCTTCCTGCCCTCCCTCTGCACAAGCCAGGTGCCCCTCGGGTCTTGGACTTCTTAGCCCACTGCAGCACTCCTCCAAACTTTCCTCTGCTTCCCTTCAAACTCTTCTCTGCTCCAACACCAATCCTTTCTGCTCCAACTCCCACACTGTCTGATTAAAGCAGGGGGTTTTTATCATGTGACTGACTGCAGGTGCTCTAATTGGCTTCAGGTGCTCTAGTTAATCTATAGCAAACTTTCTTCCCCTTACAGGGAATAAGACTCCCATCTAACCCTCTCCTGCTGCCCTCTGGCCATGCTGTATCACAAAGATCTAAATTAAAAAAAAAAAAAAAGCCTTTGAGGTCTTCTTTATATATCATAAAAACAAGCAAACAAATAAACAAGAAGGCACAAACTCCTCCACTTTCCAGGTCATGTGCATGACTATATCTTGATGAAGGCCCAGAATTAGGGATACGTGAGTCAGTTTGGGTAAAATAAGAAATAACCAGAACTTTTACCCTAAATTTTACACTTGCTTGTTTTAATCTTCGCCCCCACCCCCATTTGTTTTCATTTTTTTGCACCTCTGCTTTCCCAGGCTCTCACCAGGTCTGGAAGCAGAAATGTCAGGAGTAGTCTTAGAAGATTTCCAGCCTGATCTTGTTGACTTCAGATGTGATGCGACTCGATATATGCATCTGAACTTCCAGATGCTATACGAAACCAAACCTCTGAGCTCTTCCCTCATCAGGAGCTCACACCCCTCTCAAGGCTTACATCCTGCTCACATGGGGCATGTTGCTTGCGGCTTATTGGCAATTCAATGGGTACAGAGCTATATCCCTAGTCAGTAGTGAGCTTTAATGTTCCAGACTCAGGTGTACTTGAAGGATGAGGGTTATTTTGTTACTTGCCAAATGAGCGGTACATATTTGCTGGAGGAAGAGCTAAAACCCCTTTATGAGATTTCAGCCCATTATCCTGTTCCTTCCAAGTTTTAGACTATAGCCCAACGTAGACCGTCTGTTACAGAAAGGAAATGAGATGGCTGTGGGCTATTTATTTATTGCTGTCGATTTTTCTCAGTGTATCAGTCTATCGTGCTTAATCTCAGATAATTCTGACACTTGGAAAACATCAGATGTTTGACAGACTTTAGAGCTACACTGTCCCCTGTCATGTGTTTTGATGTTAGGACTCTGGACTAGATTGTAAAACGCAACAGTCGATGATTTCAATTTACTAAAGCATTTACCTCATATCATCCCCATAATGTCTGTGCTATTAAGCCCATTATTAGGCAGCCACAAGCACATGAAATTATATTATGTATCACCTGATCAAAATTAATTGTAATTATAATTATTATTATAAAAGGGGAGTGATGACTGTTCAGAGTCCATAATACATTAACTCATCCCACGTACCATTCAGTTAACAATTTTTGCAGACATTTAAGGTACTGTAGTGGCTCTCAACCTTTCCAGACTACTGTTCCCCTTTCAGGAGTCTGATTAGTCTTGTCACCCCCAAGTTTCACCTCACTGAAAAACTACTTGCTTACAAAATCAGATATAAAAATACAAAAGTGTCACAGCCACAGTATTACTGAAAAATTGCTTACGTTCTCATTTTTACAATATAATTATAAATCAGTTGGAATACAAATATTGTACTTACAATTCAGTGTATAGTATAAGGAGCAGTATAAACAAGTCATTGTCTGAATGAAATTTTAGTTTGTACTGACTTCGCTAGTGCTTTCTATGTAGCTTGTTAATCTAGGCAAATATCTAGATGAGTTGATGTATCCCTGGAGGAGCTGAATGCCAACACGGGGATGTTTTTATTTTAAAATGAGTCTTACATATTGAGATGAACAGGAAGCAAATGATGCAACGACAGAATTAAATAGGTTAAAAGAAATGACAGTAGAATAAAAGAAGCAAAGAGAATCAAAAATATGAGAATTGGACCAGTTCTGCGGTATTTTTTCCTATTTCTTCATAATCACCCTGTCATCTGCTACCTTGTTCAGTGTAGCATTATCCAAGTTCCCCCCCTGCTTCTTTCTTGTCACTTTGATCATTATCCTCTATAAGGGGGAAACAGTTATGAAAAGGTCAGAGTAAAAGTTGTCTAACTCCCACATAAGAAATCTCTTTTGCTTTTCATTGAATAGAGGTTTTCTTGGTCAAATTGTTTCCCTTTTTACACACTGGGAATTATGATACTTAGCAAGATACAGTGCTATTCATGTTCCATATGCTTACCAAACATTAGCTAATTAATAGGAAGAGCTTCTAGGCTTTAGGAACTCAGATTCTTTTGGCACATGTAAAATAAATGTTAGATCCATGCCAATGAAATTATCCTGCTGTGTTTATCAAATGTACTTGTGTGGTTCATGCATGTTCAGTTAACCATTGCCTTTTCCTAACATAAGAATATTTCCTCTTAGGCGTGATAGGACTGTATGAGTACAATCATGTAGTCAGATTGGAATCATATTTTAGGGCTTGAGAAAGCAGTGGACTTGTAACTTGGTGGTGAGAAACCTCCCACTGACTGATTAAACTTCCAGCTGACATTCTTTCATAAAGATTTTGGACAGAAATAAAACTCAGGCATTCACCTTTAGAACCTTATTTGAACTGAACTTTGTCAAAAAACAGCAACATAGAATGCCCCTTGAAACTTTCCAACTCCCATTCCTTCTGTGTTTGTGTAGGCGTGTGTGTGTAGCAGGTCCTGAGACAAAAGATCCAATCTCCAGGCACAGATCTAAAGGCAGATACTTATTATTATGTACTGTATGTATTATCTTATGTATCTATTATCTGTTAAGCATCAAGAGGCCCAAACACCATATCAGGACAGGGACCAGTAGCTAGATACTGATGATAGATACAAGAATGGGGATCAAAAGGACCACCATCATCCACAGTCTGATCAAGAACTCCATCTGGCTTGCATCACTGGGATAGCCTTCTGGCCCAGTGCTAGTACAGTACACTCCTATTAGGCTACTCAGTGAAACAGTAGACCAGACAGTGAAAATGAGGAGGAATGGCCATTGAGATGTAGAAGATGCCCCAAAACATACACCCGGTATGTGAGTTGAGGGACAAGGCCAATTTGGAAAACCTGCTGCTAAGAATCTCTCAAAGTCCCATTGTCTTTCTACCCTAGTCCAGTGCTTAATTTGTGTCAGGGCTTGCCAGGGCTGAGGCCCAGCACCTCTAGGCATAGCACATCAGTTATGAAAATAAAAAACTTGCTTGACCACCTAATTGCTGCTCCTCACCTCTTTCATTATAAATTGAGCACTGCCCTAATCCAACCATCACCTCCTTCAGACAGTTATCAGGGCATGCCTTTCTGTCCATCTCGGAGATGGGACAATCATGAAGAGCCACACCTAGTAATTGAATTGAGTGAGCTTCAGAGGGCTCTGATAGCTGAGAACAGTGTCCAGCTATAGGATCAATGGACTGATGGACTCATAAGACAATACAACCAGCTGCTGTCCACATCCATTGATGCACTGGCGACTATCAACCTCACAGATCGCCTGTGTTCACAGATAGCTCACGTCAGCTAAAGCGTAGGGGCAGGAGATTAGCATGATGATGGCATAAGGCCCAAACCAGATATGACTGACAGCAACAGAAAAGTCCTGTGGCTGCAAGCGGTTTCAAGAGACCCAACATTGACCTTACAAACTCCCAATCAGTGGAGATGTCCTAGAATGTTGACTAATCAATCCAGAGTGCCTGCAATGATTCCCAGGCCCAAGTCAAGTTGGTGGTGAACATGACACCTGCCCTGGAAACATTTGACCCAGTTAATTTTCTGTTCCCCTATTTAATGGGTACACTATAACTACACACCAAACATTCTCCTCTTGGCCACAAAATAAAAAATGGAATAAAGTCATCTGTGTTACCAGCTTTGCCAGTTACTTTGGGATATGCTCATTTATTAGGGTTACTCTTCTGTGTGTGTGTGGGGGGCGGAGGTGGTCTGTACTTCTATCAATGTACTGCTTGTGTCACTTGTGTTCTCATACGGAGTTCTACTTCTCCCTGCTGCAAGTTTCCTCCCAATGGAGCTATCCTGCAGGACCTAGGTTCCCCAGGGCTGGGTTCTTCCAGCTCCAGAATCAGACTAACATGCACGCATGTGCACGCGCGCGCACACACACACACGTACATCTGGGAGGATCAATTTAATCAGCACTCCCAAGCTGATCCCTTATATGTCCCTGGACTCAGTAGGCTGGGTCAAACAGCACCTCCAAGCTGTCATCCTCATATGTCATCTGTACCTCACCAGAATAGAGCACGCCTGAGCAGGCTGGGTTGAACAGTATTTCCAAGCTGCCACCCTTATATGTCCCTGGTTCAGCATGTCTCTATCCCCTGTTTCATGTTACAATTGTTCTGGTAGTAATGCACTTGATGAGCAAACCCCACAGGATTTTTGGGCTCTGCAGGGATCTTGTCGCTTAGGTACAAGGAGTGTTGCAGAGCGAATGAGGAAACCAAAAAACACCCTTGGGGAGGAGAGAGAAGCAACCAGCTTAATCATGAAAGTTATTTATTGCCAGGTAATAACCATAGGGGAGCCAAACAAACAAACCAGTGATAATATTAAATCTAACTTAAATTTGATTATAAAAGTCAGGTTTAGAAAACTATAACTGATCACACAAGTCAGGGTCAGAAGGCTACACCTAGAGAGAGAGAGCTGAGTTCTCCCCACTCCATGAAGCTTGAATCGATTGGGGGTCCCAGATGGTGGTGGTAGCTGAGGGTCTGGAGTGCTGGAGACAGGCAGAGCCCCCAGCACGATCAGTCAGGAGAAGATGAAGTCCCAGTGGAACTGATGCAGATTTTGGATCCAGGCATCAGAACAGTTACTTGAGCATGGGTAGGAGTTTTTGTAGAGAAACAACAGTGGTTCAAGGGAGAACACTAGATTTGTGTGTGTGTAAACAAGGGGGTATACCAAAGTTGTTTTGTTCAGGCTAGACCAGGGGTAGGCAACCTATGGCATGCGTGCCGAAGGCAGCACACGAGCTGACTTTCAGTGGCACTCACACTGCCCAGGTCCTGGCCACCCATCTGGGGGGTTCTGCATTTTAATTTAATTTTAAATGAAGCTTCTTAAACATTTGAAAAACCTTATTTACTTTACATACAACAATAGTTTAGTTATATATTATAGACTTATAGAAAGAGACCTTCTAAAAATGTTAACGTATTACTGGCACGCGAAACCTTAAATCAGAGTGAATAAATGAAGACTCGGCACACCACTTCTGAAAAGTTGCTGACCACTGGGCTAGACCATGGAAGCTGATTATTCCTGGCTTTGGGCGGTGTTCCTTGGAGGGAGCTCACAATGCAATTAGGGAGCTTCACTGTTTTGGATACCAATAAAGGATTTATTACTAGAATTGGTCTGAAAACTACTGAGCTGGGTATGTGCAGGAGTGGGTTCATTAACATCTGGAGCAGAGATCCCCCATCATGCAGTGCTTTCCTGCTTTTCTGGTCCCAGAGTTCTGTGCAGTTCTTGCCTTGGAATCTCTGTTCTCCATTCTGTATGCTAATGGAAATGCCTCCTTGTCCCATCTTTGATGCAAATGAGGCTAGGGGAGTTTCCTTAATTCTGTCATCTTTATCCCAAGAGTTTAGGTGTGTCTCCCACTGCCTTTTCATTGCTTGTTGTAAGTCTTTCTTTTGATGCAGATTTGGTTCAAGCAGAGGCTGGGTTGTGTGTGTGTGTAGGGGGGTGTCTTTCATGAGTCAGACAGGCTGGGTACTGCGTCCTGGTTCCCCAAGAACACATAGCTGCTAGGTAACATCTACATTCCCTTTTTAATGACTGTGTGGTTTAAAACTCATGTTACAACTGATTTTAAATAGAATTTTAATCAAACTGAGGTTCCATAAATGTCAAGGTCTAGTGGGGTAGTGGTGTATGCAGTGATTAAATTTAGCACGAGCGCCTCTGATTTAAAGCATGGAAAAGTCTTTGGCATCAACTGCAACCTATTTATCCTAGCCAGATCCATGACTTGAAAACCAGCATTCTGATTTTCAGTGGCATTAAATAAAAATATTCCTAGCAACTCTCTTACCTTTCCACTCCTTGATTAGCATAGGAACAAATTGCTTTTATGGTCCTTCACCCCCAGTCCCCAATTCACTTCTCTTTTGGTTCATAATTATTTGATGCTTTCCCTACTGATTTCCTTCAAACATCTCCTGGGCAAAAACATGCTGAATTTTTTGATGTTTTAAATGGAGCAAAGTTTGATGCTACAGAGGAAACATTGTTAATTTTGTATAAACATTGTAAGGTCACTGCAGTTTATTTATTCAAGATACCCAGGAGAGTGTGAGGACTGCAAATTATGGGGAGGCTGAGTACACACAATTTCTCAGTAATAAAAGATCATCTGATCACTAGTCCAAGGCCACAGCTTAGAAAAGTTTACTGGTCTTGAAAACATCTGTACCAGTCTGTTAGCTATATTCCTGTCACAAGGCGTCAGTGAGCAGCGCGATCTAGCCTGTTGTCGTGGTCTCTCCAATTAAGCCTAAATCCTTCTCTGTGCTGCAGCAACGTCAGTGGTGCAGTGCCTGTGCAACTTTCTTTCCCACATGGTTTTAGCAGCTAATTGTTGTTATTTATTATAGAGGTTGTCTTATTGCTCATCATATTCTAGGTACTTTCTGAGTGCGGAAGAAGTCACTGTTCCTGCCCCAAAGAGCATACAGTCTATAAAAGGAAGGACAGTTGAGCGGGGTGGGGGGAGAAAGGGATGCAACATGCAGGGGGCTCCGGGTGATGATAGGCACACAGCTAATTATTTACAAGTTCTCCTCTCCTCATCTTCTCTCTACCACTAGGCACTTTACATTTCAACACAACAATCCTCAGTCAATTTCAGTGACCTTATGGCCCTTTCGTCCAACATTTAACTCCTTCCTTTCACACAAATGAACCATTCAGTGGTATGCAGTGTTGTTGTAGCTATGGCGGTCCCAGGATATTAAACAGACAAGGTGGGTGATGTAATATCTTTTATTGGAATAACATCTGTTGGTGAGAGAGAAGCTTTTGAGCGTACACAGAGCTCTTCTTCAGGTCTTGGAAACTTACTCTGACTCTCCAACCGCACAATCCTAGTTGTCACCTACTGCCTCTCACTGGAACCAATACAGGGTATTTTCAAACAATTACAACCTATACTCATTGGGGACCCCATCCTGAAAGAAATTTTCCTGAACCCCCTCTTGTGGCCTTCAAACAACCTCTCCAAGCTCCTCCTCAGAAGCAAGCTCCCCACAGACCAGGACACACCAACTCAAAGTGGCACCAGACCCTACCAGAACAACAGATGCAAAACCTGCAGACGTATCTCCACTGCTACAATGACCAATACCCCTCACAACATATCTTTGAAGATCCGTAGGTCCTACACGTCTATCACAATGTGTGGTGTACCTCATCCAGTGCACTAAATGCCCCAATAACAACTATGTGTGTGAAAGCAGACAATCACTATGCTCTCAACTGAACTCCCAAAGGAAAATTATAAAAGACAAAAACACCATATCACCTGTGGGTGAACACTTTTCACAAAGCGTTCACTCTATATCTGACCTATCAATCCTCAAATGAAACCTGCACAGTTTCAGAAGATGATCCTGCGAGCCTAAATTCATAACTTTGTTTGACACGAAAATTCATTGTCTGAATAGAGACACTGGACCTATGGCTTATTACAACAATCTATGACCCATTAACAATCCCTCCTAGCTCCTCCCCACCTCCACTTTCCTCCCTATGTCTGAAGGGTTGTTAACTCACCATTTTATCTTGAATGGTCCCTTGAAACATGTTAACTACTTATGCTAAACAATCTGTTCCATCTTGTATTTAGCCATGACACTCTGAGTAAGTTTCCCAAACCTGAAGAAGAGCTCTCTGTAAGCTCAAAAGCCTCTTGAAACACATACAGAAATAAGTGGAGTTAAGGGGTCACCAACCTGAACAGGTAGGGAAACACTGCCCTGCAGGTATTGGTAGAAGCATGAAATTGTGGGAGAATCAGAAATGCTAAAGTTAAAGATAAAAGGAAATGGCATAAAGCATTTTGAGCTCTGTCTGCTCACAAGCTATAGGACCTTAAAAATACAATCAGCCTACACTGATTCTTCAGTCTCATGCTGCCCTATTGGCCATTGATCCAAGATTGGTTATAAGAAGTCCTGTACTTTGCAGCAGTGTGATTTCTGGTTTCTTTTTTTCTGTTGCTGTCCCTATCAGTCATAATAAATACCAGCCCATAATCACAGGGTCACTGTGAATAAAGTGAGGCATCAGGTTTTTCGTTTCTGGAATAATAAAAACAATTTCTGAATTATCTTCATACAGTGTTACTGATTAATATTAAATAGCCTGTGTCCCTCAGGACAAGCAAAGCCAGTCAAGTTTCACATCAGGATTATAGATTGTTAATCAAAAGTGAGAGTAAACATTGCATATTGTTACACTAATAAAATAATACCAACAGGATCTTATAAGAGGGATAAGGCAAAATGCCACATTTACTGCAAATATAACAGACAGTTGTTACATTCATTCATTCACACGAACACTCACACAGGTTCTGCATTAATCAGTTAGTTACCAGCCTGGAAGTTGCTCATGACAGAATACTGGCCAGGTATCCTGTCCACGAGAGTGGAGCCGAGTCTGTGTCAGTCTGTGTCAAACCTGATGCTCCTGGAGGGTGGTAGCAGAACCAGAGACTCAAAGTTCTTAGTCTTTAGAGTCCATTTTTATAGGAATTTATTCCTATGTCAGTCTATGGGAATTGCTTCATCCTGCTGTTGCATAATCAATCAGCAGGTGGCACATTCCTGGTAGCTCCCTGCTGTCAGATGTTGGTTTTTTCTCATCCTTTGAGATGGTGGGGTGGATTATAGTTTGCTCTCCGGGGGTCATCTGGTTGTTCCCACTTGATGCCTTTTCGAACGATGGATACTGCATTCCTAGGCTGGCACCTCCCTGATCATTCATGTAAACCAAGCTTTCATTCACATACATTCCTTCTTTTAATCACATTTATTTTACTGTCTCCACCACTTTCAGGGTGTTACTAATTTATTTGAGACTCCCTGCCCTTTGATTACAGAGGGAGGGTTTTTTTTTTCTGTGCTGCTTCTCCTAAGAGCAGTTGCCCTTACAATGTATCGTTTTGAGTGGTGAGTTAATTAACGGCTCATTGCATTTGTTTACACAATATCAACTACAGAGTATGCCCAGAGAACAGCATCAACTGACTGTTTGCAAGTTTTACATAGCAATAAAGTATTTTTCTGAGAACAGATGCAATCAATGGCTTACAAATTTTACACAGACAGTAGCTTGTAAATTAACAATAAATCCAAGAGATCTTTTACCTGGTAATGCTATGAGATTTAAATTATGGATTTAAATTACGGGGGAGCAATTATGGGGAATCACTTTCATTTCTAATATAAACCTTCTTTAATATCCCTACAATATCACTGTATGTGGCAGCATATAATGCAGCATTTTAGCTGTTAAAATGGAGACAAAACTCCCTTTGAATCAATATAGCTGTTTCTTTATCTCCTTTCAGTTCAAGTGGAAATTTGATATTTATTTAACCTATTTGTTTCAGCGCGGCTATAACATGTTATTACAACAACCTTCTATCAAATAATCAAACAATACTTCACAAACATTAACAACTGAATCCTCACAACATCCTTGTTAAGGGATAGATATAATAATGCCCCCATTTTATAGATGAGGAAACAGAAGTTAAGGCCAACATTTTCATACTATAATATCAGTCAGTTGTGGATACTCCACAGGTGTGAAAATTAGACCATTAAGGCCTTGTGTACATTGCCACTTTCCAGCCAGGGCCGGCTCCAGGCACCAGCATTCCAAGCTGGAGCTTGGGGCAGCAATTTGAAAGGGGTGGCTGTCCCTGTTGTTTTGCCCCCAAGCAGCATGCTGAATTGCCGCCGCAGGTGGCGGGGGCAGTCCGTGTGCCCTTTGGGCAGCAGGTGCGTTTCCGCGGTGGTGGCAATTCTGTGGCAGCTTCTATGTTTAGCTGCTCGTGGTGGCTTCAGCTAAACATAGAAGCTGCCGCCGAATTGCCGCAGCTGCGGAAACACGGGTGCCGCCCTAAGGGCACACGGACTGCCCCCACCGCCTGTGGCTGCGATTCGGCACGCTGCTTGGGGTGGCGAAAACTGTAGAGCCGGCCCTGTTTTCAGCACTGCAACTTTCTTGCTCAGGGGTATGAAAAAAGTTTCAGCACTGTAAAGTGGCAGTGTAGACAGTGCACCAATGCTGGGATCCAGGCTCCCAGTGCTGGTAGCTACTCCCTTGTGGGGGTGATTTTTTTACAGTGCTGGGAGAGCTCTCAACTACACAGCCAGTCTTCATGCTTCATGCTTGTGAAGACATACTTTCATTGAGGTGCCCAAATACAGACTTAGGTGCTTAGCTTTCTGCACCAAACTTTTGACCTAAGGGACTTGAGCAAGGTCTCATTGCAAATCAGTGGCACAAAGGGAAAGGATCCCAGATCTCTTGACTCCCAGTCCTGTGCTTTAATCACTAGGCCAAGCACCCTTTTTCGAAATAAATAAAAGTTTAATTGATTTAAGATTTATTGATGGTGTCAGGTTTCTTTTAATGACATTACAGATCATCATCAATAATAAGACTTTAGTCTTTTCATTGTACTTCTAACCTATAGTTCTCTTTTCATTTGCTTTCAGCTAAGGAATTCTTAGTCTCCCAAATGACTGAATAAAAATCTAATTAGAGTCAGAGCTCCCTCCTGAGACTAACCTTTATGCTAATATAAAGTCAGGTTATCTCCCCAATGGTGACAACTGTTCAGCATCATTTTAGTAGCTTTGATAGAATTCTTCCAGCTTCCATGTGGCGAGCAGAATAGCAGTGATAAACCACATTCATCACTTCTTATCTTGCCCTGCCACTGCCCCAACTATCTACTTCTGCTCTGTTAACTCCACTGTACATCACAGCCACAGTCCATCTCAGGCATTTAATATTTGCCCTTTATTTGCAGAAGTCCACAAAGTGACCAACCCTCCTTCCAAATAAATCCCCAAATCTGTGTTTCCTTGAGTAATATTAAATGCATAGAAGAGGTAACATTTTCATACCATGAATGAAAAAATCTACAGTTATTCAGTAGGGAGTTGGACAAATAATGTCATACCAGTACCTTTGCAGCTGGAGGGGATGATTTAGTAATCTAAGCCTCACATTCAAACCCTGGCAACTCATTCCATACAATGGAAAATAGAGTTCATTACAATTTAACAACATAAGGTTCTACCTGCTCTGCAGACAGTAAAGATCTGAAGGAATTTTTTCTAAGAGTAAACATTTGCCCAGTGGCCTTTGGCCAGCATTTTCCTCTCTCCCCACTTGTTGCCCGTTGTGCATGTGTAAAAAACACACATGCATCCTGTAATCAAATAAACCCATACAAAACCACCTTGACTTCAGGGGGTTCCCCCCACATGGATCCAACTGCAGGATAAAGGTCACAATTTGCAAAATAGTTTGAGGTTAAAGATGTGCTCTAGATGCTTTTATTATTACATTCAGCTACTGAAATGCACAGTGGTTGTGAAAATATTCAGGCAGAGAGGTGTTCATATAATCCCTAATTCACTGAAAAGGTAATGAGGCCAATACATTGCTAGTCTTTGCCAGTAAGGTAAATATTGAGAAGTTAACTCATCCTGAGAGTTATGAATAATATTAGATAGCCAACTCATTTTCAGAGAGTGAATATTTATCATTATTTTAACTGAAATTACTCTCATTTCCATTCTTTTATTTTAAGCAGCCTTCTTGTGTTTTATGTGAGAGATTCATTGACCTTTGTAATTTTGCTGTTACCTCTCTGGTATTTAGTAGGGCATATAGGGAACTATATTCAAAGCAGTTACAGGCTTAGATCCACTTGCCTACAGGTATTGCTTAAAAGAAAGGAGATCTAGTCTCTTGGTATTTGAGGATAAAAGATTAATCAGCAACAAAGACCTGCCACAACCACATACCAAAAAAAAATAATTATTATTTCCTATTTTATTTTTACATTACTCTATTTCTAATGTTCTTTCTTCCTTTCTCACTTATTTAGTATCTGGCTGGACTTCCTTTTGTTTCTCAGCTATTGTAACAGGTGGGGGGTGGGGAGGGGAGAAAGAGTGGTCACCAGATTGCACCAGGGGATGGAAAACAGGAATCTGAACACTCCAGTTCAGTCACAAAATAAAGGCTTCAAAGTAGAGACAAAGAGGTTGTGCTTCCTGTGGCTCACAGTCAGTAAAGGGGAAGCTTCCCATGCCTTGAAGTACATGAGCAGCATTTATGAGTAGTAGACCCATCTGCCCTCCTCAAATTCTCAGGAGCAAGCCCTTCAGTCCGCTTCCTGCTGGGTTTATGTTCTCTGGGAACACAGCTACCCATTGACAATTGCCTTTATAACTCCATCAGGGGCTTAGCAACCTAATTGGTGGGAGCTGTGGGAGCTGCCTGGGCCAGAATCTTAACCTCTAATTTGCCAGGCATCATGCTGAGCCCATCCATTCTCTCAGAGTTACTATTACTAGTTTTATATATACTGATATGTATGATACTACCCAGAGGGATACCATTTTGATGACATTATTTTATGATGTAGACACGTCTCTGTAATTCCTTTCAGAGACTAGACTTTATTTCCTGACATCCAATCACATTATCTGGGGTCAGGGTGACAAAGGTCATATGACAGGGATATTCCCAAAACTGTTCCTTCTGCTTTGGCTTGTTCAGCTGCTAAGATTGAACTTGGGTTTGCTTCTCTTTGTGTTCTGCTTTGTTGGTTACTATGTGGGCAGGTGTTACATCTTCCAATGTAGGAGCACTGCCAATACCATCCTGGATAGCAAGAACCTGGGAGCCAGTGTCCTCACATGACTGGGATCAGTATCCATTGACTCAAGTGACTACCATTATACTGTCCATTAAGAGCTGGACTGAGACCAGCAGATTCCTCTTACATAATTCACCAAACAGCACATAACCACTTTCATTCCCTACCAATCTGGGCAGAAAGAGGAGCCAGCTTGGTATATCATTTTTAGTCTCTTGTACCAAACACTCCTTCACCCGAACATTGTTGTCTTGCAAGGTGCAGTAAAAGATGCTACCTCACCCACCTTGTCTCTCTCGAATATCCTGGGACTGACACGGTTACACCTATGCTGCACACAAGTATATGTGACTTCTATATTTGGGGGAGGAGCAGCTGGGGGAATTTCACACCTGCCCAAAACTTGTGGTTTGGAGGGGCAACGTCCCCTACTTTCCCCCAAACTGCACCCATGCATACAGCATTTTTTCTTGCTCAGTTTATTTGTTTTAAATCCCTCTGCCTTAGTCTATATCTCTTCATTCTGCACTTCAGATTCCTAAACTGTGTTTTCCAGAGCAGTGTTTTTATGGCTCCTGGTCTCACTATCATTGATGGCAGATGCAGTTCCACTCCTTTTCTGTTTCTTCCTCTCTTTCTGTTTCTCTCTCCTTTCTCGTCCTTTTCCTTTTTTCACACCCAGTTCTTACTTTCCGCTTTTTCCCCTCCCCCCAGTTTCTTTCTTTTTCTTGTTATCCATGTTCTCTTCCACCTCTGTTGCTAGTCGTTTCACTGCCTCCAATCCCTGCTATCTCTCTCTCCTTTTCACCTGCTGTCCTTCGGACTTCACATTGGAGTCACTCAGCACTCAGACATAGCACCATGGGTAGAAGAGGAGGAACTAATATGTCATTTTGTCTTCCTGATTGACGATGGGCAGTGTTCACCTGAAACATGTTAAGCTCAACATCATGCACATTCGGTAGGATAAGTAAGTGGATGATGAGTCCCAGGTGTGCAATGGACACGTGTTTAAATTGAAGTTGGAGGGGGACCTATTTCTTCACCCATTTCTCTCTTGATATGAACTTATTTGCTGGCAAATAAAACTCATTCACCTTTGTGAATATTTAATTCTTCTGGAGTCTTAACTCATGTTAGTTTGTGCACTTATCCATTCAGAGTGGGATCCCTTGCAGTACGCTGGAGTGGAAGCCTGCTCTAGTGGTTAAGAACATAAGAATGGGCATACTGGGTCAGACCAAAGGTCCATCAAGCCCAGTATCTCGTCCTCTGACAGTGGTCAATGGCAGATGCCCCAAAGGGAATGAACAGACAGGTTATCATCAAGTGATCCATGCTCTATCACCCAATCCCAGCTTCTGGCAAACAGAGGCTAGGGACACCATTCCTGCCCTTCCCGGCTAATAGCCACTGATGGACCTATCTTCCATGAATCTATCTAGTTTCCTTTTGAATCCCATTATAGTATTGGCCTTCACAACACCCTCTGGCAAGGAGTTCCAGAGGTTAACAGTGCGTTGTGTGAAAAAAATACTTTCTTGTCTTTGTTTTAAACGTGCCACCTATTACTTTCATTTGGTGGCCCCTTTTTCTTCTATTATGAGAAGGAGTAAATAACACTTCCTTATTTACTTTATACCACTCATGATTTTATAGATCTCTATCTTATCCCCCCTTAGTCGCCTCTTTTCCAAGCTGAAAAGTCCCAGTCTTATTAATCTCTCCTCATATGGAAGCCATTCTATACCCCTAATCATTTTTGTTGCCCTTTTCTGAACCTTTTCCAATTCTAATAACTTTTTTGAGATGGGGCAACCATATCTGCATGCAGTATTCAAGGTGTGGGCATATATAGAGGCAATATGATATTTTCTGTCATATCATCTATCCCTTTCTTGATGATTCCCAACATTCTGTTCGCTTTTTTGAGTGCCGCTGCACATTGAGTGGATGATTTCAGAGAACTATCCACAGTGACTCCAAGATCTTTCTTGAATGATAACAGCTAATTTAGACCCATCATTGTATATGTATAGTTAGGATTATGTTTTCAATGTGCATTACTTTGCATTTATCAGCATTAAATTTCATCTGCCTTTTTGTTGCCTAGTCACCCAGTTTTGTGAGATCCTTTTGTAGCTCTTTGCAGTCTGCCTGGGACTTAACTATCTTGAGTAGTTTTGTATCATCTGTATCACCTCACTGTTTATCTCTTTCTCCAGATCGTTTATGAATATATTAAATAGGACTGGGCCCAGTACAGATCCCTGGGGGACACCACTATTTACCTCTCTCCATTCTGAAAACTGACCATTTATTCCTATGCTTTGTTTCCTATCTTTTAACCAGTTACCAATCCACGAGAGAACCTTCCCTCTTATCCCATGACTGCTTATTTTGCTTAAGAGCTTTTGGTGAGGGAGCTGGTCAAAGGCTTTCTGAAAATCTCAATACACTATGTCCACTGGATCCCCTTTGTCCACATACTTGTAGACCCCCTCAAAGAATTCTAGTAGATTGGTGAGGCATGATTTCCCTTTACAAAAACCATGTTGATTATTTCCCAACAAATTATGTTCGTCTATGTTAAGCTACTAGAGTGGGTGTTTGGAGAGCTAGGTTCAATTCCTGACTTTGCCACAGGCTTCCTGTGCACTGTTGGGTGACTCAGATAAGGCTTGATCCTTCACAAAGTCAAGCGCCTCAGTTACCATAGAAATTCATTACCTTTTGAGTTCTGGTGTAAATTCACAAACATTTAGGGGATGGAGGTTTCATTTCCAAGAATTTTTGTAAAATGCAAATGCTAGCAGGAGGAAATAGAAGCAAATGCTCTCAGACTGGAAGAGTTACCTCTGGCCAGCTTGCATAGTTCTTTTTATTCCCCAAAGATTTGGACAAGTGCTTTTGATTTATTAATTTTGTGGTTCATTAGCTTTGGCTCTGTGGGTAAGACAGCACAGCTAATGTTTCTAGGGTGTGTATTTTTCTGGAGCACAGGCATTTTAAAAATTGGATGTATGGACTGATTATAATAAATAAATACAGAAATAAATATGAATAGTGGACAAATTCCTCAAACTCCTGACCAGTTTGCAGGTAATTTTCAAATGGCAATGGACTCCTCTTGTTTATAAAGTTTAGGTTATTGAGTTAAGGAACAGAAAAATAACATGGATAAACTTTAAAAAAAGCACCTATGTGACTTAGGAGCCTGACTTTCAATGGGGCTTAGACTGCTAAACCATTTAGAAACTTTTGAAAAATTTTACCTCATGTGACTCATCGTGTGGCAGGAAATGCAAATATCAAGTACAGTTACTAATTTATGAATAAGCCATAGTACATGTGAGTAGACTATGTGGTATCCTATTGAAGTCAATGATTTCCTGCACTACACATTTCCACTAGTTATTAGGTGAACAACTGCAAATTGCAACCAGTTTTTCGACTATTTGTGAACAGAAAAAATAAAGATCTAAATTCGTCAGAAGAATTTATTAGCAAGAAATAATCTGATGAGCTCTAGTCATAGATTCCAAAACAAGACGGGACCATTGTGACCATCTAGTCTGACCTCCTGTATAACACAGGCCATAGAACATCCCCCAAATCATTCTTAGATCATATCTTTTCAAAGAACAACCAATCTTGATTTTAAAATGGTCAGTGATCTATGATGACCCATGGTAAATTATTCCAATGGTTAAAAATGTATGCCTTATTTCCAGTCTGAGTATGTGTAGCTGCAAGTTCCATGCACTACGTCATATTATACCTTTCTCTGCTAAACTGAAGAGTCCAAGTTCTGCATGTAGATACTTACACCCCAATCTAGTTACCCCTTAACCTTCCCTCTGTTAAGTTAAATAGATAAACTCAAGGAGTTCAATCACTATGAGGCATGTTTTCTAATCCTCTAATCATTCTCCTGGCCCTTCTTTGAACCCTCTCCAATTTATCAACATCCTTTTTGAATTGTGGACACCAGAACTGGGCACAGTATTCCAGCAGCAGTCACACCAGTGCCAAATTCAGAAGCAAAATAACCTCTCTACTCCTACTTGAGATTCCCCTGTTGATGTATCGAAGGTATCGCATCAACTCTTTTGGCCGTCGTGTCATACTGGGAGCTTATGTTCAGCTGATTATCCACCACGGCCCTCAAATCTTTTTCAGGGTCGCTACTTCCTGTGATAGAGTCCCCCATACGCTAAATATGGCTTACATTCTTTGTTCTTCAATGTATACATTTACGTTTAGCCATCCTAAAACATGCAGTCTCTGTCCCTAGGTGACACAGTTAATATTTGGGTAGCAGAAGCCACACATTATTACAAGTTTAGTAGGCTTTGGGCTCTTTTTGATTTCTCTCTGCCTTTGCACTCACTGTCACTCTCCTGAGATGTTTTCCTGATTGCTGTTCTACTTTCATCTCCACTCTTTCTGATCCCAGAAACTTTCTGATGTCCCTGGTTCCTTATGACTTCACACTGCTGAATGCCAACACATATAAAACTTAGTCCTACCTTGAGTGCAGGGGACTAGACTAGATGACCTCTCGAGGTCCCTTCCAGTTCTGTGATTCTATGATTGCAGATACCCTATGTAGTCAATTTGAAACAATAAAAGGTTATGATTCAAAGAGCAACCTTAGTCCTTATTTGTGGTTTTTAATGCCAGTGGCAGTGGTTACAGTGGAGGCACAATTCCCAGATTCCTTGTGGATATTTTGGTGATGCGCATAGGAAGTTTGGTTAATTCTGTATCCCTGGATGTTTTTTATTGACAATATTATTTAGAACAAACATTTTAAACCCTAATATCTAACTTTAGGCTCTTAAATCTATAATTAGGCACCTACATATAAGTGGTTTCAGTTTTAGAAATCCCGAGCACCCTTAAATCAAACTGAAGTCAATAGGGACTGTTGGTGCTCAGTGCCTTTGAAAATCAGACTCCTTTTATTTCAGTGCCTAAATGCCAGTTTAGGAGTGGATTGGTTAGACCATAAAGCTGGGATTTTCAAAGAAGCCTAAGTGAACTTGGCACCCAATTTCAGTTGAATTTTAATGGAATTAGGTATCAGAGGGGTAGCCATGTTAGTCTGGAGCTGTAAAAGCAGCAAAGAGTCCTGTGGCACCTTACAGACTAACAGACGTACTGGAGCATGAGCTTTTGTGGGTGAATACCCACTTCGTCGGATGCTCATGCTCCAATACGTCTGTTAGACTATAAGGTGCCACAGGACTCTTTCCTGCTTTTAATGGAGTTAGGGTGTCTAACTCCTTTAGGCTTCTTCAAATATCCCAAGGGCTTGATCCAAGCCAGTGGGAATCTTTCCATTCACTTAAGGCTTTGACTCAGACTGTTATCATAGAATCATAGAATCATAGAATTCAAGATCAGAAGGGACCATTATGATCATCTACTCTGACCTCCTGCAAGATGCAGGCCACATAAGCCGATCCACCCACTCCTTAAGCAAGCGACCCCTGCCCCATGCTTCGGAGGAAGGCGAAAAACCTCCAGGGCCACTGCCAATCTACCCTGGAGGAAAATTCCTTCCCGACCCCAAATATGGCGGTCAGCTGAACCCCGAGCATGCGGGCAAGACTCTCCAGCCATACCCTCTGGAAAAAGGCTAACAATATCCTATCATTGACCCATTGTACTAATTACCAGTGTGGCACTTAATTGACCTATTGACTAAGGCCGTCAATTAAGTGCCACACTGGTAATTAGTATGTTTGAACATTGTGTCTTTTTGTCTGTTAGACTAGTACTATCAAATGTTATATATTTCCCAAAACCTATAAAAGTACGGAAAGGGAAGGAAAGAGGAAAGCAAAGTAAATCCTATAATCACTCATAAGAATAAAGTGTAAACTTTCTAAGTTACAACCCAGGAAACACGAGATTTTCTTTATTCAAGGATGGCTGTGGCTATGTTTTGATTTATGATACAAAGTATCTACAAACCATTTTTCTTTATGTAAGACCTGGCAAAAAAGATTATAGCCATCTCTTACTAATATACATACTCATCCCAACTTGTGGTAGCTTCTGAATAGTAATAGACTGCACTAACAAACGACCAAGGAACATAAATCATTCATTATCAGGAAACTTAGGAAACCAGTGTATCCACATGATTGTTTAATAGGACATATGCATTCAAAGCTAGTGAATTCTTAGATCCTGTTGCCCACCGGTGATGTGAACTGGTATGAAAAATAATTGGTCTTTCTATAAAAAAATGTGATCTTTTTCTTGTTTTTTCTGGTACCGTCTCTTTTTTTCCATTCCCTCTCGTTCTATTGTTTCTTTCTTTATTGCTCACACAACAACATCCACCTCCACTTCTGCTTCCTTTTGTTCAGTTACGATTTTTTTAATTGATTCTTGTTCAAGTTCAGCAAATTGCTTTCCTTTTTGTTCATTATGTTCCAATGCAGTTCTTGACCATATTTCATAGAAACAATTAAAGGGAAGCAAGATATTCATAAACAAATTCAATAAGCTATGTGGACACTGCATTGTTATTACAAAATATATAATTATAATTGTTGGTTAAGTGCTGAGACAAAATTAAATCTGTCCTTAGAAGATTACAAAGATTAATAATCAGAAAATTCAGTTATGATTCTGCCTAGAGCCAAAATATGCTAACATTATTTATTATAATTTGTTCTCCTCTACATATGTAGTACTTTGCATTTCTTTTAAGGGGGTTAACTTTTATGCCTTAATATGTATTTGCAGTGTGGTTGAGTGTTGATTCCCATGAGAACTATACATTTGTTTCTCTTTACATTTGTTTAACTCCTCAAACAAATGTTTAATGAATACTTTTTGGTTTTAAGAGGAAAAAAGGAGACAGAAGGCAAAGAAGCAGAAAGCCCCCAAACCTTTAATTGTGCTGTCATTTGTTCATATACCCAAATGTGTGTGTTATATAAATGTGTGGTCTAATGTGACACAGTTCAAGAAGTGCACTAATGCTCATACAACTAGATGCACTGCCTTGAAGCATCAGTGCACATGTATCCATTGGTCGTCATAGCTTGAGGAAATGCATCAAGGCCTAGAGTAGACATATCAAAGAGTGTGGGTATGTCTACACTACGAGATTATTCCGATTTTACAGACACCGTTTTTTAAAAACAGATTGTATAAAGTCGAGTGCACGCGGCCACACTAAGCACATTAATTTGGCAGTGTGCGTCCATGTACCGAGGCTAGTGTTGATTTCCGGAGGGTTGCACTGTGGGTAGCTATCCCATAGCTATCCCATAGTTCCCGCAGTCTCCCCCGCCCATTGGAATTCTGAGTTGAGATCCCAATGCATGATGGAGCAAAAACAGTGTCGCGGGTGATTATGGGTAAATGTCGTCACTCAATCCTTCCTCCGTGAAAGCAACGGCAGACAATCATTTCGCGCCCTTTTTCTCTGGATTGCCCTGGCAGACGCCATAGCATGGTAACCATTGAGCCCGTTTAGCCTTTTTTCACTGTCACCGTATGTGTACTGGATGCTGCTGACAGACGCGGTACTGCAGTGCTACACAGCAGCATTAATTTGCCTTTGCAAGCAGAGACGGTTACCAGCTCTATTGCACCGTCTGCTGCTTTGGAAATTGGCGATGATGGTTACCAGCCATATTGTACCGTCTGCTGCTGTCATGGGTGCTCCTGGCTGGCCTCGCTGAGGTCGGCTGGGGGCGCATGGACAAAAATGGGAATGACTTCCCAGGTAATTCCCTTTTTTATCTTTTGTCTAAAAATAGAGTCAGTCCTGCCTAGAATATGGGGCAAGTCTACTAGAGAACCAGAGAGCACAGCCGCTCCGGGTCAGAGCCCCAGATATCCCGCAGAAATGATGAGCTGCATGCCATTCTAGGGGGTGCCCCTGCAACAACACCACCCATTGCTTCCCTCCTCCCACACTCCTCCTGGGCTACTGTGGCAGTGTCCCCCCATTTGTGTGATGAAGTAATAAAGAATGCAGGAATAAGAAACACTGACTTTTTAGTGAGATAAAATGAGGGGGAGGCAGCCTCCAGCTGCTATGATATTCCAGGCAGGACATCTCCATTACTCATTAAAGGGTGGGGCGGGAGAGGAGCACAGCCTCCCGCTGCTATGATAGTCCAGAATCTCCATTAGACATGAAGGGGGGGGGAGGGGAGAGAGGAGCTCAGCTTCCAGCTGCTATGATGAGGACGGTTACCAGCCCTATTGCACCATCTGCCAGGACTGAATCTCCAGGACACAAAGCTTAAAGAAGGGAATGACCGGGAGTCATTCCCATTTTTGCCCAGGCGCCCCCGGCCGACCTCACCGAGGCCAGCCAGGAGCACTCACAGGATGATGACGAGGACGGCTATCAGTCATATTGTACTGTACCGTCCCCCACCGGGGAGGGGAGGGGAGAGGATGCTGCTGTTCAGCGCTGCAGCACTCCATCTACCAGCAGCATCCAGTAGACATACGGTGACATTGAAAAGAGGCGAGAAATGATTTTTTTCCCTTTTCTTTGAGGGTGGGGAGGGGAGGTAAATTGACGACATATTCCCTGAACCATTGGCGACAATGTTTTTGACCCTTCAGGCATTGGGAGCTCAGCCAAGAATGCAAATGCTTTTCGGAGACTGCGGGGACTGTGGGATAGCTTGAGTCCTCAGTCCCCCCTCCCTCCCTCCATGAGCGTCCATTTGATTCTTTGGCTTTCCGTTACGCTTGTCACACAGCACTGTGTTGAGTCCCTGCTGTGGCCTCTGTCTATCATAGCCTGGAGATTTTTTCAAATGCTTTGGCATTTCGTCTTCTGGAACGGAGCTCTGATAGAACAGATTTGTCTCCCCATACAGCGATCAGATCCAGTATCTCCCGTACGGTCCATGCTGGAGCTCTTTTTGGATTTGGGACTGCATGGCCACCTGTGCTGATTAGCGCTCCATGCTGGGCAAACAGGAAATGAAATTCAAAAGTTTGCGGGGCTTTTCCTGTCTACCTGGCCAGTGCATCTGAGTTCAGATTGCTTTCCAGAGTGGTCACAATGGTGCACTGTGGGATACCACCCGGAGGCCAATGACGTCGAATTGCGGCCACACTAACCCTAATCCGACATGGCAATACCGATTTCAGCGCTACTCCCCTCATCGGGGAGGAGTATAGACATTGGTTTTAAGAGCCCTTTATATCGATATAAAGGGCTTCGTTGTGTAGACGGGTGCAGGGTTAAAACGGTTTAACGCTGCTAAATTCGGTATAAACGCGTAGTGTAGACCAGGCCTGTGTCTGTGCTTCAAGGTGTTCCTTGGCATGTCTGTCTTTTCCAATGCCTTGAAACACATCCTTGAGTCACTGAGACCACTAAATACACTGGGGAAGGTGTCATTTAAGATGTGACATTACAATAACTGCATTCGCTGAAATTCTAGTGTAGCGATGCGTGACTCACTTCTGCGGTACCTCCTGCTGGTTATCCAGGGAATTAGCTTTTCCAGCCTCTGGAGCACCCTCTGCAGGCCAGTGTCCTGCTGCTGCTGGCCCCCATGTCCCTCCCAGGACCCAGTGCCCCTTGTGTTTGGGGTGCTGCTTCCTGGCAATGCCCCTGCAGTCTCAGGGTCTCCCCACACAGGGGAACCCCCACCCCCTCTATTCCTACCTCGCCTCAGTCGTAGGCTACTGCCAGTCACCAACTCGCCCCCGCGCCCTGGAGCAGACTGCAGTGTCAGCCACTCATCATAGGCAAGGTTGGGTCTGGACCTGCTGCCTCTCTCTGCAACCAGTGCCTCTATGGGGCCTTGGACAAGGCCCTGCAGCCTGGGGAGTTGCCAGTCTGGAGCTCCCCAGCCCCTCTGGCCTTTCCCCAGCCCTGCCTCACTCTAGGCACCCTGAGCTTCCCAGCAGCCAGGCTCTTCTCTCTCTGAAGGCAGAGAGAGTGTCTATGCTCCTGGCTCAAAGACTTTTTATAGGGGCCGGCTATGGTCTGTTCAGGGCATGGCTTCCAGCTGTGCCTACTTCCCCAATCAGCCTGGGAGCTGCTTGCCCCAGCCAGAGCCCTCTGCTGGGCTGCTCTAAGCCCCTCAGGGCAGGAGTGGGTGACCACCCCGCTACATCTAGCTTTTGTTTGGCTATCCAGACAGATGTGCTTGTCTATATATGTATGTCTGGATAAGCACTCTCAGGAGCAATCCTTGCCCTCCCCATGCCACTCCACTTTTACAACCAGGGTTGTGAAGTGCATTAGATACAGTAGAACTGTGATTCTTGGTGGCCTTCAACTTTCCCAGAATGACACTCATGACCGTACTGGTACCCTTTCCAAACCAAATAGAACACCCTCAGCTGAGAATGCTTCACCTCCAACTCTCATGCATTTTGTCTTTGGCTCTGCCTAGTGTAGAGGAGTTTACTTCTCCAGCTTGGCCACTGATGGCGACGTAATCCCTGATATACTCATAGCAGCCTGCTGAGGAGGCAGGCAGCCACAGTCTGCACACGCTGGCACCTTTGCATATTTTCAACATTCAGTCTCAGGTGCGGTGAGTTACAGTAATCCAGCGTGGGCATGACTAGCATATGCATCACTGTGGCCAGATCCACAGTCCAGTGGGAGGGTGGCATTTCCTACAGAGCTGTGGGTGTGGTAAGGATTTTTTTTTACCACTGAGAGTAGGTCTTCATTGGCGCTGGGAGGTGCAAGTCCTATTTTACATAGATGTACCTATGAGAGCTCTGCTTGAGCTAGCCCTTAAAAAATAGCTGCAACTATAGCGGCATGTGCAGCCGCTTGGGCTAGCTGCCCCCAAAACAATCCAGCCCTAACCCCCTGGGTACATTCTCAGCTGGCTAGCTCAAGTCACTGGCTATGCTGGTGTGGACACACGGCCATTTTCAGGTACTATATTGAGCAAAGCTAGCCTGGGTATGTCTACACGAGCTGGAAATCACACCTCCCAGCTCAAATGTAGACATACCCTGACTCTACCTGATAGTTGGCTTAACAATGTGTCAAACTGGACCCCAAAGCTTCGTGTGTGTGTGTGTGTGTGTGTGCGCACATATGTTTTCAACCAACAGGAAGACAGGGCCCTGGCTAGTTATCTGAATTTTTTTCACAACCACTAAGCAGCAGCATTGTATCACAATGAGGGTTTCTTAACTGATCTTTTTCAACCGTAGCAAAGCACATATTTCTCAAAGAGGACTGCACACCTGTGCAGCACATGAGGAGTCAGAAGTTCTCAAACAGAGCCAGACTTGAGTTATCTGAGCACAGAAAAATCATCTGTAAAATATTTTTACAACAAAAATCATCTTTTTCTTAATCTGTTTAGCTCAAACAGTGGAATGGTATCTTAACAGACTTGATTAGGCCCTACCTAACCAACAAGAAAAATATTGTATGGAAAGTATGTGTGTTGTTTGTTTTAACCTTAGGGTGCCATTTGTCCCTTTGAAAATTTCCCACTGAATCTAGTATATAAAATATTTGTCTTAACAGAGAACTTTTAAAATCTGACTTGAAGCAGTTTTTGTTTTTAAGAATGTCTCAATATTTATACAGCTGATAAACTCAAAAGAAAAGAAAATTTGCTGGAAACAATCATTTAATCCCTTTTTTAAAAGCAAAACAAAACAAAAAAGCATTTCACCAGGCACATGAGAAAGTGTGTTGTTTTTTCTAGACCCAGCAGATTTCCTCTTTTTAGGAAGTAACCTAAAGGGAAAAGTTTTAGTATTTCTAGCCTTTTTAATATTCTTGGGTTTATTGACCTTGATAATAGAACTAGCAGAATCCTAAAATTGTTGCTATGATTCATTTAAATGACATAGTGTTCGCAGCCCTTTGAGAGTTTCTGGTTTTCTAAAGTATCAGTATTATTTCATTTAATTTTTGGCCCACAATCGTAAATGGGGCTCAATATATTGTGTGCCACAAATTTGTAAATTATTCTAGATTTCTATTCAAGCTTTTAAAAGAATTTGTGTGGTAGTGGGGAAGAAAATGTGGAAAGAGGATTCAGACAACAAATTAAGGTGGGTTTTTTTTTTGCATATATTATTTGGCAGCCTTTATTGTATCAGGCTTTCTTGTAGCCTTAGTCATGACATTTACCAGAAGTTTCAGGTGGATTTCTGAAGGAGCTATGAGACCTGGATGAGATTTTCTGTTTCAGAAGACTTGTGTTCCTATGGCCCAGATTTACAAAGTTATGCAGATAGATGCCTGATTGGACTTACAAAAGTGACTAAACAAGGTAGGTGCCTAACTTCCATTGACTTCAATTGGAGTTAGGAGCTTGAGCACTTTTGTACATCCCACTAGGCACGTAAATACTTTTATAAATGTGGCCCTACATTATTTTAGACTATCCCATTTCCTTCCAAATCCTGCTTTTCTTAGTTGGTTCACATCCCCACCTCCACCTGCATTTCCCAATTGTAAGATAAACATCCTTTCTTCCTCTTGAATTTTTCCATCTTTCTAGCATCTCACTTTTGCCTTAAGATAGAGAGGTCAAAGGACATGGAGGAATGATTTTAGACTGACATATTTGCAAGAGCTACAAATAAATCTAGACCTCCAGGTTGTCCCCAAAATTCCGTAGGACATTTCTACCCAATTAAAGTATTCAGACTTTAAAAGACAACCAGTCAAAGTTATCTGAACAAGAAAGAAGGGACTTACTAGCTTGACTTCAGTAATAGCTCTTTCCATTTTCAAAGGCTGGACACTGTCACTTGTCCATATTCCAGATCTAAAGAGCTCACCAGCTGGGTCTTTTTTAGGGGACAAGTGTCTTTTGGAAAAGATGTTTTGTAAATATTATCCTGTTCTTTCTGTCAATGGGAGAAATTCTCTTCATTGTATCTTTCTATCTGCCTAATGACTATAGGACTACTAGTTTTTGAACCCCAAACTTTGTATCCCGAGACTTGAAATTTGGATGTCATGACTTTTATCAATTAATGTTTTTCTTTTTCTGTACATGGCACCTTCTTCCCATGGTATCCTGTTCTAGTGTTGTACTTGGAGCAAAAATAATGGTAATTTATCCCCTGGAGTGCAGTTTAAGATACTCTTTAAAAAGATGCAGTTCATGCAATTTTCAGAACCATTTTGCTGAGTGTATATGGATGAAGGTTATATAACTATAACAGTGGTGTAGGGTGGCAATATGTGTGGATGATTAATGACTGTAGTGTCCTAATTACTTTGGGGGAGGGGGTTCTGCAAGGCTATTATTTCAATATCCATAATCTTTTTGAACTGGAAAAAATATCTTTTATTGTTATGTTTAGTTTTACAGAGTTTTTGGATCCATTCCAGAGAGTTATCCAGCCAGAAGAAATCTGGCTTTATAAAAATCCTTTGGTACAATCAGACAACATACCTACACGCCTCATGTTTGTAAGTACCAGAGATTTAATGGATCATTTGACAGCTTTATGAACTGTAAACTAAACACACTTTCATTTGATAACAGGAAAACTTGTGTAACTATAGCCTGTTCCTTGGGTTCTGATTATGATAAGATTCAAAACTATGTAAGCCTGAACTTATTTATAATATGAGAAGTGTTACAGAGCATGCTTAGAAAAAACAAAACGAGCAGTGCAGGAGGAGCAGAAGTACTGTATTCTGAATTCTATATTGATGGTGCAGTTTCAGATTTAAGCAGGAGTTCACTAATGGATGTGAGGAATGATCGAAAGGCTCCTAAATTAGGTGTCTGGGCACTTTTGAAAATCCCAGTAGGCATCTATCTGCATCTTTAGGCACCTAATGACCTTTCTTAGTGCCCACAGCACCTTTGAAAATTTTACCCCAAATCTCTACATTGTGATTTGCTCATGTTTACAGCCCCTTTGTGTTGGTTTTCTGTGAACAGTCAAGGGGTTATTGGGAAACGAGGGTGCCCAGTATATCACAGAATCAGGCTCTAAAGCATCCTAGCACTAACCTGACATGACAGTGCTATTGTTCACCCTGTCACGCCCAGCAGAGTTCATATGGACATGCAGGAATGGTGTTAAGCTAGTGGGAGCAACTAATATCAATACTATCTCTCAGCACTTATTGTGGAGAGCTACTGCATTCATTTAAATAAGGCCCTGCCACTGAGTACCCCCATCATACCAGTTACCTCCACATATAGAGCATATATTTTTAGAAGTTAGTGGATATAATTCTATGAGTGGATTCATTCCTGTAGTATCTCCACCAGCTTGAGTGATATTATCTCAGGGATGAGTGTGGCACCTAGAATGAACTCCTGGTTCCCTTGAAGTCAAAGGGAGTTTGCCACTGACTTCAGTGGGGCCAGGGTTACCCTGTGAGTCTTTTATCTTTAAGGACAGCGGCTTTAATTCAGAAGGAAGGCAAAACAAAAGATGTAGTTTGATGATTTTTGTCTTTGGACAAGAGAGTAAATCCAAAGTTAATAAATATATTTAGTTATATAGCTGATAAGTTGAGCGTGCTTCTTCTTTACGAGATAATAGTCCTATTCTGAGCAAACAGAGTCAGAAGCTGAAGGCCAAGATATTTAATCGCCCAGGATACAGTTATTACTGAGTTAGGAGGAAGCCTGATTAAGTATTTCCCAATCACAGTAGGGTGAAAAAGTTAAATGAAAAGCAGGCATTTTGAACAGTGTAAAAAGATAGAGGCAGATGTAGCCAGGAGCCTAATTCTGCCGACTTTACTCACACAGAGTGGTATCTTGCTTCATAAGTAGTCCCATTGAAATCAGTGGAGTATGGTACTACTCTAAAAGTGTTTGAGGGTCACAGAATCCTGCCTAAAATTTGCTTTGGGCATACAGTTGATGAGTTCTTAGGGCAGTAGTGAATGTGCAGGGGGTTGCAGCAATGTGGAAATCACATTAAAAAAATAAAATGGTCGTGGGGGAAGTAGGAAAGATAATGCATTAGATGTCATAGGGGACATCCAGTGGTTGGTAAATAGCAAGGATGTAAGGAAGGTACATTTGATCCTTATCTTTCACCTACCCCAAATGCCAGTTTTTGCCATACTGTATGGCAGCTGAAAGCTCCAGTGGAACTGTGAGTCAGTAACCTGACCATGAGTCAGTAACCGTGTGCTCGGATTGGCTTAGACTATTCCACTCAGTAAAAGGCAGCTCACCTGTGAGTGACTGCTTGAATTAAGAAACTATAGATAATTTCTAATTGGTTTGGTCTTATTTCTTTAATTAAAAGAAAACAAAAGACACACACACACATCTGTTATTTGCTTTCATAATTTAAGGTGCTTCCTGTTACCAGCACCATAAACCAATTTTAAAAGGAATTTCCAAACAAAGAATTGTTTAGCATTTGTTACAAAGTCTTACATTTAGAACACTGGGAGATTTTAAAGTCAAAAGGAAAGTCATGAATAATCTAGCTCTAGACTCAAAGTAGGCTAAATCGGCATGTTGGCAAAGGGGAAGAACTGGAAGGGACTTCCTCACTGTTCTGTTTCTTCAAGAACAGACGTGCCTGGTACTATTCATGGCTTACCCTGCAAAGTGCTGAGTACCCTCAGCTCCCACTGAAGGTTGAGGGAGTGCCCCTCCCAGGAACTGCTCAGCACAGCACCATGTGGCTTTAGGCATTTACACAGTCCATCATATCTGCTAACAGTTTAATAAGACAAGTGAGTGCTTTACTCAGTACTAGGTGTTTGCTCAGGTGGATTTCACTCTAGTTTCTGTACTATAGAAAAATATACCTTCCCCCTTCCTCAATCAATGGTTCTCAACCTGCAGCCCATGGGCCACTTGTGGCCCAATCAGCACCAAGCTGCAGCCCATGTGACATCCTCAGGGCCATAGAGGTAGCATTGGATGCGGCCCAAATAACGCATTGTGAGCCACATATGCAGCACACAATGGTAAATAGGTTGAGAACCACTGGATCATAGCCTGACTAACCCATGTGCATGCTTCTCTGCTTGAGCTCCTGAACCTTGGTCCCAGCCCCTAAACATGCCAGCCAGTGGGGCTAAGCTGGTGTGGTGCAGGAAGGGTAGTATTCTGGTATGGGTAAGTAGCAGATTACTACCTCCCTGGAATAAGGGGAGAGCATGACTCCTTCTCCACGCTGCTTCCAGGGCTGCACAGCTATACTGCGCTTTACACAGGCCGAGAGTGAACATACAATCTAGCCCTAAATCATTAAAAAATGCTGTCAAGCGATAAAACAGCTCGCAAGTGAAAAATCAGTATTTTTCAGCATACAAATTAAATCTTGTGTGCCAGTGGATTTTATTGAAGTAATCGGAGACAACAAGAAGTGCTTTTCTGGGGGATTTGTGCAACTACCATTTATCTTTAGGCTGACAAGATGAATAATGAATGTGCTAGACTTTTACTGGTGTCTCACCCATCAAAGCAATATTAGAAGATTTCACTGTAGGAAAAGAAAATGATACTGAATCATGAGGGGGATGTTATTATCTAGACCCTTGCGACATATAATATATATTATAGATGTGAGCCCTGCATGGTTCTGTTGTGGAAGAAAAAGGGAATCTCTTGTAGGTCAGGCTTAGCTTATACATATATTGCACTGATGAGTAAATTGACCTCCTAACATAAGAACGGCCATGCTGGGGCAGAGCAATGGTTCATCTAGCCCGGGGTCGGCAACCTTTCAGAAGTGGTGTGCCGAGTCTTCATTTATACACTCTAATTTAAGGTATCGCGTGCCAGTAATACATTTTAAAGTTTTTAGAAGGTCTCTTTCTATAAGTCTATAATATATAACTAAACTATTGTTTGTATGTAAAGTAAATAAGGTTTTTAAAATGTTTGAGAAGCTTCATTTAAAATTAAATTAAAATGCGGAGCCCCCTGGACCAGTGGCCAGGACTCGGGTAGTGTGAGTGCCACTGAAAATCAGCTCGCGTGCCGCCTTCGGCATGCATGCCATGGGTTGCCTACCCCTGACTAGCCTATTATCTGTGGTGCCAGATGCTTGAGAGGGAATAAACAGAACAGGGAAATTATCAAATGATCCATCCTCTGACGCCAGTCCCAGTTTATGGCAGTCAGACGTTTCGGGACAGCCAGAGCATGGGGTTATCAACTGATGTTTTCAAATGAGCAATAACAGCAAACACAATGAGTTGCAGATGTGAACAGTTCTGAACCTCCATCACAAATCCATCAGTTTGTTAAAAATATATGAAAATCTGCAGTGTTACCAGATGGATTGTGCAACATTCTGGATTTAGTTTCTGTTTTACTTCTATCCTTTGTTGATCTCTTCTGCTGCTCCTGCCTGTTCAAAAGATTTCTAACTCCCTTGTTTCATCTGTATAAGCTATAAGTCTGTCAACGAGGCTATAGTTTGACATGTTCTTCAATAACGGAAGATAGATTTTTTTTTTATTTTTGGGGGGGAATCCTTCCTTTTAATAATAAAATAATAATAATAATTCTAGATTTTACTCTAACCATTTTTTTCACTGTCTCTGATAACAGGGTTTAATTTCTGTTTTCAGAGAGAGATGGAGAAATTTGCATTCCTAGGGTACAAGAAATAAAGTCCATTCTTAGCACTATTTCGCCACCAAGCCACACAGGAGATTCAACTGGAACGAAAAATGTTCTGCACAAAAATTGATGGCAAGCTTAATAAAATGTAAAAATAGGGAGCCATCTCCTGTCCTCAATTTCACCCTTATTATTCACTCAAGACAGCGGGGTTGCATGGATGCAAGAGAGTGTGGAATCTGGACCAGGATATATTATAACAGCAGTAAAACCTTTGCACTTTTATATAGCTCACTACCTCTGATGATTTAAAAGAGCTTAATATTGGCTCTGAGCATTGGGTATTATTTCCGTTTTTCAGCAGGGTGAACTAGGACACAGAATCCTCTTTGTCCTAGTTCCCCAAATCTCCATCAATTTCTCCATTTTTTATTTAAACGGATTAAGCTACTACTCAGCGTAAATAAAGGTAGCACAATCTGGCCCAGGTTAAATGGCTTGCCCAAGCTAGCATGGCAGGCAAATCAGTATCATAATGTACAGTTTAATTTTCAGGTTCTCTAAAACATCCCAGCCAGCTTATTTTCACTTTTCTCTACTATACAATATAATTAACTCCCTGCAGTTGCAGAGCTGGACGAGCAGCAGCCCTGCTGAAGGACACTCCTCGCAAAAATCTAGACTGTGTTACAATCAAGCATTTATTGCAACGTGATCCATCAGCTAAAGGCCAAATTATTTCTTTAATGGGAGTATCATTAAGGTCCATGGGAGTCATGCACATGCATCCAAGGTAGATTTTGACTACAAGTTCCTTTGCCAGACAAGAATGGCACAAAATATGCTATTGCTGTACCTTGCTCCGCTAGAGTTTAGTTGTGGATGTTTGAGAGCTGTTCCCCCCCCGATTTTTACCCAAGATTAAGCAACCTGCCATTGGCTCCACTCCAGTACAATTGTTCTGTACATGAAAGAATCATAAGGCTCAGGTCAGCCAATGCACTTTTACAGATTTTTGGAAAATATTAAGAAAAGATTTAAGCACCCCCAAGCACCCCCTTGAAAAAGTTTGTGCTGGATTCTTCTACCCTTATTCACACTGAGTGGAATCTTACTCCACAAGTGGTCCTATTGAAGTTAATGGGTTTTCTTATGAAGAAAAAGCACTATTCAACACAAGAACATCGAGGACTGAATGAGGTTTTTTTTAACCTGAGGTAGTAGTAAAGAATGGTAGCCAATTCCAACACGAATGGGTTTTGTGAGGTTTGTAATAAGTATGATGGGATATGTGTCAGACTATGTGTTTCACAGCAGTGAGCCCCTGCATTTCCAAGTATTTAATCCCTAGACTGTAAAGTGACCCATAGTCCTGTTTATGGAAGCCAGGAAAAGGCTTTATTTTTCGATATATGAAGCAAGTTAGCACAGTGAGTTCAGTTAGAAGTATTTTTCTGTTAGGAATCTGTACAGAGGAAAACATTGGATCAGCAAAATAGTAACTTGGCCTTTGCTTTTGTGTACCGCCAGTTACGTATGCTAAATAGTTCATTCTTTTCAAACTACAGTACAGTATATTTATGGTGAGTTGTTCACCAAGGATGGTAACTGTGACCAGCCTGCATGAAAAACAGCACAAATAATGCACCTGTCTGACATGCTTTGTCACACTGAGTAGTAACTTTCATTGTCAATAGCCCCACTGAAGAAATTAGGTTCAAAGGAATTACCAACGTACTGAGACTATTCTTAATACAAGGGTGGCGGAATCAGGTCCAATACTATTTTCTAGTGTATAATTTGCAAAATATGGTCCGGACTCTACAGGCACTTAAGCACATGAGCAACTTTACTCAATAAATAAAGTTATCTACTTGCTTCTTTGTTTGCAGGCTTAAGATCTACAACCTGACATGTTTTACTCTATTAAACATTACATTGTTGTGCATGATATATGTGTTTCTTAATAGATCAGAAAAGTGAAGAATTTGCTTATCCACTTCTAGAAAACAAACATAAAGAGATGTAGTTGTTGGCAATACTGAGTCATGATCTTTATGCACTGTTCTTTTTCATTTACAAAACTGACACTTTAAATGTAGCTCCAAGTAATTACAAATCAATTATAACCCACAATTAGGTTACAATTTTAAAGTATATTAATTGCCCTCTAGTTACAGATATAAATTGTCCCACTTTGCTCAAGGTCAGGAGTTCGATAAAGATTATTCAGCCATCCAGTCTAAATGGCACTAACTGGAACTAATTATTAATCCGTGGGGATGACAGGGAGTGGATGCTCTCATACATGATTATTTGTTATCTCTCCCAGGCAATTTCATTCCTCACACCACTGGCTGTCATTTTTGTGGTGAAAATAATCCGGCGGACAGACAAGACTGAAATTAAAGAAGCCTTCTTAGGTAAAGTAGACTGATTTTTAAGATGACAAGTGCATAAGAGTTCCTACGATGATTGTTCTAATTAGTATTCCAAGCCCTGAAAAATCTGTGGGTGAAATGCTGGTTCCACTGAAGTCAAGGAAATCTTTAAAAAATCTCTCTTTTACATACATTTCTAAGCCTATGAGTTCCATGACTTGATTCTACATTCTATTGATCAAATCAGATTGTGGAGCTTGCTGGGTAATGAAACTCAGCTGAGATTTTTCTAATGTTGATTGGCTAGAATCTGTGGCAGTCACTCCTTTACTCTCTATGCCACAGTGGATACCTGTTTATTTCCAAGTGCAATTTAAGGCAGTGGTGTTAATTTTTAAAGCTCTCTGTGATCTGGGTCCTTATTGACTACTACAAGGGACCTTCAAATTGTCTCTGTATGCTTCACCCCTACAAAAGGCTGAGATCAGCCAAAGAACTTTTGCTAACAGACTATGGTTTCAAACGTTTGGAGCTTAGTGGCAGGGTATTTGTAGTGAAGAGGCCATGACTGGAATTCTTTCCCCTTTTGCTGGTGAAGCAGAGCTTGAGTTTGTTGATTTTCAGATCACAGGCTAATACCCATATATTTGCCCAGACTTTTGCCTGTGCTAGACTGGATGTAGAGGGTATTAGTGCTAAAATCAATTTTTGGAAGAGTGGAATTCTCTTTGAGTTTGTTCATCTATTCTGGTGTTCTATCAGCTTGAGAAAAGATCTTAGAGATTGTTTTTTGATGCTGCCAGTACTTGGCAGTTTGTTGTTAAATTTATCATGAACGATATTTTATTGATGGAAAATGTATTTAGTAGGCAGGGGGAACATGCATTTATACATATAAAATCATATAGTAATGGTGCTGGTTTTCATTCTCTCTCTCTCATTTCAAAAGCAAAGGAGCTCTGGATCTGTCTTCATGGTTTCTTCTCCCTCCATGACTCAGGGATACTTTAATGTTTTACAAAATAGCCCAATGTTCAATATTTGCATAAATTCGGACCTTTTGTGGGCTGGTCATATTCAAAAAGATAATTCAGACTCAAAATGGGCATGATCTTCAGCTGGTCTAGATCCACTGACTTTGATGATGCTATGATGATTTACACCAGATGAGGATCTGGCCCAGTGCATTCTGCCCACAAAAAAAAAAAAGAAACTCTTATTCTATAGCTGTTATTTTCTTTTGGAACTCTTTGATTCTGCATGGAAAAATGTTTGAATGGAGAGGAAGGAAATGCTGGTTCTGATTCTCCACTGCTTTGCCCCTTGTGTAGCTATTAACATACATGTTAACTGAATGCAGGTCTTAGTTCTCCACCCACTTACACCAGTGGTAGCATTTTATAGCCAGATTCCACTGACTTTGCATAGACATAAATGGCAACACAAGATGGAAGGATGTGTGGATAATCAGACCGTGTAAGTCAGGAAATCTCACATATATGTTTCTCACATATTATTACCATTCTCTTAAAAGGGAAATACAGTGCTGTGATGCTACTGGTCAAAGGTATTTGATCTTATAGAAAATTTCTATTGAGCACATGCAATCATCATAAAAAACTGAGAGAGTAAGAGATAGCAAATGACCAGAGATGTTGAAAGTAGAAGGTAGGGGACTGTGTTGAACAGTACTGCTGTCCTTGGTATCAATTTGTTCCTTTATTTCTGCCAGAAGCTTTGTAAATGGCTGGAAAAACACCTTTCCCTCCCTTCTCTCTGAAAGGCTTAGTATTTGACTTTAAAAAAAAGGAAAAAATAGACAAATCTTATGATGTACAGAGCCATCAGGCAAGGATTTTGTGGATACAGAATGATAAGTGCCAGTGAAGTACTGGAGTACAACTATTAAGACATTGATACAACGAGATAATAGCCTGATATCATCTTCTTCTAGCTTTACTCACATCTATATGGGGTTGGCCTTTGAGTCCTTCCTTTCCATTCCACTCTTTCCATAATAGCCTGATGCAGGTGTCATAATCGTAAGAAACATTGCTTTGACTGTTCTCCAAAAATAAGAGATCTTCCTGATAGGCTTGACAAGAAGAAATACAGTGCAATGGTTCTTGTATTATACCATGTAGCTATAACATAGACTGCAGCATTAAAGCAGTTTAAATCCAAACAGAAAGGAATAGATGAGCCTGATGGAGTCAATGAAAAGGCTTCCGTGGGAATTAGATCAGGCCCTTTGTGAATACTAGTGAACTTTTGCTTAAATACAGTTAAAAAGTAGGATATTTTCATACTGTAATGGAATGACATTTAATTAAAAAGTTCCTCATTTATTATGAATTATTATTGTTTATGTCAGCACTGTAGCTGTTTGGAAAACAGCAATGTTTTTCATTATTTTTTGGCAAAATGTATTGTTCCTTTTTTCCCTTTGGCACAACAGAATCAGAGCAGGATTATTACCCTGTTCTGCAGTTTACTCTCAGCCAAAATAAGAAAAGAAACAATGGGGTTATTAAAATCTTTCAGCTATACTGAAGAATCCAATTTCAATCTGTGAAAAGTTTCAGTTCATAAATCAAACGCTGTAACACTAGAATTTATAACTTGTTACCTAGGTTGTTGTTATTCTCTTTGTTCATTTTGTTTTTTAGCTGTTTCCTTGGCTCTCGCTCTGAATGGAGTCTGCACAAATACTATTAAATTAATAGTGGGGAGGTAAGTCATGTCATGTTCTAAGTGATGGCTTAAACTGTCAAATTAAGATTGTCTATCTATAATCCATTTTAATATAAAGACTAAGCAAGGCTCCAGAACACATTGGATTAGCAGAGATTCCTGTTACCCTGTCCTCACCCCTGGAAAGTATGGTGCATATCTTCTTTATGTGACATCTGACTGTTGCAGGATTCTTTGCTGTCAACTTTTGGAGTTTGTGTGGCAGGTAGGCTAGTTTGAAGATCCAGACAAGCAAGACAAGGTGTAAATTGTAGTCTATACATTTCACTGGTGATACGTAAGGGGAACAGTCACAGTGTGCAGGGGTTTAGCTGCCAACTCCCACTAGTACAACTACATTGAAATCAATTCATGTTTTTGCATTTTATATAATGCACGCTACTGTCCATGAGATCTTCCATCAGTAGCAGCATTCATCAGGATTACCAAACCCAGGAGTGCGGTAACCAATGGAGTCCTGAAAGGGCTGTCTCTTATTGTTTCAGGAGTGCAGCATGCAGAGTATCTCTGCGTATATTTTGACACACACCCTGCTCCCATCCCAACACTGCTCTGTTGGCAGTCACAATACTTAGCACTTTTCACTTTAAAAGTGTTTTTATCAAACATAACGAACTGATCCTCGCAAGAGCCCTGGGAGGTGGGTAAGTATCACTTGCTCCATTCTACACATAGGGAAATGGAAGCAGAGAACTTAATTGACTTGTCCCAGGAGTCAAACCCAGATCCTCATAGGTATTTAGGTGCCTGACTCCCGTTGAGTTGGGATTAGAACTCTAGTTCTTTCATCCCAGTTCTTTAGTCTAACCAGCAGGCCATACCTCCCTCTTATAGTAACAGGTAAGGGTGTTACTGAGCAGAGTCAACAAGCCCTGTGCAACCTTGTGGAACATGAGTGGTCATTATTGCTCTTTTGGATAGCCTACTTGATCACTGAGCATGATGTGCAGGTTGGCTGAGTTATGGGATATGCAATGAGTAGCCCTGCATATTCCCTTTCAGGATCGAGCCTATATATGTCCATCAGGAATGAGCCTGTCCAAATGCAGAGAAGCCACCATCCAACGGCTGCTAGCACACTCTGCTGGAAGTTTTCCTACAGACAGCATGTGTGCAAAAGTTTGGCAGGAAGGAATAAAGAACATATCTATTGCTACCACATGCAGAATAAAAAAAAAGGAAGTGAACTCTCTCTATGTGATAGTAAATTTAATAATCACTTTGAGGTTCATTTATAACTACAGCTCTTATATTTCAAATGTCCATGGTGTTTTTTGTAGACCTCGTCCCGATTTCTTTTACCGCTGCTTTCCAGATGGAGTAATGAACTCTGAAATGCACTGCACAGGTGATCCAGATCTGGTGTCCGAAGGCAGAAAGAGTTTTCCGAGTATCCACTCTTCTTGTAAGTTCATTCAAATACCACTCATCTTTGGCAATGTTATCTTCATCTGTGTGTTAGCATTGCTATTTCTGATGGATCGTGCACCTGGTTTTAGCTGGAGGGAACAGCACTTTTGTAGAAAACACCTGGCTTGAACTTTTTGACATCATCCCTTTTAAACACTAAGGCTCTGATTCTGTGACCCTTTCTTACCTTGAGCACTACCTCACTCCACAGGCAGTCCCTCTCACTCTACAGACAGTCCGGATGAATTAAGGGACTGCTGAAGGTGAGAGAGGATGACAGAATTGAGAACTGTATGTAAGATTTGTGTCACAGGTTTCCAGCATTATGGGACTCCAGCCTCTGACTGGGGCGGGGAAAGGTGTCTACAAATACTAAATCATGTTTTATTTCATTAGTTATAGTCAAATGAAATATGCTTGACTTGAGCAAGAGTTGATTAATTTACTTGTTGAGTTTTGAAAAAATTGCAAATAATGCGTAGTTAGTACTTTTGTAGCACTACTTCATGAACACAAAGTTGAGTCATGAAGGTGGCTCATCTGTACAGGTTGACATTTATCCATATCTTTACAGTTTCACAGAGATGTTTCCTTGCAATATTCCATATCCTACAGTTTTTACTTTTGTTTCAGTGTTATGGGCTGGCCTGTGAGGGAACAAAGGGCTGGAAAATGGAATGAGACTGCTCCCCCATCCTTACATTCTTGTCTAGTGTCAATGGCTCTGAGCACACACAGGGATAAGTGAGAGCTGTGTGCTCATTCCAAGGAGGTAGATGGGCGAGCTTTGACTCCACCCTTAATGTGCTAGCACAGATGATTCATCATATAATGGGAGGCAGTAGCTCAGTAGGAAATTACTATCTGCTGGAGCACAGTTCTTTCCATTGGCTGCTCCTAGAACAGTGTAGCTTCTCACCACCCCATAAACAGGGCTTGTGGCAGGCCCACAATCTAGCTCATATATGGTGAGCAGTGCAGGCATATAGTACATATGATGTCACAGTCTAGTAACTTGTAGTGTTTGCAATACATCCCCAGATGCTGGTTCCTTACATCTGGTTGCAATCAGCTTGGTTCAGCATAGTGAAAAATTACACCTATACAGATTTAGATAACTGCATGCTTACTTCAAGTACTGTAAATATACAGAGATGTACTACTAAGGGACCCGTGCTGAGAGTATATTAAAAATATAGCACCACGTCTACAGCATAATGTTCAACACTAATGTTATATGAATTACAGTGTGACTTCCCCATGCTGGAACATATTATGTTATAAATTGGGGGCTGCAAAACTTAGGTACTAGAAGACATTCAGTGTGCTTTTCCCCAGATGCTAAAAACATCATGACTGTAACGTGCTTCGGTCTGTATTGTCACACAGCCCAGGAGCCGACCACTGTTCCCACACCAAGATTCCCTGTCATATAGCAAAAGTACATTATTGTGCCCCTAGGCCAGAGTGTATGTTTGGGATCAATTTTTAAAAAAAAACTAGATTGGATTTATAAGCACTGACTTGTAAACTGACTTTATGCAACACATAGACCAAAATTATGAGAACACCTTTTTCCTTCACTGGTTAACATAACTTTATTATACAGTTTAGATTATTATATTTCCAACCACAAAGACTTTTATTAGCAAGCAATACGACTGAGGGGATATTATATACACAGCAATTTTTATCTGTTGATGATCCTAGGCTGAAGTGCAGCAGTTCAGAATCTGCTACAAATCCTTAGTTGTTTCCAATTTGATGCCATTATATGTCCGTGTTGTATGCTCTGCAGACTCAGAATGCAGTTTATAATAAATATTTTATTTCCATACAGGAAAAAGAAACTATTCTAAGATGACATTTTTACAGTGGTACTCACCAAACTTTCTACATAGCAAGGGGTATCCAGATTATAGGAATAACAAGAGTTTATACAATTAAATTTAAATAATCATAATAAATATAAATTAATTTCCTTGCTGCCACTTCATCCTTAACTTACGCCGCTGGGCCTAAGTGTGGGAAGCAGCAAACATCATGTAAAATGCAGCATCACACCATGTTATTGGTATGATTTAAGCACTGGGACAGGTTACTTAGGAAGATTGTGGAATCCCCATCATTGGAGGGTTTTAAGAACAGGTTAGACAAACTTCTGTTAGGGATGGTCATGTCTATTTAAGACTGTCTCAGTGCAGGAGAAAGGATTAGATTAACTCTTTATGTCCCAACCAGCTCTACATTTCTATGATTCTGTGAGTTCTCTTTAGAGCTGTTACTATAGCTATACATTTCCTGGCTTTCTTCAGTGTAACATGGTGAACTCCCCACACAACTCCTAACAAAAAAACCACGCTCATGCTAGAGTCAAAATGCTAACCCTCCTGTGTTCTGGTGTTATTAACATGAAGTTATTTCCAAAATTACCAAACAAGAGCCAAGCCTAAGACTTCTCCCTAGGCTTGGCTGTGTTCCTTCCCTTGGGATCTCTCTTGGTCAGAGGACTACTCCCACTTCCCTTTCTATAGAGGGTGGAATCTAATCAGCCACACCAACCCAATGAGTTACTAGTAATTAACCAGCAGCTCCCTGCCTGGACCCAAGACCTGCCAGCAGGATAGGCCAACAGGAGAATCCAGCCAACTTGTTACAGACGTGTAAATCTAGCTCTTAGGGCCAAATTCTAATCTCACTTACACCAGTGTAAATCCAGAGAAACTCCTCTGACATTAGTGGAATTGCACCATATTTAGAAAGGGATAAGTGGAAATAGGATTTAATGTTGCATTAGCCCCTTCAATGTTATGTTCCCTTGCAGCTTCTGTGCTGTAACGTGTAGAGTGGATGGAGCAATAGTGGAGGTGAATTTTACCCCAGGTCCCTTTCCTTTTAGGCTGCATCAAAGAAGCTTATAGTTTTTCCTATGGTTTCATGTCTTTCTGGTAGTAAAAATAAATAACTCACCCTGGGAAGAATGAGAGTTGACATAATAAACCATAGCACCTCTCTTGGAATGATAGTTAAAAGTAGCCCACTGCAGTTTGGCATTTCCTTTTTCATTTGGACATATGAAGGAAATAAATCACAAGCGGAAGTAACATGCTGCCCAGCAGCTGGTAAAGAGAGATTAAAAACCTCAGTCAAAAGCTATTTTCATCTTCAAACCAGCATTCTTTCCAGTATTCCTTGGCCAGGCTGTCAATCAAACGCCTTGTTGTACAAGAATCTGATTCTGAATCCATGCAGAGAAGACTTTTGACAGGAAGATTTGTTTGTTGTGGCTGTGGTGCTACATAGATGCATAGCAAGGTTGGTCTCACTGACAGATCAGCAATGGAGGAACCTGACACTACATGTGCAGTAACACCATATTGAATGCCACCCTACTTGCACTCTGAGGTTAACTGGTGGCTTTGCATGGCTTGCTCCTGCACTTGGAGAGTTGAACAAGTTTTATGATGCTTAAGCTGCCTGGCTATAAGTGTGTATCCCATAAAAACCTGATTCTCCCTGGCAGGGGTGCAAACTGCTAGGAAGCTGTAATTTGCTTATGTCAAGTCAGAAAAGGGTGCCACATACAGAAAGCCCTTTCCAGAGTCATATCACTGCTGAGTACAACTGATGAAAGACAATCATATGACTTCACTAGAGGAAGCACCATTTTCAGGACTGATATTTCCTGGAGTAATATGATTAAGAATGACAGTGCGATACCCAGGATAAAAACTGGGCTCATGTTACTTTGTTCTAAGGGGTAGATAAGTCACATATGGTGATAACCCTGCTCAGGGGGTTTAGAGGATGAGCAATAAAAATTGTACCTAGGGTAGAGTGAGACGGTTGGGGGAAGAGTATTGTGTTGGATTCTGCTGCTGGTTTGGTGTTTCTTGCTGATTAAGGTCAGGAAAGAAATGGGCACCAGAGAATTCATGCAGTCACAGCTGTGTTATGTTGGTCATCTGTGATTCCAGTGAGACTGTACATGGAGTCAGTTATTTCTCCAAGTGTCTAAGGGTGTCAGACTGATACCCTACTTTGGAGGTACCCTTATCATACAGGAGGGTGTTTAAACAGGGTAAAGGATTTGACTACTATATTTAGCAGCTGAACTCAAAAGCAGGTGACAGCAAGAGCTAGAAGCATGTAAAGTCTTTTTTCATTGTAAAATACATTTCACTGCTCCTTGCAAGCAGTGCAGAATTATTTTTAAATGCGTCTAGAAGGTTTATGCAGCTTGGGTACTTTTTTTTTTTTTTAATCTCCCCCAATTTAACTTTCCAGGTTGAGTGGTCTTTTCTTCTTGGGTACAGGAAATAGTCTAAAATGACAATAATAGTCACCTTCTTTTTGAGCAGGTTGGTGGTGCTCAATGGGAATGCCAAGAAGCTAAACATTTTTGTGGTAACAGTTTTGGAGGCCAGTAGTAGGGTTGTTTTATAATTTCAGAATTTAATATCACCACTCTGTGGTTACCGTATTAATTTATGAAGAAATGGAATAATATACAAAAGCATCACAAGCTGTGTTTGGCTGACACAATCTTGGGTAAGAGTGGAAAGATTATATTTGATCTCCGTATTTAGAACTGTAGAGATCACTACAGGAGTACTGTATCCAGTGCTGGTGTCCACAGTTCAAGAAGGATGTTGGTAAATTAGAGAGGGATCATAAAAGCCACAAAAATGATTAAAGAATTGGAAAACACATCCTACAGTGAAAAACTCTGAGCTCAATCTGTTTATTGTAACAAATAAAAGGTTAAGGGGTGATTTGATCTTTACTAATATGTACCTACATAGAGAACAGAAATTTGATTTAGTCAGCTCTTCAATCTAGCAGAGAAAGGTAGAATATGATCCAATGGCTGAAAGTTGAAGTCAGGCAAATTCAGAATGAAAATCAGGTGCAAATTTTTTAACAGTCAGCATAATAAACCATTGGAACGCCTTACCAAAGGCGGAATTGTTGTGGTGCAGTTTTCTATAACAACCTATTTTTAAATCAAGGCTGGATTCTCAAAGGTTCTAGTTCTAGGAATTAATTCAGTGAAGTCCTAGGGCCTGTGTTTTACAGGAAGTCAGATGAACTGATCACAATGATTCTTTCTGTCCTTATAATCTATGAATAGTCACCAGCAGAGGCAAAAGACACTGTGACTGTCATAGTGGAAAGACACTAAATTGAATTTACCCATAGACATAATAAAATTCTCCTGATTCATTGCCAGGAAAAAAAAAAGAAGCTTTAATATTGTTAAAGATCCAGAGACTGGGTTAGGACTAACCCCAAGTGCTGAGGTGGTTTGCCAATGGGCGTGTGGGCAATATTCTGTCCATCCATTCTGGGAAGCAGGCAAGGCACTGAAATATATAGGTGGCAGGAATTTTGTACAGTCAACACCCGTGAGTTCTCACAAGAATGGAAGGATGGTGGGCACAAAGCAACATGTACCAGTCCTGAGAATGACCCTTTATGTATTTGGAAATCTTGGTGCCTGCCAACATTTGGGAAACCAGAGGTTATTATTCTCTTTTATTCAAGAGCAAACACAACCACTCTGGCAGCAAGTAAGGTAAAATTAGATAAATTTCTTCACAAACAAATATTACATTGCTTAGATAAGCAAATACTACAGTAAATCACCACAATGGCATTGGCTCAGGGCAGCTATACTGCAGACTAATTATATGCCAATGTTAGAATATTTACAGCTTTGAAGTAGCACACGCCTGTTAACAGCTGGCTGAGAAGTAGCACTGGCTACTGCTGAAAACTGCTGTCCTTCCCCCTCTGATGGAGGAATAGGTACTGGGCAGTGCAGCTGTTGGAGAACAGTCTGTGTTCTCCAAAGGTTTCCTTTTTCTAAACTCTTGACTGAGGCTTTTGTAAGTGATGGGCCAGATCCAGAGCTCACTGCAGACAATGGACTTCAATGGAAACTGCTGGCTTAGATCCTTTAGACCCCATGGCTAAAATGATGAACAAAAGCTGATACAACCATATCATGCATGATGAAAGAGCATGGTTCCTATTGTGCATTTAAACATCAATTTTATGGTTTTTTAGGTGAGTTGGCTGATTGCAGATCAAAATACAACTCACAACAGGTCTGGAGAAAAGTTCCAACAACACAATCCTTTGCAAACAGCTGGTCAGATTCACTAGTAGTGCAACAGGGAGGTGTAAATTATGGCTGCTTGAACCAGTAAGGCTATTTGTGCCCAGAGTGGGAGGAGTGGGTTGACCCAAAAGTAGACAATGATACTGCTACCTTCTCTGAATGGGGAAGCTTTGATTTATGGTTAGAGCCTCACCTGTGAAAGATGCTGAGACGATGCTTGGAATCAACACAACCCCAAGAAGCCCTAATCCCCACCCCTCTCCTATGCTATGCCTTGCGTAGGACAACTTAGGTTGTGGATTCTTTATACCAATGCAACTGCTTACCCTGGAGAACGTTTCATCTGGGGGTCCTGCTCTGGAGTTTACCACCAGCATCGACCCTGCACCGAATGTGAGCAGAATCCTTCTGAAATGCAAGGCTACTCTTTGAATTTGACATTCCAATGCTGCTATATTTTATTGGCTTTTTTATTTACTCTCTTCCAAATTACTACCTCTAAAGATATGCCAAAGCTCATAGGAACAGAATAAGTTACAGTACACTTGGAGGTAGCTGAGGTGGAGGAAATCAGCCATGCCACTAAAGATGGCTGTCAGTAATGTGCCTTTCAAAGGCATAATTCCTGCTCAGTGATGGGTGGACTGTGCTGGGAAATACCCTTTATCACATCTGTTTAACAGATCTAGCTAATGTTTCCCCTCATCCCCAGTGCAGCCACCCCAGCGTAATGGGGAGAAGAATCTGTGTCCCTTCTGGGGTCACTCCTCCCAGTGCTAGGAGGCAGATTATTCCTCCTTGTGAACAGGTGACCTAAGAAGGCAAAAATGCTCCTTTTCCTGTTTTCTCTCTCTCCTAGTACGAGGCCTGATTCAGCCCTGTAATGTAGCAAAATGAAAGCCGAACAGAGTAAAGGACAAAATGCACAAACATTCAGACTTGATGCTCTGGTACGTTTAGCACAACAAACAGCATGAATTGGGCAGAAATCAGTAAAAGCTCTTATAGTCAGAATAAATTGGATTTAATTATACCTATAGCAGAATGATTATCCGGCATATTGAATGGGGGAAAATACAATGTATAAATAAAGTCCACTTAATTGATTAAGCCATGCACACAGTAGTTGATGACTGAAAAGCACACTGAACTTGCAGGCATACAGCATACTGATGGGGTGGACAGAAAGCCTCCTATAATTGATTTCTTGCCCTTTATCATATGACTGATGTCATTTTGATGTCTGTGTCAGGTCCACAAGATCCTTCCATAAGCAAAGTGTGAGCCTGGATTTCTGTCATGTAATTTATTGAACAGTCAGTAATGTCTGACTCTTTGAATCTCTGTTAAAAAGTTATCATCTCACAAAAGCTCCTTGTTAAGTTTCATTATTGCCTTAGATCAATGTTTCCCAAACTTGTTCCGCCGCTTGTGTAGGGAAAGCCCCTGGCGGGCTGGGCCAGTTTGTTTACCTGCCGCGTCCACAGGTCTGGCCGATCGCGGCTCCCACTGGCTGTGTTCGCTGCTCCAGGCCAATGGGAGCTGCTGGAAGTGGCGCAGGCCAAGGGATGTACTGGCCGCCACTTCCAGCAGCTCCCATTGGCCTGGAGCAGCGAACTGCGGCCAGTGGGAGCTGAGATCAGCCGGATCTGCGGATGTGGCAGATAAACAAACCGGCCCAGCCTGCCAGGGGCTTTCCCTGAACAAGCGGCATCTCAAGTTTGGGAAACACTGCCTTAGACAATGGAGTGCACAGAAAATAAACCCTTCTAATGACAGTTTTACATGCAGTAAAGCAATTCTAAGCAGACCAGAGGGCCGGTGATAAAGACTGGAAATGTAATCAGAAAGGTTCTTTTCAATATCTGCCAACCCTTTGTTACTGTAAGTAGCGTTGTGTGTTTGCCAGTTCAAGAGAGATTTCTCAGAGCATCAGTTTTGTGTACTATGCTTGCAGTGAATATTTGATATTAGGCTTCAGCTAATACTTGGAGGGAAGAAGGGGAATCTGAGTTTGCTTGGGTTACAAAATTTGGAAGAGAAGAGCAGAATACAGTTGTTCAATAATTTCAGTGACTCTAATTTCCAGTGTAATAAATGAGTGGCCACAGACATTTATGACTAACTAAAATAAGTATGCTTTAGTAGAAGGACATCCTAAAATAGCTTTATTGCATTATTTTATCACTTATGATCACCATGAGACTATGAAGAATGAAGTCAATTGTCCAGCTCTCTGTTTCCTCTTCAATGCAAATAAACTGAATAGCTTGCAAAAAAATAACTCTCCATGACTGCCACTGCTCTACTCTGGAAGTAAATTCCCTTATTTAGGGAATATTTCTGAATTCCTTGTACACTCAAAACTCCTGTTGAATTCAGTGGGAATATTGGATCTGCAAAGCATGCGGGATTGGGCTCTTTGTCTTTCCTCCCCGTATTAGTGAGCTTCAGTAGTACGACAAAGTGTCTGACTTTTTGCATGATGGAAAGGTGAGTGGCCATATCACAAGCACCTGGTGAACCAATGTGACAAGAATCCAGGACAGGTTCTCCACCATGAGGCCTCATGTTTCTGTAAAGGAGATGCAGGTCACAAGTGAAACTGCAGGTCACCTTTCATACAGAAGGCAAAAGAGAAGATTAACCTGACTTCATGATAGAAAGCTTCAGGGGTTTCTTAGGGACAGACTCCCAAAGAGAACTGGGAGAGATGCAAACGCTGAAGGTAACTATTCCTGCTAAATTAACATAAAGTATTGTAAGACATACTTACAAGCTTTGTTTTAGATTGCATCCAAATTCTAATTCACTTCCTTCTCTGGGCTTGGTAAATCTTTAAAAATGGGTGCAGTCATCATGGGGGCTGCTCCTCCTTTATACTGGGGGCTGAACCTCCAGTGACACTTCTCAAGAAGAGGAGACATCAGAAAGCCTAACTATTATTTCTCCTCTGGACTCTACCTCCAAGTCATTGTCAAGCATTAGTAGTGGCTGTAATGTTGTGTCTTGGTGTCTGCTTGACCTTCAGTGGTATTCCAAAGGGAAAGATGGAGTGGACTACCTAGGTCACAGGCCAGAAAGCTATGCTCAAAACATAGGCCACTTCAACCATTTCTGTATTATAGAGCAGGGCATATCATCTGCATTTGTATTTTTCTAAAACGTCCATCTTCAAACCAGCAAGGTCAGTTTGCAGCAAAGTATTGCTGCAATTAAATTGGAGGAAAATCTTATTTCAACCGATAGGATTGCAGTAGGCAAGTGAATTGAAGATCATGACAATATGTGAGAGAGAGTAAAGGGGGAAAAAAGAATAGGAGAGCTAATCTAGTTCTGATGTCATAATGCCACCAGTCAGCAGGCCATAATTCAGTGAGGGCAGGGAGCAAATGGAAGGGGAAATTCTGTCTTGATTTAACAATCCCACCAACGTATCTCAGGTACAGACTAGTTCTAATATAACTGATCAGCGTTACTTGTAATGGGCCTAGCAAATCAATGGGTATTTAACACTCCAGAACTTTGAGGAATTTGGATTTAGAGTTTTAACATGAACTTTACTGTTGACCCTTTTCCAGGTAGGATTCTATATCCAAATAACCCTCTTTCTGAAAACTTCCAGAAAATTTGGATCCAGAACCAAACTTTCCAGATCTGGTCCATCCTGAGTCTAGATGTATTGAAGCTGGAGATGGAAAAGCCATATCAAATTATTTACAGTAGATTAGCCCCTTGCTAGTGGAGAATTATTCCCAACAAAATATATTTTTTGAGCTTTTCTCAGCCTAATTTTATGTATTTTAACTGATAGGGTTTCCAGCAATTCCTTAGGAATATTATTATACAGTTTACGAGTTCAATATAGGGCACGTATTTCTCTCTGATCTAATCTTGAGCCATATAATTGGATATTTCTCTTTTGGACTTGATGCATCATTTCAGAATGCTCTGAATTCAGTGCAGTATGTTCTCCTCTATTAAGCTATGCTGTGTTACATGCCAGTTTACTAAATGCTGCAATTATTTGTTACAAAGTCTGCTTTTTGCTCTTGTGGAAGTACAGCATATGCAGTTACCACAAATTTCCTTTGTAGCATGTCACATGTTCTTGTCGCCTGAACAAATAGTAGTTCAGAAACTAAAAGTTACAAACACTTCTCGACTGATCTATTCAGGTATCAAGCTCAGTGGGAAAAATCCTGCCCTGACCCAAAAGAGCCAGGTGGGGATTGGTGCAGGGAGCAGAGCTGGCTACCAACCAGTACAAAAACCATCCTGCAGCTTCTGGGTAGAATGGCTCAGAGAGGGGCACAGAAATATATAGCCAGAAGCTATTTATAACTCCAAATATACTTCCTAGACCCCTTTAGACTATTATGGAGACCTGTCTTGTTTCTTACATAGAAAATAATTCTCCCTCTAATCATCTCCCACCAGGGCAGCACTAGAAAGGATTTAGGGATAGATTTTCAAAAGTATTTAGGAATTAAAAATGAAGATAGGCATCTAGCAGGAATTTTGAAATTTCCTTGCGCCCAGATCCTCAAAAGTATTTAAATGCCTAACTCCCACTGATTTCAATTCAGCCTGGGCCTAAGTGAAAATCCCATTAGGAATGTATCTGCATCTTTAAGCACCTAAATATCTTTAAAAATCTGGCCAATGTTTCCTATTGTGATTCTCTTCTTGTAGATTTCTTTCAGGAAGAGCAAAATGTCACCCCAGAAAAATTGTAATTGAAACTGTTGTGGAGCTATTTTATGCAACATAATTGAAAACATATTTTATAAGAGTAGGTAAAGTTTTGAAAATAACTGATACTTGAATCTCTTGAACAACAGAGTAAGATGTTTCCAGAAGAAATTTCCCCCTGAAACCTGCCAGCTAGAATTACAACGGATATTTTTAATATTCATTTCTGTGAACTTAGCTAGAGAGGGCCCTGATGTCTGAAGCCTCTATCGCGATCCAGTGTTTTCTGATGTTCAGTTTTGGGACTGAGGCAGGGCCAGCTCCAGACTCCAGCGCGCCAAGCACGCGCTTGGGGCGGCGTCCCAGCGGGAGGGTGGCAGGCGGCTCTGGCGGACCTCCTGCAGGCATGCCTGCAGAAGGTCCGCTGGGACCGCGGCTCCGGTAGACCTCCCGCAGACGTGCCTCCGGAGGGGCCGCTGGTCCCGCGGCTCCGGTGGAGCATCTGCAGGCATGCCTGCGGGAGGTCCATCGGAGCCACGGGGCCAGCGCACCCTCCACAGGCATGTCTGCGAGAGGTCCACCGGTGCCGCGGGACCGGCGACCGCTAGAGCGCCCCCCCGCGGCGTGCCGCCCTGCTTGGGGCGGTGGAAACCCTACAGCCGCCCCTGGACTGAGGTCTCAGCCAAATGGTGAAAGGCCTGACCTCTGAAATTTAGACCAAGCTCTGTGTGTGCACTTTCCTGAAAATGCAGATTCACAGTTTTGATTTAGGCTAATCTCTTGTAAAACATTTCCATGTTAACTTTTAATTGAGTCTGTACCCAGTTAGTGTCATGGTTTGTGTCCCCACACACAGCATGGGTAATACACAATTAGTAACCATAGCAGCTAACAGCATGTCACCCTTGCTAGAAACTTAGGCTAGCTCGTGAAAGTCTTTCTGTAACACTGTTACCTTGCTGTGTAGACAGGATTTCTCAGCAGTGCCTGTATCGCCAGTTCAAGTTTTTTTCTTTCCTCCCAGCTCTCTGGATGATACAACATCCCTGAGGGCTTTGCCCCGTGCAAAGCTGGTCCTGCTCTGTGTATGTGTCATAAGGGCACTCTCTCCCCCACTGAAGCACCATGGGATAGCTGCCTAGATTTTCTCAGAATGCACTGATACAAACATGGTTGGACAGTATAGTAGGTGTGGACACAAACATAGTTGTGTTTTGAAAAAAATGTGTGCTGTGTTTGTTTTAACCACATCAGATAAGAGCAGCATGATGTGTTCCCAAAAGTTGGATACACTTGCAGTCTAGATATAGCCTTAACAAACAAGTGCTCAGATCCATATAGACCAATCAAGATTAAAAAAAAATCAGGCACACTTGAACAGGCTGCCAGCACCATTGTGTCTCTGATCTTCCCACTGAGTAGCTTTGCTGTCTTGGTTCTGGCTCTGAACTTCATGAATTATAGCTGCAGGGAAAGCTAAGGGAAGCATGCGATTCTGTTTTTCAGACTGTGGGACTGCTGCCTTCTTCACATGGTTTAACTGTTCACTGGGTAGTTATAAAAGCCGAAGAAACTTTTTTTCAGACTAGCTTTTCAAACTAAGATAATTTACCTAGACAAATGCTATACAAAGAGTGTATGCAGGTCTATAGACTATCCACAAGGGCCCGGCCCTCTCAGCTTAATAACCAAGAGGACATTTTGAGTTAGCTCGAGCTTTGTAGTATCAGCAAGAAACATCTTTGTAAACATATATCAGTTCTTTCCTTGCACGTTGACATACTTAACACATGGAGGACTGCTAGGAACAGTAGCTAGCAGGGCCGCCCAGAGGATTCCAGGGGCCCGGGGTCTTCGGCGGCGGGGGGGCCCCGCTTCGGCGGTAAGTTGGCGGTGGGGGGGTCCTTCCGTTCCGGGACCCGCCGCCAAAGTGCCCCAAAGACCCACGGCAGGGAACCCCCTCCGCCGAATTACCGCCAAAGCGGGACCCGCCGCCGAAGTGCAGCCCCCACCGCGGGTCTTCGGGGCACTTCGGCGGTGGGTCCCGGAACGGAAGGACCCCCCCGCCGCCGAATTACCGCCGAAGACCCGGCTGCACTCCGGCGGCGGGTCCTGCTTCGGCTGTAATTCGGCGGCGGGGGAGGGTGGGGTCCTTCTATCCCGGAGATGAAGGACCCCCCGCCACCGAAGACCGGGAGCGAAGAAGCTCCGGGGGCCTGGGCCCCGCGAGAGTTTTCCGGGGCCCCCGGAGCGAGTGAAGGACCCTGCTCCAGGGGCCCCGAAAAACTCTAGTGGGGGCCCCTGCTGGGTCTGGGGCCTGGGGTAAATTGTCCCACTTGCCCCCACCCTCTGGGCGGCCCTGGTAGCTAGTAAAAGCTTTTTAGGGCAAGTAAATACTAATGCAAAATTACTGCAAATGCTGTTTTACTATGGAGTCAACTATTAGAGCTGATTAGACAATTAGATATCAGTGTCTGGCAAGCAGGCCTGCTGACAGCAATTCCTGGGCCCCAGGGCTGAGAGGGAGCTGGGCCCAAGGTGGAAGTGACGAATCCGTTACTTCCAGGACCAACTGTGCTGACCAATTGCGCTGGCCCGTGGGGGCCCCCAAAATGCTGGGCCTGGAGCAGTTGTGCGTCCCTAGGAGCCCTGTGGCCCACACGGATGATTTAAAAGGGCACGGGGTTCCCGGCTGGTGCCGCTGCTGCTGGGCCCTTTTAAATCACTCGGCCCCCATGGCAGTTGCCCCCTTTGACACCACCCCTGTCAGCAGGCCTGCTGGCAAGTCTGTCTTCTCCAGTGGTTTCCTTTTTTTTTTAAATCTTGGAGGAATTTGTAGGTGATGGTGCAGACCCAGAGCCCACTGAAGACAATAGACTTTGTTGGAAGCTGCTAGATCAGATCATTAAAATCTTCATAGGAGTACATAATAGCACTGATACAGAACCTTTTATTCCAAAGGCACCAAAAAAGCTTTGCAGATAACATGTCAAATTCTAGCCCTATTTGCTTACTCAGTAGAAATGAATGACTAATTTGTGATGAATAATTTATTCCTCTTTTTAGCCTCTTTTTCCTGCTCAGAAATAGCTGCGAGTAGATTGCAGTTGTTTCAGAATTTATTAATTATTCTAATTCATTTACTGAATGTTTTTAAATGTTTCACTTATGGATTGATCAAGAAGATTCAACCTTTGAGCTGTGTTTCTTAGGTAAGAAATCTTTCTCATACAGTATGTGATATTGTTTCTGCTCCCTGTTTGATGAGCACAGACGTACTTTTTGTGTGAATACATAAGCATGCACATTTAAAAGATTTGGGGCCTGACTCTTCATTCTGTTACATCTGTTCTCTTCTGGTTTTATTCTCTAACTCCATTGAAATCATGTTTTGTGGGTGCAATTCTGGTGTAACAAGTGGAGAATCAGGCCCTGGATTTCCATGAATACTCATATGTGCAATTTTGAAATTTGCTAACTTCATTCATTGTTACCAGTAACATTCAATCATGAAAGGAACTATTTGTGTAAGTGCAGCTCTCACCAGCTTTACTGGCTGGACCTGGTCTAAAAGTGATTGATCCTAATGGAAAGACATCAGCTGACTTCTGTGGGCTTTGAATCAGGCCTTAAATGAAAAACAGAACTGATACAAATAAAAGTTGTTAGAGAGAAACAAAGTTACAGGCAGGTGATGTTCAGTTTATTTATAGTGATGCTAAACTTAATAGAAAACATATTGTTTCATATGAAACAGTCCCACATTGGCAGGAACATGAGTGAAAATGTCCTGATAGGTCTTTTGCATATGCTACTTCTGTGATTCTATTATTTTAGCTTGAATTCAGTAACCTAAATGAATTTGAGATGTTGACCTTAGGCCATATAGCCCATGAAATCCTTATTTATTTCAAAGGCTCCTTGATTCCAGAGTAGGTTTTAGTAGCATCTCAGTTCAACTTGATCTGCTTCCAGCATGAATCTTAAACTCCTGCTGTACATGAAACCATCTCTTTTCTTTCTGTTTATTTTCTTCTATCCCTGGATTGTATTATACTGGCTGAAAAATAGTTGTAGCAATTACTGTTGAATACAGCTGAAGGATTCAGAGAATTTAATTAGAAATCTGAGATGAAGCATGTAATCAGCGTAGTTGGCTGTAAGTGCAACAACAGTAGCTTTTGTGTCATATGCTTTTTGAATTAGTTACTCCCTATGAATGGAGGGCTTGTGATATGTCTGAAAGAATTATGACCCTCTGGAAGTGGAAAAGAAATGATCTTCTCTCTTTTCCAAAGTAAGGCATACATTCACCTCATCATCACAACAGCAAACAACTGGAAAAAAGTTAATTGATATATATAATCCTAGCATGACCCTTTCTTCTGTAGGAAATCAATGCTTTTAAAAGCAAGTCTTAGAATTGTACGAGTGAAAGTTAAACAGTCCCATTCAGGGACTACTTTTAATAACCTGAAGTGGCATTTTTTCATGCAAAAAATTCTACCTGATAACATCCCCCAGGATGTTTTTAATTTGTTTTTGATCATTTCTGGTGAGACTTCAAAATTTGGGTGGGATAATATTGGGGTGATTTGGGGTTTTGCATCACCTCATCATTCATGATTACGTTTTGCAAAATTAAACTTAAACCCAACTGGAGTCTGAGTCCAGTTCCCTCTTGGAGGGTGATCTTGCTCCAACTGAAGTCAATGGCAAAACTGAATTGCTGAGTTTAATATGAAAATAACAATTTATAATTAACTACTGCTAATGGTTCAAAAAGGAATCAGTAATTGAAGTCAGTGGCAAGTAATAACAGAAGAATCAGACCCTTTAAAACATGCTTAAAGCACTTCAAAGAACCACTGGATTCCATGAAAGTTCTGTGCAGTTACTGAATTGGGCCCTTGCGTGATATAGATTACTTCCGCATTATGTGTCTGAGCTGCACAGTGGATGCTATTGGGCATTAAAACATCTTTGCTCAGACTTGGGAGAAATAAGAGACTATCCAAGAAGAGGGATGAAGACAGTAATTGAAAAAAATCCATGTTACTTTTACTGCTGGAAAATTAAGAGATAACATCTCAAGATCACAGTTTTGAATAGCAATTCCCCACTTAACATATCCAGATTCTGTGCAACTGCAGTTGCTTACTTCAGCTATTGTAACAACCTTAAATATATTTAAGTAAAATTCTTCTTTGGAGATTCCCCCCCGCCCTCCCCTCCATTGGAAACTCCATAGAAGGGGAACGTGTGAGAAGAAAACTCCACTAGGCTCCTCTCACAGGTCCTCCTTGTAAGGTACCTCCCTGCAGAAAATACAGGGGTTCACCCCCAAGACCTCCAGATCTTAGGGAATACACATTGCGTCCACATAAACATCAAGGACCTCTGTTCTGATGTCTGGCTTCTAGACAGCACAGCTCTATTCCCTCACCAGTGACTGCCTCTGGAGCCTCCCTTTAGAGGGATGCTCCCCAGCATGTAGGGTGGCTATGATGAACAACGAATGCATCTTTATTCTCCTTTTACTTTTTGGTGCATTTCCACATAGAATGATGATGGTGGTGGTGGTGGGGACCATGTGCATCCAGCACTGACCCCACCTCAACACTTCCCTTTCCCTCTTTCTACAGAGGGCTTCCCATTGGGTCCAGGAACAGAAGGATGCTGACACAGGTGCACTGTGGAAAGTGTAGCTCTGTTCTGCAGAAACTGGTAGACTTCACAGAGAAGGTCCCCTGTTTGTGTGGATCCTGTGGGTATGATCCCCTGGTGACTGGTCACAAAAAATAAACGTATACTGCTCCATGTTACTATTCAGCACCTGCCTGCAAACAAATGAGAGTTAATTTCCATGGGCTAGTAAGTTCTTGAATGCACTGGACCAGTGCCAACCAACAGCTTATTAAGTGGACATAATATGTATTACAGTGGTAGATAATGTGTGCAGTGTAGTTGTAGCCATGTCAGTCCCAGGATATTAGCGAGACAAGGTGGGTGAGGTAATATTTCATTTTCCTGTTTGGTTTGCCGTTAACTATTCTCCTCAAACTGGTGACATTTTCCACAGTATAGTTCATCATCATCATATTACCCCTGGAGTAGTCTACCCCTATTATGATATCAAAGCCAAATATGCTAGCACCATGTTTGTCTTGTGAACCATTAATCATATAGTTTGTTGCATGTCTTGCTGTGCCACTGAAAAGAAAGGAAAATGGATGACTGAAAAATATGGCACAGCAGAGGTAAAAGGACTACAAGATCTTTGTTCCTTTTTGTAAAATTGGAATGCTACTGAATTGTAGACAAGACAATATTTTTAAATTTTAAAACAAATTAATTAGTTTTAAAATTTAAAAAGTGGCATGTTGTAGAGTGGAAAAATATTTAATTTTAATGGGATTGTTTGCTATACTCAGCATTTGTATCAACTATTACTCCAGCTCATGTAATTATAGTTGGATATCTGAATTTGAGCTGTTAATTATCTTTCCTTAGTAATTTCATGGAGGATAAGCATATTACCTTCTGCAATGAAAGTTCACTTTAAGTAATAGTATAGCTACAAGCTCCAGGTTCTTTGCTGTAATTACTGCAACTTCCATATTTTCAAGATAAATCTGTTAATTAACAACTATAAAGCAATGTGTGTCTGAAATATTTCATCCTCTTAAAGAAGAGTCCAGGAAAATAAGGAAAGGATTTCTCAGATATGCAGAAAGAAATCTCCTTTAAAGCCTATCAGCTTGTTAATTTGACCCTAGGAATATGCAGAAATTTTCCTGTTGTACCCATATTTGCCACTGAAATACGCAACAACTTAGGGCTGTTTGAACTCGAGGGACTTGTAAGTTAACATTACAAAGTTTAGTTCTCAGGGACTAGCAACGAACCAACTCCAGCAGATCTATATGATGTAAAACTTCTGGAGGAACCCACTCCTCTCTCTGCACAGATGCCTTGCCTCCACTAGGGAAAATGTGTGCTTTTAACAGCGCTTAATTTGTGCCAGGGCTGAACCCCGGCACCTCTAGGCTTGGCAGGTCATAGCCTTGGCCCTTGTGGGCTTGCTGCATTCAAAAGTTATGAATGTTAAAAAAAATTGCTTGAGCCCCAGCACCTCTTACATGTTAAAAGCCAGTGCCTAATTTGTAATGAGTTAGCTGCTTAAAGTAAAACCTAGGGTCATTAGAGATTACCTTGACCAGCTAATGTGTTAAAATTACAGCTTGCCTTGTCTACAGTGGAATATTACACATGTGAACTAATGTGTTGCAAATACACCTTTTCTCAAGTGTAGAAATGACCAGAGAGACTCTACCTACTTCTAAACCTACTGTTCGCATTTTTTTTGTTTGCCTCTGTCATAGGTCTTCTCCCCCACTTGGAGCTTTTGGGTTCCAAGATGGGGACCTCTAAACTAATCGTAGTCTAGATCCGGTTCTGCTGCCACCAGTTAAGTTTAAGGTGGGTAACACACTGCCTGTCCCCAAACTTCTCCTGGGGAACCCAGATTCAAACCCCTTGAATTTCAACACAAAGGGAAACAAACCATTTCCCTCCTCCCCTCTCCTAGCTTAGGAGAGATACCTTGATTCAAACTCCTTGAATCAAACAAAGAGGGATTCCCTATCCCCCCATCCCTTTCCCCTAGTCCTTAGGAAAAATACCTTGATTCAAACTCCTTGAATCAAACAGAGGGATTCCCTATCCCCCCATCCCTTTCCCCTAGTCCTTAGGAAAAATACCTTGATTCAAACTCCTTGAATCAAACAAAGAGGGATTCACTTTTTCCCCCTCCCCTTCCCCTGAAAATCCAAACAAGGGAAGAAATCAATCAAGTTCTAAAAAAGAAAAGATTTTATTAAAGAAAAAAAAGTACACTATCTCTGTAATACCAGGATGCAAAAATACAGGGTCTAACTTATAAACCTGGAGAGGCTCTTCCCCCCCACCCCTTTCTCAGAATAATCAAAGTAACAGCAAACAGAAATAAAGATATTTCTCCAGCAAACACACAATTGCAAATACAGAAAGTAACTCAAAAAGACTAATCCGCCTTTTTAACTAATACTTACTATACTGGATAGTAGGAAAATACTCCAGGAGAACTTGGAGACATGTCTGGCCTCTCTTAGATCCAAAGAGAGCACGAACACTCAAACAAAGAACACAGACAAAGCCTTCCCTCCACAGAGATTTGAAATTATCCTGTCCCTTGATTGGTCCTCTGGTCAGGTGTTCATCAGGTTACTGAGCTTGTTAACCCTTTCCAGGTAAAAGAGACCTTAACCCTGATCTGTTTATTTATGACAGCCTCCTTCTATGGGTCTGATGTGCATTCCCAGATCTTGTTCCCTCACCAAGACCTTAGGGAAATAGTCCACTTCAAATGTTTTTTTGTTTGTTTTTTAAGAGAATGTAGTGCATCAGGAGTTGGTAAAACACTCTTTCTTGTGCTGCAGTGCCTCACTGAATTGTCTTCCACATAATCCTTCCTGCAATAGCTAAGTGCCCTGTGGAGTTCCCCTAGCTTCTTGGATTATGTACAAACTGCATCAACACTGATATCCCAAAAGCACTTCTGTGGTTTCTCCCATTCTATGTCTGATGTCTGGTATGATCACCCTGGCCCCATCTCATGCAAAATTCCCATCTTCCGCATCACTCTTCAGAATCTACTTTTGACTATCTTTCCAATACTAATCCACATTTCTGCCCCAATTCAACGCAAATAAATTTTAAATAAAAAACCCAACAACATTAAAGCACACACAGCAATGAACTAGCATGAAGAATATGGTGCAAGTAACTGAAAGAAGAATGAGATCCATCATTGCTGGTTGCTAATGTGGAACATTTATTGTCTTACCAGGCAGCAAAAGTTCCAGGCTGTTCCAAGGTATGAAATTTGGCATATTCAGTTCTGGAGCAGAAAATTGCTGCTTGACAATGGTTGTTTGAAGTCCAATAGCTCACATTATCCTAATGCTAGTAACTAATGTTGTATTCAGTTGGAAATCTGGTAACCTAAGCTTTTCACTGATGTACATTTGTGTCAAGGGCCAGCAGCACTTTAAAGACATTTTGTTTACAAGTTTTCTTTCCTCTTTAATTCAGTTCCAGCATTTATATGGCAATCAACATTTTGAGAATCAATAGGCAAATCAGCAAATAAAATACAGTCACGACCAAAAAACTTTTCTATGCATTGATCTTGGATCTGGGATCAGAAAGGAAAATTAAATCTCTGGTTATCGTCTCATTTGATAATAAGATGTCAGGGAGAAAAGGCTATCTTAATTAGCATTGTAAAACTTGATTTCAACTTAGGCAAGTCTGATAAGAAACTGGAGACAGATCTTTGGGCTATATATTATAACTGGAGATAGATATACAAATCTGTACAACAAAAATATGCTGCCAGTGCTTTGTATCTTAGATGCCTGCAGAGAACATGATTCATTATTGAGGCATTGCACCTGTTCTTCTCAGCCTTACCAGGTATAATCAAGGACTGATTGTATTCCCATCTCATCCTCTCTTAGGTTGTTCCTATTAGAATCTGATATTGGTCAGTTGGAGAGATCCTGGCCTAATTTCAGCCACTCTTTATGTCTGGTGTAATGGTGAAGCACCAATATCTAGGAGGGTGAAAAAGATGCTGTCTGACGACCCAGTAATTCTATTAAGCAATTTAAGTAGATATTTTGAAACTAAATTAAAAAGGTAGAAACCCCAAATATCATTGTCTGGGAAGTCTATGAAGCAAGCATAAAAGGAAAATTCATGAATATTGCTTCTAGGGAAAAAGCGAGGGAAATTGAAAGAAAAGAGATTTTACAATGAAATTGAACCATTAGAAATAATACATGGAAAAACCCCGCAATCCCCATGATCCAAAAGAATCTTAGGATGCTTGTGATCTCCAGAAGCCAAATTCAATAACTTTCTATAAGACAAGATAGAGATATTCCATTGCTAGCTAAAGGAATGTTATAATGTGGTAATAAAACCCACATTTTCTTTGCTTATAAACTCAGACAGGAAAAAGGACAAAAGATCAATATCAGTTATCAGCTACAAGGCAGGCTTGATAAAATATAAATTTAAAGAGATTTGTTAACATTTTCCAGTTTGGCTCTCCCCACTATTCTAGTGAAAGTCGATTTCTGAAAAGAACATGAAATAAAACATTAACCAAACAAATCTACCTAGTCACTCAAAAGGTCTGAGGACAAAACTGGAAAGTGGCATTGAAATTGAAGAGGTAAAATGCTTAACCTAGATGGCTCATCCTCTTTTAGTGCCCTTCAAACAAATGGACTGGCCTCTCAAGATCTTTTGAGACAGTGAGTGACTCCCTTCTGCTATGAGGGAAGCAAATATTTTGTCATTCTGGACCAAGGATATTGTGTAGAATGTTTCCCTTAAGATTCTGTTTAAGATTTTTGCCCCTATTATGAGATGGAAAAGAGGAACCAGATTGGCATGTCCAAGGGCATCAGACAGTTTGGAGTGACCCACTTGGCTCAGTCATAATTCATTCCTAAAGTAGATGTATACAAGTCTTTTGACAGTGTTGAGTGGAGCTATACACAGGGAGTTTTAGGGTGGTTTCATTGGAGGTAAAGATAAATGGGTTGTTCAAAACTCTGGCCAAATTTTGTATTGACATCTCATATTTCTTTTTTGAAATCACTGGTCCAGTTTCTCTGGTCTAGCCAAGTTATGCTCAGTGCAAGACGGGGGTTGGGGGTAAATGTGATTTTAACATACATTTATCCTGGGCTAGCTTGGGGCTTGGACTGTCTCTTACTTATGCCCGGCTTTCTAACCTTTCTCCTCTCCCACAACCATGACTTCAGCATCTGGGAATCACTTGGACAGTGGTTCTCAAACTTTTGTACTGGTGACCCCTTTCACATAGCAAACCTCTGAGTGCAACACCCCTCCATAAATTAAAAAAACACTTTTTTTATATACTTAACACCATTATTAATGCTGGAAGCAAAGCGGGGCTTGGGGTGGAGGCTGACAGCTTGTGACCCCCCCATGTAATAACCTTGCAACCCCCTGAGGGGTCCCAACCCCCAGTTTGAGAACCCCTGCACTAGGGCATAGTGGATCCAGGCTTGCATCCTTAACCTCTGGGGCTTTTTGTGAAAGGAGACTATCAAGTGAAAAAATTTAAGCTTGTTTCTCAATGTTGGTAGCAGTGAGATGCTCCTTAGTCATATACTAGAAAGAAAAAGATCCTTCAGACATGATGACTTGTCTTAAAAGGTCTGGAACACGTTTCTGAAATAAGTTACAGATTTAAAAAACAAAAACAATGAAAATGATCTTAGTATAACTTGGTTCTATTTTGTTAGCAGTTGAACAAAACAATCCCGAAGAAACAAACCAGGGACTAGACAACTCTAACATCTATCCTTTATGATTATATAGGTACATCATTTCCCCAATATACCTCTGTCTCAGATATCTTCCTCCCTTTAGTTTTATATATATTTGCATATGTAAAACCAACAAACCCCAGTCATCGGCAGGCAGGATCGAACCTGGGATCTCTGGAGCTAAATGCATGAGCCTCTACTGTATGAGCTAAAAGCCACATTGCTTTTAGCAAAATCTGTGGCAGACTCATCAATCTCTAGGTGGTCTAGGTGCCACTAGAGAGGGACAGAGCACCAAGTGGGCATGGGTTACACATACATTTGTTATATCGGTATGCTTACTCTTTAGCATCTCTGCCATGTTGTCCTTACTATATTGTCTTTCTTTGTTACTTCTGAAAACAAATAAAATAAAACAAAAAGAAAGATGGTCGACTATCCTGCTTATTAAAAAAGCGTTAACGCCTGTGACACAGAGCTCAAAATGTTCTCATGAAAATTTACTTCTATCAAATTGTCTTTGCACTGAGTTTCAGCATTAAAATTTACTCTACCATCTGGTACCATACATTTTACTTCAGGAAAGATAAATAACTATTCTCTGAACAGTGTGAAACTGAAAACATACACCAGTTGCCCCAGCTAAAATTGCAGCAGGCTGCTGTGCAATTCCAGAGATGAATGGTATCTGTTTGTATTTGGAAAATATACAGTAATCCTTGCAAGTATAAAGTGTTATAAACAAAGAGATGGATCATTTTCTCTGATTGTTATATAGGCAGTTTTGTAAATTGTTGTTTTGCAATTTCATAATTTGTTGCTATTTAGATATGTTGAGAGTTTTTCTTCAGTACAAAAGCAGCTTGGAGAAAGGAGACACATAATGCCAGGTTTAGTAAAGCGGGCATTGAAACTTCATTAGATTAGGATTCTGGATGGGGTAGTTTACTTCTCAGCAAACACCAACAAAATAATGTTTTTCTCAGTAAACTTCCATATAATATTAACTTAATACTTGTATAGTGCTTTCCTTTATGATTATATAGATACTGTGGCAGAGTTCCAACCTTGTCCCTGTGGGTCCTGCACTTCTAGGCGGTTTATGCTAGCCTCAGGGGCTCACTGTGACCCTCCACGTAGCCCTTCTCTCTCTAGGGCCAGGATTACAGTCTACTGAGCCCTTTTCATCATAAGGCAGCAAGGAGGTTGGTGAGAGAACTCCCACAGTCTCTGTTGTCCCTAGGGCTTATTTCAGAACAGTTTAGCCTCCTGTCCTGACAGGGGCCTGTCTTCCCTTCCCAGGAGGTGTTTCTGTAGTGGCAGGTTGGCGGGGGGTGGGGGAGACCTGGACCCACCCTCTACTCCGGGTTCCGGCCCAGGGACCCTAATGGGAGCAGCTGTTGGCAGCCAACCTTTCACTGCCAGAGTTGCTACATTTCCCTAGGCCACTTCCCCACAGCTCTCCTGCTTCTCCCTTCTACACCCTTACCTTACGGCTCCCTTACTGATGGCTTGAGGGTGTCTTCATTAACCAGCCCTTCAGCCGCACTTCCTCTCCCCTGGCTCCCTAGCTCCTCCCAGCCTGACTGGAGTGAGCCCTTTTATTGTATCAAAAGGGCCTTAATTAGAGTCAGGTGTTCACATTACCTTAATGGCCTCACCTGACTCCAATTAACCTGCAAAGAGTCAGGTGAGGCCATTAAGGTAATGTCTGGAGCAGCCCCTGCTCTGGTCAGTCAGGGAACAGAAAACTGCTAATCCAGTGGCCAGTATATCTGCCTTCTACTACTTTGTTCTACCCAACTTGCCTGGGTCTATCACAATACATACCTATGAACTAAATCTACCAAACTCATGGGTGATAGGTGGTTATCCCCAAGCAGGGATTACTGAGATTTGAAGTTAAGTGACTTCCTCAAGGCAATACAGCACATTAATGGTAAAAGGAGGGTTAGAATCGAGCTGGGACATGATCCAGTACCAACTGAAGTAAATGGAAAACATCCCATTGATTTTAATGGGCTTTAGATCAGTCCCTTGTTCCTCGCTTCTAGTTTCATGGGTCTTAATCCTGCATTAGGATCTGTGCAGATGGCTCTTTGCACTCATGCAGAGCCACGCTGGCTGCATGGATCCAGTTGCAAGATGGGGCACATGGTCTCTTCACTAGAGCAAACTGCTCCTACATCCAACTTTTCCTCTCTAATGACCATTTGGGGAGGGTGGAGGGAGGAAATTACTGGAAACAAAACAAGAACAAACACCACTGTGGTGTATTGTTTATTGTGTTAAAATTACAAGCTGTCACTTTAAATGTAAGGGGTTTCCTGATCCTTGGGGGTTCTGTAAGGAAGCATGCCATCAGAGTCAGTCTGCAGAAAGCCAGTCTATAGTAAGGGGGTGGTGAGTGTGCATGTCTTGGAGCAGCCTGCTTTGTGTTTCACTGTTTTTAGGTTCTTGTTTGTTAGGCTTCTGAATTCTAAGAAAAGAATTAGTGTTACATTGCAACTTTCCAACACGATCATTTTGATTTTTTTTTAAATCTAACTGTCATAGGTCTCACCCCCACTTGGAACTGTTGGGTTTCAATGTGGGGACCTGCCTTAGTTTCCCTCTAAACTAAAATCCTAGTTTAGGTCTGGTTCTCGCTGCCACCACTCAATCAGATATGTGGATTGAGACACAGTCCTTCCCCAAAATCCTAGGGGATTCCAAATACCTCAAATCCATGGAGTTCTTACACCCAGGAGAAATAAACCATTCCCCCTGCTTCCTCCCCCCTCCCTTTTCCTAGGAGAGATACCGGGATCTAACTACAGAGGGATACCTCCCCCTTCTCTTTCCCTGAGAATCCACCCAAGGAAAGACCAAACAAGTCCTTAATAGAAAAGAATTTATTAAAGAATAAAAAGAAAGTAATTTGTCTCTGTAATCCAAGATAGAACCATACAGGGTCTAAACTTATCAATCTCTGGAGAGAACCCCCCCGTCCCCCTTTCTTTCTCAGTGAAAACAAAGTAACAGCAAACAGGAATAAACAATTTCCTTTAGCAAACACACAATTGCAAATGTAGAAAACAACTTAAAAGACTAATTCGCCTTTCTAATTAATACTCACTATTAACTAGTAGAAACTACTCCAGGAGAACTTGGAGACATGACTGTCCTCTCTTAGATCCAAAGAGAGCTCTCTGAGCAAAACAGGGAACACAGACAAAGGCTTCCCTCCACAGAGATTTGAAAATAATCTGTTCCTTGATTGGTCCTCTGGTCAGGTGTTTCTCAGGTTACTGAGCTTGTTAACCCTTTCCAGGGAAGAGAGACCTTATCCCTGATCTGTTTATTTATGACACTAACTTCTTTGCATATATCCGTGAACACAACCCTCACAAAAGGCTGAATCTAGAAAGATTTTATTTATGTGATTCAAATGTCAAAAAAGAGCTGCCTAGCCACGCCTCCGCCTGATTTAAACCCTGATCCCGCAATCAGATATGTAGGGGTGAACCTGCACCTGTTCAGAAACTCATTAGCTTCAGTGGAGCACTGCATGGAGGCAGGGATCTGCCTGTTCTGATCCAACTGTAGGATCAGGGCTCACACTCTAAATTCCTTGGGCAGGGACCTTGTCTTTCCCCCTTGTCTCTAAAGCGCCTAATATACCTTTATAGCTATAAATAAGAAATAAGCATATTTAATCATTTCCGTTCTATCCGTACATGGGTATAGTGGCTCACTGATGGCAATGGAAAAGAGTGATACGCTGTCACTCTCAGATCACTGTCACTAATTATTCCCCCCCCCCCCGCTGTCATCAATGATCTAAAAATTCTCAGAGTTAAAAAGGAAGAGAGACATCTCTTTTCAAGCCTCTTTGGAAACACCTCTCTGTTTCACAGCCAGATCGACACATAAATATTAACAATCTACCACCTCCGGCGAAGGCATCTGGTGACATCTCAAACAGACAAAAATGCCAGTCCTAGTTTTCTTCATGTTCCTCTACGCTATTAAAATAAGATAGTCCTAAATAAATTATTGATTGTTTAAACACTCTATCTTAAATAACAATAGGTTCTGCAAGTCCAAATGTCTCAATCTGGATTGACACGTCATTGCATGAGTGGGATCAAGCAAATCACCATAAAGATTTTGGCACTCTTACTCCTGCCTTGTCTCTTGTTTTCACCTTGTCTTTCACTCTGCTGCCCAGAGAGCCGAATGCAGCAATTCGCAAATACTCCCATGTACGCTCATGGAAAGGAAATATGTGAGGATGTCAACATCGTCAAGCTGAAACTCGCTCCCTGGGTTGTGCTGCTGTGCAGCAGCCACCTTAGCTGCATATTAGTGGTTTATGACCTCAGCAAAGCCCCCATGTGAATAACAGCCTGGTGCTCGTTCACATCTATTATGCTCCTTTACTGAGTCAAAAGTACAGAAATACATCAGGTCTGTAAAACATAATGATGTAAGGTACGAATAGACAGCTGCAGCGGCACAGGAGCCAGCAAACAGAGCTGTAAACGGGGGAGTCTGAGTGCGAGTTTACAGGGGGAGTTTAGAGGAAGACTAAGAGAGGCAGGCAGAGGAACACACAGGCTATTGAAGGGAGTGTGCAGTGTTCTAGCAGTGTCTTGGTGCTTGATGAGGGTTTGTTTTGCTGTGGGTGGTGGTGTTTGGGTTGGTTTGTATTTCCCAGATTTACAGGATTTAAAGGGTGAGAAGCTGTAACGGTTTTGGACTCACCACCTGGCGCTTCCTGATGGTGGTCTCTGGGAATTAGCTCTGTCCAGTGGAGCGCCCCCTCCTGGTGGTGTCCTGTCTGTCGTTCCACCCTCTGTTGGCGTCTCTGGACCCGCGTTGCTCCCTGCTCGGCAGTGTCCTCTTTGAGGCCACTGCCCTCCGGCAGTGCCCCTTAGTCCCTCCACACCCCCTTCTGGGGGGGAGGGAGTTGATCAGCAGTCCTACACACAGTCCAACCACACCCTCTGAGTCTAATCCCTCTTGTCAGGGATCTGGCATAGTCTATAATGGCTGCTCCCTATGGCCAATGGCTGGGTGTACTGCAAGGGGGGGGTCCCAGCACAGGGACCCTCTGGTGGCAGCCTCACTGCCCTCCTTCTCTTCCCTCATCTGTCTGCTTCCCTGGGCCGCTTCCCCTATGGCCCCTTCCACCCGCTAGGCCCTTCCCTTCAGGACCAGCAGCCTGGCAGGCTCCAGGCTAGAGCTCCCTTTTGCTCCGTGAGCCTGGCCAGCACTGCGCTGTCCGTGGTGCTAGTCTCCCACCTTTGGAGACTGACCTTCCACTCTCAAAGGCCTGGGATAGACTGACTGCTCCCTTCCTGGGCAGCCTTCTTATAGGGCTGAGCCTGGCCCTGATTGGCTGTCTCCAAACTGGACCCTGATTGGCTCACAATAAGCCCTTCTTTAATTGGCTCCCTGTCTGCGCAAGCGCTCTGGCCTGTTGCAGCCCACATTCTGAGGGAGTGGGGCAGTTGTCCCACTACAGAAGCCTATGACAGATACAGAGAGCAGTTGTAGTGACCCAAGCAGTGGAAGACACAATGAAGATGACTGGATGTGGAAGCTGCAGCATGTACATGACCCTGGAGGGGGTACCTGAAAAGAGTTTTGTCTGCATGAAGAAGGAGGAGAAGGACCTCGGAGTATTGGTTGATCACAGGATGACTATGAGCTGCCAATGTGATATGGCTGTGAAAAAAAGCTAATGCGGTCTTGGGATGCATCAGGCGAGGTATTTCCAGTAGAGATAAGGAGGTGTTTGTACCATTATACAAGGCATTGGTGAGACCTCATCTGGAATACCATGTGCAGTTCTGGTCTCCCATGTTTAAGAAGGATGAATTCAAATGGAACAGTGTCAGAGAAGGACTACTAGGATGATCCGAGGAATGGAAAACCTGTCATATGAAAGGAGACTCAAAGAGCTTGGCTTGTTTAGCCTAACCAAAAGAAGGCTGAGGGGAGAGATGATTGCTCTCTATTAATATATCAGAGGAATAAATACCAGGGACGGAGAGGAATTATTTAAGCTCAGTACCAATGTCACACCATCAGAGGAGTGAAGTTCTAGAACAGCCTTTCAAGGGGAATAATGGGGGCAAAAGACATATCTGGCTTCAAGACTAAGCTTGATAAGTTTATGGAGGGGATGGTATAATTGGATAGCCTAATTTTGGCAATTAATTAGTCTTTGACTACTAGCAGTAAATATGCCCAATGGCTTGTGATGGGATGGGATCTGAGTTACTACAGAGAATTCTGTCCTGGGTTTCTGGCTGGTGAGTCTTGCCCACATGCTCAGGGTTTAGCTGATCGCCATATTTTGGGTCTGGAAGGAATTTTCCTCCAGGGCAGATTGGCAGAAGCCCTGGGGGTTTTTAGCCTTCCTCTGCAGCGTGGGGCACGGGTCACTTACTGGAAGATTCTCTGCACCTTGAAGTCTTTAAACCATGATTTGAGGACTTCAATGGCTCAGACACAGGTTTGAGTGGGTGAGATTCTGTGGCCTGTGTTGTGCAGGAGGTCAGACTAGATGATCATAATGGTCCCTTCTGACCTTAAAGTCTATGAGTCTATGAATAGCATATACCACTCTCCTAGAACTGGAAGGGACCTTGAAAGGTCATCCAGTCCAGCCCCCTACCTTCACCAGGAGGACCAATTTTTGCCCCAGATCCCTAAGTCGCCCCCTCAAGGGTTGAACTCACAAACCTGGGTTTAGCAGGCCAATGCTCAAACCACTGAGCTATCCCTCCCCACTGATCTGATCATTTAAATGGTAAGTTAAATACACACTGAAATTTGCTAGGTAAAGAGAGTCAAGGTGAACATTCTGAAATTTCTTAGATGGCCAAAAGGCTGGAGATTTTGTTTTAGATATTCTTCCAGTGTCTTAGTATCATGTCAGAGGATATGTTTCTGAAGGGAGCAGGATGTTCACTTTATACCAGTAATACATTCAGCTTGCACTTAAAATAAAAGGAGAGGTTATTCTTTTTCAACAGGTACCTAAGAGGGCCCTCAGAGGGCACCAGCTGGGCCTTTGTTGCAGAATTAGGCCCTATTAGCAAGGCACTTAAGCATACATGTAAGGACGCATGTGAGTAGTCCTGTCAAGGTTGTGCATGTACTTCATTACTGTGAAGTAAGACAACATGTATTGATATGTTGTACGAAGGATTTAAGGGATTATTCTCTAGTTCGTTGCTGAAGCACCTGGAGTATGTCTGTTCTTTCTTTGGTCCTATACTAAGTACTTTGCTGAATCGGGGTCTTAGATAATAAGCAGAAAGAGCCCAGAGTGGTCCTGATTTAGTCTTCTTTTTGGTCAAACCAAGACCAAGTCATGTGTGGTTTGTTTCTGACTGAGTCCTGCTGCATCTTCACCTTAGATGTTCAGGAGGAAGGAGTTAGATAAAAAGTTTCTCTTTCATCCTATCTCTAGTATTAATCACGTTACTATAATATTATTAGCATCAGAACAGCAAGTTGGTAGCAAATCAGGAATGCAAGCAAAAAATGAGCCAGCTTCATTGAGCTAGCTGACTCATAAAGTCTATGAATATAAGAGGTTGTGTTTTGATCAAAGGAGACTCTTTTACAGATTCAGGATGTTTGTGGATGTGTTAGTTCTGAGTAAATACCTGTTCTCTCAGATTGATATTCCTAGGACTTGCTCATTTGCGGATAAGGAGCACGGAATCAAAGTGTTCATCTCAGTATCAGTGTTTTGAGAGCGGGATGGGGATGTGATTGTGAGAAAAGGAGTGAGAAAATGTACATAAAGCATCGTATAATTTGCAGATCATTTCACACAGCAACTGTATTGACATACCCAATCAGACAGAAACATACTAAAGTAAAAACAAAAGACAAAGAGGAAGCTTTACTGGGAATTTTATAAAGAGCTCTGTTTAGCTAATGAGATAGGCAGTGTTCTGAGCAACATAAGTCACAGGGGGCTGTGTAAGCTCAGTGTGCACTGGTCCAATCTAAGCCAGTGACAGGTTGGCCCAGTGTGTACTGGGGGCTGGTCTACACTACGGGGGAAAATAACGTGAATAACGTAGCTGAAGTCAAAGTATCTTATATCGAATTACCTACCGTCCTCACGGCGCAGGATCGATGTCTGCAGCTCCCCATGTCGACTCCGCTACCACCGTTCGGGTTGGTGGAGTTCCGGAGTCGACAGGAGCGCGTTCGGGGATCAATATATCGCGTCTAGCTGAGATGCGATACATCGATCCCCGAGAAATCGATTGCTACCCGCCGATACGGCGGGTAGTGAAGACGTACCCTGGTACTCAAAAGAGACTTGTTCTGTGCATAAGAATAGGGAATTCCTATGATGAGCAGAGAGATGAGTGGTCAAGATTCCTTTGTAACATCACTTAGGTATGGATTGTTTGATGGAATACACTGTACAGTAAATAAATGAATAGGTTTGCAACCATACTCAAAGGAAAATCAGACAGACACCTGTAACGATCTTGGGGTTCATTAAATAACAAACGAACGAGAAAAGAATAACATTTAATAAAACAAACTGGAGAGCTGTAGTGAGCTACTGCACACAGCCATGCGGTGGTCCCAACCCCTGCCTCCAGGGCACATCTCCAAATTCCTATGTTCATAATACCAGCCCTTATGAGGGCATCTCTAAATTATCATCTTCTACAAACGTATCTCTACAACACTTCTGACTGCATAACCCATAAGGCTGTAGTAACAAAAATAAAAGAAGCAAAGTATGTATAGAAAAGAATGCTAAGGAATTTAATTAATCATCCAGAGAAGCCTAAATTAATAGCTGGGCACTGAGAATATTATCTTAAGAGCAATATTTGCTAATGAACGTTCATTGATAGTGGTAGTTTTGAAGAAAATCATTTTAAATATAGAAAACAAATTTAGAAATGGGAACTATCAGGGTTTACTTTTTTAAAAAAATGCTTGGCAGGCACCACACATCCCAGGATTGCTTAAGCTTCTATTCCAAATGGTACAAAAGTTTTCAAATACAGAATCTTTATTGGAGCTAATGCAGCCCTGCAGTCCCCAATGCATTTCTCTAATGCTATCAGCGGAGCTAGAAAATGTAAGCTTACCATAACTGGAGGAATAGAGTCTTGCTAAATCTATTTTCCTCATCACTTTTGGGTTATTGTTCCCTGGATGTCAGCATATAGCAACCATTAGCAGTAAGAACTAAATTCTCCTTCCTAATTCCAATGCTCCTTCACCCCTGGAATATTTTATGACTAATCCCGCCCATTTAGAGAGAACTCTTTTATGAATACTATTCAAATGCAAAGTGAAGCTGTTTGAATGTTGTGAGGCAGCATGAGTCAGTGGTCAAAGCACTGGCCTGGGTCTCAGGAGACTAGTTCTGGCTCTGCTGTTATTTCTGGTTTTGGCAGTGTGTGTGACCTTGGACAAGTCACTTCTCTTCTCTATGCAGCTCTGGTGCTCCCACCCTTTGTCTGTTTAGATTGTAAACTCTGTGGGACAGTACCGTAGTGAGTGTTTGTACAAAGTCTAGCACAAATAGGGACCTAATGCTGCATTACAAATAATAATAGCATGCTACACATTTTAAACAGTCTGTTTTCTTCATCCAACATGTGCCAAGTTCCACACTGTTTTGCAACATGGGGACCAACCCAGTAAGGTGCTGTTTGCCTCCTTTGAGGTGTTGACTAGGGTTTGAGAGTGCAGCACCGTGCAGGATAAGGTGCTTGATTTGTATCAGCGATACCAGAATGAACAAAGGGCAGAGAATTGTCACATGTTCCTGTGATGTGCATTTGGATCATTCCTTTTCTCTCTCTCATTCCTTCCATAATTTTAAAGACAGTTAAATATTTATATTGAGACTTTACAACAACATCAACCTTAGCTTTAGTTACACAGTTTTAAGCTGAATCAAACTGACTTCTTCATTTTTGTTTGTGCTGTCTGTTTCCCAGAAGGGCTTGCTGGGATTTTATGTCACTCCTTGTCTTCATTATGTAAATGGTTCAGGATATGAATTACTCAGGTGCAAGGGATCAAAGCAGCTCATAATGAAGCAAAAATATAAATATAGGTCAGGGGCATGGTTCTATTGATTGTTTGAAATCTATCTTCTGGTGCAGAATCATAAGAACTATTTAATGTGACACCGGACGGTTTTATTTCTGTGTTTAGTACTAAAGTGTGTGTGTGTGTGTGCATGCACCTGTTCTGTACGGTACAAATAAGCTGTTGACTTTTCCTGGAGCTGGAAAAAAAATACGCACTGAAATATATGCAGTTGGTTGACTGGTTCTTGAATGTGAATCACACGTACTCCCACACTGATTTCCCTTTTTACAGAGTGAATTGCCCATATTAATGTTGTTGACTGACCACGTCTTAAAAATATAGTTAGCAAGCAAAGTAGCAGCCTACACAGAGTGCACATCAATCCAATGATGTCAGAGTCTACCCTTACTTCTCTATGTGATGCTCCTCCATCTGAGAGCTGTTAGCTGCTGAGTCCATGTTCTCCTCTGTTGCTGCCAGTACACACTGAAGCCAGGGGGAAAGCAGCTGGGTTCTGGATGTACACATTCCAGGTTTCAGAAAGTCAATCTCACGACACTGTAATGTAAAGCTTGGCTGGAGACTATTGGTTTCATGGCCACAAGCTAAAGCATCATTACTTCACTTTTTCTTCTTTAGTGGGGCATAAATCCCCCCAGGAGAGTTTGTGAGTCAATCTTTATTTCTGCCTTGAGTTCGGAGTTACAAGCTAACAGCCTAAGGCAAAATTTGTCTCTCCACCTATACTGCAAATATAGATCCAATGGTGTATTGAGCATTCTTTTATGATAGGAACTTCCATCGACCTCAATGGAAATTTTACATGCTCTGAACAAATACAGAGCATGGGAAAGGAACCAGTAATGCCATGAGCATTTTAATTTTTTTTTTGTACCAGGCTCTTTGATTAGACTTGATCCAGGCCTCATCAAGATAAATCTAGCACTGGATTCCACCACCCTTTTAAAGGGATGATCTTTTATGTTGTTAAATTCTGCCACCAATCTTCAGAAAACTCTAGCACATCAATACAGTTCTGGACATTGCACTATGGATTAGATTGAATAGAACAGCGTACAAGGCAGACGTGGAAGCTCCTTAATAAAAGTAGGGTTGGCTTTGCCTACATTCCTTGGAGTCAGTTACAGTTTGCTGTGACTTGGCCTCTTAGCCTACACTTTTAATTGCCTTCTTGCTTTCAGAATTAAAGGCATGTAATTTATAACACCGTCAGACACCCATATATTGTTTATATGGAGTACGTTTAGCTACAGCTCTATCTTCTTTTCATTTATTTATGTATCACCATGAAGGGAATTCTACAGAAGAATCCAAGCCCAAAAAGTGGAAATTCGCAATGGAAAAGATTTTACGTGTAGGAAGGTCTTTAATGATCTCCCTAAAGACTTCACAGTGTGTCCAGAGATTGTGTAAAGTATAAAAATGTACATGGATCCTTTGACTAAGGGGCACCTGCATGATGATAACTGTGTTTCTTCAAGTTAGAGCTGGGCAGAATTTTTCATCCAGATTTTTTTTTTTTTGGTTGAAAAATGTAGATTTGAGACAATTGAAACATTTCACAAATTCTATGTCAGTGATATTTTTTATTGGAAAAAAACGGGGAAAAAAATTCAGAAATGTCAGAATCATAGACTTCTGACTGGAAGGGACCTTCGAGAGGTAATCTCGCATGGCAGAACTAAGTATTATCTAGACCAGTGGTCACCAACCGGTCGATCATGATTGACTCGTGAATCCTAGAGGATCTCCAGTCGATTGTAATCTCTGGTGGCACAGTGTGGATCCTGCTAAGGCAGACTCTCTGCCTATCCCGGCCCCATGCCGCTCCCGGAAGCGGCCAGCACGGCCCCAGGGACGGGGGGGCAGTGGTCTCCCTCCACGCGCTACTTCTGCCTGCAAGCACTGCCCTCGCAACTCTCATTGGCTGGGAGAGCTGCGGGGGTGGTGCTTGCAGGCAGGATCAGCACACAGAGCCACGTGCCCCCCATCCTCCCCAGGGGCTGCAGAGGTGCGCTGGCCGCTTCTGGGAGTGGTGTTGGGCCAGCGTAGGCAGGGAGCCTGCCTTAGCCTTGCTGCGCCCGTTGCCAACCGGGAGCCACCAGAGGTAAGTGCTGCCCGGTGAGAGGCCGCACCCCAACTCCAGCCCTGAGTCCCCTCCCAGAACCCCACCCCATACTCCCTCCTGCATCCCAAACCCCACCTTGAGTCCCCTCCCAGAGCCAGAACCCCAAACCCCCTCCTGCACCCCAACTTCCAGCCCTGACCCCTCTCTCAGAGCCAGCACCCTGTACCCCCTCCTGCACCCGAACACTCTGCCCCATGCCCCGGAGCCCCCTTCCAGAACCAGCACTCTGTACCTCCTCCTGCACCCCAACCCCCTGCCCCAGGCTCAGCCCAGAGCCCCCTCACACACTGCAAATCCCTTGGCCCGAGCCCAGAGCCAGCACCCCATCCCGAACCGCAACCCCCTACCCCAGCCCAGTGAAAGTGAGTGAGGGGGGGGAGAGCGAGCGATGGAGAAGGGGGGATGGAGTGAGTGAGGCGGGGCTTTGGGAAAGGGGTGGGGCCTTGGGGAAGGGAAGATCCTGGGTTGCCCTTGGATTCAAAAAGTGATCTTGGGTGTAAAAAGGTTGGAGACCACTGATCTAGACCATCCCTGACAGGTGTTTGTCCAGCCTGCTCTTAAAAATCCCCAATGATGGAGATTCCACAACCTCCCTAGGCAATTTATTCCAGTGCTTAACCACCCTGACAGTTAGGACGTTTTTCCTAATGCCCAACTGGAATCACCCTTGCTGCAATTTAAGCCTATTGCTTCTTATCCTATCCTTAGAGGTTAAGGAGAATAATTTTCTCCCTCCTCCTTGTACTTGAAAACTGTTATCACTGTTTTCTCCCTCCTTTTATGTACTTGAAAACTGTTATCACATCCCCACTCAGTCTTCTCTTCTCCAGACTAAACAAACCCAATTTTTCAATCTTCCCTCATAGGTCATGTTTTCTAGACCTTTAATCATTTTTGTTGCTTTGTCTGCACTTTCTCCCATTTGTCCATATCTTTCCTGAAATATGGCACCCAGAACTGGACACAATACTCTAGCCGATGCCTAATCAGCACAGAGTAGAGAGGAAAAATTACTTCTCATGTCTTGCTTACAAACTCCTGCTAATACATCCCAGAATGATATCTTCTTTTTTGCAACAGCGTTACACTGTTGACTCATATTTAGTTGGTGATCCACTATAAGCCCCAGATCCCTTTCCACAGTACTGCTTCCTAGACAGTCATTTCCTATTTTGTATGCGTGCAAATGATTGCTCCTTCCTAAGTGGAGTACAGCACAGACCCGTGTCATAAACAGATAGTAAGGGTTAAGGTCTCTTTTACCTGTAAAGGGTTAACAAGCTCAGTAACCTGAGGAACACCTGACCAGAGGACCAATCAAGGGACAAGATAATTTCAAATCTCTGTGGAGGGAAGGCTTTATCTGTGTCCTTTGTTTGGATTGCCATTCTCTCTTTGGATTTAAGAGGCCAGACATATTCTTCAAGTTCTCCAAGGTTTCCTGAAGTATTTTCTTCTATTCAGTATAGTGAGTATTAGAAGGCAGTTTAGTCTTATAATTGATTTCTACATTTGCAATTGTATGTTTGCTGAAGAAATATCTTTATTTCTGTTTGCTATTACTTTGATTATTCTGAGGAAGGAGGAGAGAGGGAAAAGCCTCTCCAGGCTTCTAAGTTAGACCCTGTATTTTTTCATCCTGGTAATACAGAGAGAGTGTACTTTTTTTTCTTTCTTGAATAAAATCTTTTCTTTTTAGAACTTGATTGATTTCTTCCCTTGTTTGGATTTTCAGGGGAAGGGGAGGGGGAAAAGTGAATCCCTCTTTGTTTGATTCAAGGAGTTTGAATCAAGGTCTCTCTCCCAAGGACAAGGGGAGGGGGAAGAAGGTGGGGGGAATGGATTATTTCCCTTTGTGTTAAGATCCAAGGAAGTTGGGGTCTGTGTTCCCCAGGGAAAGTTTGGGGGAACAGGGAGTGTACTAGACACTGGAATTTCTAGTTGGTGGCAGCTTTACCAGATCTAAACTAGGATTTTAGTTTAGAGGAGCCTACGCAGGTCCCCATCTTGTGGACGCTAAAGTTCAAAGTGGGGAATAAACCTATGACAACCCGTTTACGCATGGATGTTGGGAGTCAAGCCGTCACGACTGCATGTTTACGGACTGCGGGTTAAGAGGGCCTTGCTGAAAAAAGTGGCTATGATTCACTTTGAAAAAAATGCCGTTATTTCTGGCTCGCATTTTTTTCTTTTTTATGAAGTCTGTCATTCACCGCAGATGAATGATTTCGATATTTTCCGCATTTTGCTCCTCCATAAATCTTACCACGGTTTCTACAGCACTAATGGCTTCTGTGGGCGAAATTTTGATCTTTTCAACAACATCGTCATCATCATTGTCATTTACGCCTGCGTTATTAGAATTCTTGCCATCACTTTTGTTGACCGACATGGCCTCGTATCCTGTTAATATTTCTTCCTCGGACAGAAATTCTGAAGTTGGGCAATCTTCATCCATCTACAGCCAATCGGTAATGATTTCCAGCAATGTATCCAAACTAAAATCTTTTATCATTTGAAAGAGAAGTTTACCTTTATCTTCTTTTGTCTGCATGTGTGTTTGTAGGACGTCTTCTTCTGAAAATCCTTCAAAGTCTGGCTCTGAATCAGTGCCACTGCTGGAGTTTTCTGAGTCTGAGCCATCTTTGACAGAAAAAGCATCACTGAGAGCCTTCATCCAGCAGTTTTCAATGGACTTTTTAAACTAAATAAATAATTTCCTTTATGTTTAACTGTTTCAGGAATTCAGAAAGACAGGCATGACACGATTGCCGAAATCAGCTGCTAATGATAATTGTTTTTAAAATTCTGAATAATGCCCTGGTCTAAAGGTTGAATTTTTGATGTGTTGAATGGTAGGTATAGCACGCAAATGTTTCCATCGCTTGATACCAGTGATTCGGCTGGAGGATGGGCTGGACAATTGTCAAATAGCAAAAGTGCTTTGGCTTCGAGTTTCTTTGACCACAGATACTTACGAACAGCTGGAACAAAGCTGTTGTGGAACCAGTCATCGAAAATGTCTCATCATCCAAGCATTTTTGCTGTTAGCGTATATTACTGGCAGTTTGGCTCTATTGAGGTAATTAAAGCAGCCAACGAAAAGAGGGGAAAACTTATGGCTGCCCATTTTATTACTACAAAAAAGAAGAGTCACACAATCTTTTATCTTTTTAAATCCAGCTGTTTTCTGTGTCTCGTAATTAAAGGCTAAAGTCTTATCAGGTGGCAGTTTTGCAAATAAAGCTGTTTCATCAGAATTATAAAGTTGATCTTCATGGTAGTCTTCATTTTATAAAACAGATTTTAACTCGGCGGGAAATACGTTCACGGCCGATTCATCGGCTGATTGGCTGTCTCCAGAAATCGATACCTGCGCTGTGCCATGACACTTTTTAAAATGACTTATAAACCCCTCGCTGGCTTGGAATGATTCATCCCCCATTAAATTTCCAAATTTTGTCACTTGGGCTTGAAGAATTGACCCACTTAGCGGCATTCCTTCCAGCCTTTCCTGAGCAAACCACGTGCGCGTGGCTTTGTCTACTGTGGGTTCTGCTGAATAGTGCATACGTTTTCGCTTAGGCCCCGCGGCAGAATCGATATTTTGTACAAAGTCATTCAGTTTAGATTAATTTTTTAGTCATCCTCGGAGAGTAAATTCGGCAATCCTAGTATCATTTGAAACTTTGGCCTGGGTTTCTCCACTACTTACTCGATCTATTGCAGCTAGCTTTTCTTCTACAGTGTAGGAATGCTGACGCTTGCCCTCTGCCATTATATTAGGCCTACGGTTAAAATTTCCTAATGTAGTATATATATTACTATATAACTACTATATATTGTATATCTTTCTGGCGTGACAATGACTAAGCGTGTGTGATACATCTTTACCAATATCAGTAAAGACATACAACACGTTTCTGCTCTGCACTTCCTGTCAATTTCTGTCAGTGAGTTAGTGAGCAAATCTATAGCGTTACATAGCAAGTTCCTGTACCGCGTGTTAACGAGTCTCGTATGTTAAATAGGTAGCACTGGGAGGCATGGCGCTACCGCGCTTTAAGCAGATTCGCGTGTAAACGGGTCTGTACTGTATTTGGCATTTGTCCTTATTGAATTTCATGCTATTTACCTCAGACCATTTCTGCAGTTTGTCCAGACCATTTCTGCAGTTTGAATTTTAATCCCATCCTCCACAGTGCTAGCAACCCCTCCCAGGTTGGTATCATCCACAGATGTTATAAGTGTACTCTCTATGCCATTATCTAAATCATTGATGAAGATATTGAACAGAACCAGACCCAGAACTGATGCCTGTGGGACCCATTTGATATGCCTTTCCAGCTTGACTATGAATCACTGATAACTACTCTCTGGGAATGGTTTTCCAATGAGTTATGCACCCACCTTATAGTAGCTCTATCTAGGTTGTATTTTCCTAGTTTGTTTATGAGAAGGTCATGTGAGACAGTATCAAAAGCTTTACTAAAGTCAAGATATACCACATCTATCGCTTCTATTGTTCATTTCAACATTTTCAAAGTGAAACATTTAGATTTCCCAGCCTAGATTCAGAAGGGGTGCTGTTCACAGCATTGAGGAGAAGGAGGGTTCTCCCTCTGTTTATATTAAATAGACTAGTGCACTCAACTGGGATATAGGAGAAGTGGGTTCAGATCTCTCCTCTAGGGTAGTGACTATTCTAGGATGGGTCTTAATCTCTCCTATTGAAGCCGTTCCACTTTGTATAAATAATTAAATATTCACTGGAGCAGGGACTGAAACCCAGGTGAGTGTGTGGAACACCAAGCTACAGAATCATTCTCACTCTCTGGCCCACTTTCATATAAAGTGTGGAGATTTGAATCTGGGTTTTCTACATCTCAGGTGAGTGAGGAAATGGGGGACAGGGGAGTGCACCACCATCATGGTTTTGGGAATGGTGCCTAAGTCCCCTTGTGAATCTAGCCCTAATAAAAGCAAGTTTCCTTTGCTTTTATTAACTAAAATGCCCAAAATTGAAACAAAGTATTTTATTTTCAAGGAAGCATTTCGTTCAACCCAAAATGATTTTTTTCTAACTTTTTGACTCGCTGAAAATTCTGAAAATTGTTTTTTATAAATTTTCAAAAAAATTGGAACTGCCAGCAAACTTAAAAATCAGTTCTTGACATAGCTGTAATATGCATTGCAACAGCCTGAACGTTTATAATACACATGGCCTTCCATGACTGAGCTGTTCAAATGAACATCAAATGTCTCTGATGCTATGTGCGTCACATTGCCCATTTAATCCAGCAATATATCATTTCAGTCCAATTAGAATCACTGTCAGTGTTTCAAAATTACATTTTCTCTTCACAAAAGAGAAACTTTGGGGGAATTCCATATTAAGAAGGTTTTGAACCTCAGCTGATGAGTTGTTTCCCTTTGTTTTACTTTGTAATGTATTTTAAACTAGGGGCAAGTCTATACTACAGCATTACATCGGCGCAGCTGCAGCACATCTGGTCCAGACACTATGCCAATGGGAGAGCTCTCTCCTGTTGGCATAATTACTCCACCTCTGCGAGAGGTGGAAGCTTTGTCAGCTAGAGAGCATCTCCTGCTGACGGAACGCTAGTGTGGAAAGTGCAGAACTTGCATCGCTCAGGTGATGGGGAGGAGGCTTTTTCACTCCCCTGAGAGACATAAAGAATTTGACTTAGGCTGTAGTGTAGATCTGCCCAAAGACTCTCCAAATTTTGATACCCCCCCTGTCATTAAGTTCCCTGAGAATCCCCCTGAGATGATACAGCCTACGCAAATGATAAATATCAAGGCAGTTCTGTACTTACCCTCTCCTTTTTGAAACTAATAATGATCTTATCTAAAAAAAGCTTTGGTTAGGTCCTTTGTCTTTAGGGGCTAATTAAGTTAATTGAAATGCAATGTGATGCATTTTTTATTTTATTTTGCTGGGTACTGCTATGCTATGATTAATATTTGTCTCACTGACTTTGCAAAAATCTATGGCCCTGGAGCATCTTGATAGAACCCAATGTTTCTTGCACTATGAATGTGAAAATTACATGCCTGAAAATAAAAAGGTTTAGATTAAAGAAATTAAGGAAGAAACTCCCATTTTTTAAATTGCATGATGTATGGAAAGTAAGACTGTTCCTGCATCCCCTTATAATGTGCAAATATTGAGGCAGTCACCCAGAAATCTGTTTTTCTGAATACCAGGTGAATTGTATATTCTCATTGCAATAATAAAATATAGGAGTTGACATTAACATATGCACATATTTAAATTGCTGGGTTTTTCCCTTCAGTGTTGGTCGTGATCCTAAGAGATGCTAACCAACACCTCGCTGGAGTTTTCACTGTGGGAAAATATGTTGCTCCCCAGAATAAAATGTAAATTGTGTTTGCTGCTTTTTTCTGCATTGGAATTGTCTTTCAAACCACAGCAGTTCTGAATATGAGTAGGGGTGACCTGAAGACCTACATTACAAAAAGCGATTGCTGCTGCACAAGGGTACTTTTCCACTGTTCAGAGGCTAGGTTTAGAAGATCAGTACAAAATTCAGATGTTTATCCAAACTCTCTGAACTGCTAGGGGCTGCAAATCTCACAAGTGGAGGCTCACTGGTGAAATTTATTACATTTTGTGCTTCCAGATGGATTGAAGGAAATATATTGTCAACATATTTCAGCTTTTCCTTTTGCAGGCATGGAAAGAACCAGGAGGTGCAAAGGCACACAGGAATTGGAGGGTGAGGGGGAGAAGGAGAGACATGGGGGAAAAAAGTTAACCTACTTTTTTATTATTATTTCAAAAAAGAAATGTGGTTACATTTGAGTGGTGGTGAACATCTGGATCAGATTCTGTTTCATACCCTGCTAGTCCATACCTATCATTACACATCTCACTTAGCTCATCAAGTAAAGAAGATAAAAAGCATGCACCAAGTTAAGACTTGCTTTGAACATGGGAGGAAACCACCACAACACCTCCTCCAGAGCAGGGAGTTCTCAAACTGCAGAAAATCGGGGGGGGGGGGCACATGATCCCACATACCGCCTCCCCCGCACACACACACACATTTTGCCTCTGTCAGGACTGCCAGATGCTTTTGAACAGCCCACAAACTCTTTTTATTTACTTATTATTATTGTTATTATTTTTGTATTATTTTCTCTGGAGTCTGGACTTTGACTGTTTCTTGACCAAGAAATTTGGACCTTGACAGAAAATAATTGATTGCTCCTGGTTTACACAGTGGATATGGGCCTGAGCCTAAAGAGTGCTGGGTGCCTCCCACCAGGTATTGTGCACCCGTGGCTCCTCCATATGGTCATTAGAGTTTATCTGGGTTCAGGATGCTTGGCCTGTGCTTTTTGTATCCTTCTGGTTCTAGTGGCCTCTAACCTAAAAGGTGCTGCTGAGCACCTACTAGGACCAGGAACTTCTTGCAGTGGAAAGATACCTGTTATAAAGTCATAGGCCTGGTCTACACTGGGGTGGGGGGAGGAGGATCGACAACTTCAGCTACGAGAATAGTGTAGCTGAAGTCGATGTATCTTAGATCAACTTAGATTGACTTACTTCGTGTCCTCGCGGCGTGGGATCGATGGCTGCTGCTCTCCCGTTGACTCCACTTCTGCCTCTCACCCTGGTGGAGTTCCGGAGTTGACGGGGAGCGCGTTCAGGGATCGACGTATTGTGTCTAGATGAGACGCGATACATCGATTCCCGATAGATCAATCACTATCCGCTGATCTGGCGGGTAGTGTAGACATACCCATAGAGTTTAAGGCCAGAAGTGACCACCCACTCATCTAGTCTGACTCCTGTATATCAGAGGCTTCTCACTTCTCTGTTAAACCTCACAGGATCACACTCTTACTCTAGTTGTTAATTACATGATTCTGTAATTTTGTGTTTTTCTTCGGCAGTTGCATTTTCAGGCCTTGGCTTTACGACCTTCTACTTAGCTGGAAAGTTGCACTGCTTCACTGAAAACGGCCGAGGGAAAAGCTGGAGGCTTTGTGCAGCAATTCTGCCTCTGTATTGTGCCATGATGATTGCCCTGTCACGCATGTGTGATTACAAGCATCATTGGCAAGGTGAGTCATGGTGATGCCTTTCCTTTTTATTGTCCTTGTATTTCTGCAGTGAGAGCTCCAGAGATGGAGTGGTTATAGCTTGTTTGACTGGCAGCTAGTTCTAAGCGTCATTTTAGTTCCGACAGTGTGTGTGAATATGACAGGGGTCCAGTATATCTGTGTGTTTTTATATATGATTGAATGCATATAAACATGTTTTGGCCCATTACTGTAGAACAGAAAACTACAGAACCTTTTTGTAAATGTTACTAGGTGGATTGTGGCCTCTTAATATATATAGTATAGAATACAGATGGTGACAACTTTTGCCCAAGCTCAAAGCTTTGCTGCAAAGCCTCATGTCTTCAAGCCCATTAACATTTTTTAGTAAAACAGATGTTTGGGTAAAAGGCTACGGTCATAATGGCTTTAGAGGAATGAGAACCTCTGTTTCCAAATTAATCACCTAATTTAGTAAGGAAACGATATCATATTCACATCATGTCCAATAAAAAATAAAATTGATTTTCCATAGATTCTGGCAGATATTTTTGATTCCAGTATTTTACTTCAGAATGGACTAATTCTCAGACGTTAGCTGGGTGGATTTAATATGTACAATGTACGTTGTACCAGTGTATGTTCACCAAGTTGCAACTGCTAATTAAAATATTCATAATTTATTGTATCATGACATGTTCTTTTTTGCAATGCTTTCCTGATTCTGCAATCAGATCTCAGAGTCAGAAGATCTTACCACTGTCATATTAATTTACATGGAATAAATGGGTCAAAAGTCTTAACATAAGCCAGTCACCATCCAACATTAAACAATCTTAAACAGATTTTGCTATACAGAAACCTGAGCCTGCTTAGTACCATGGCAAACACACCATTCAATTTTTTTTAACCTTTTATTAAAGATAAATAAAAGTAGGAAAAACAGTTAAAGCATTTGAAATGTAGAGTATTAAGTACGGCTTCCATTTTAACAACACCCCTTCACTTTCCCTTTAGCTAAAGAGAGTTATTAGAAGGGGAAAAAACCCTTGTTTGACAATCTTTTAGATGGTATTAAATAGGGTGACCAGATAGCAACTGTGAAAAAACAGGACAGGGGGTGGGGGGTAATAGGTGCCTATATAAGAAAAAGTCCCCCAAAACAGGACTGTCCCTTTAAAAACGGGACATCTGGTCACCCTAGTATTAAAGATAGTAATAACTGTCCTTTGGGTTAAAGAGAAGAAGTTAGCTGAGATGAGCTGGAGCTGGTGTTGCTGCTGTTGTTAAAGTCCTATTTAGCTTAATCTTAGAGGTGTTTAGGATTTAGTGCAAGCAGGTAGGGATACCAATGCCATCTGAATCCCTCTCTCTGGCCCTGTCTGGTCAGCACACCCCTCAGGATTAGGACAAAGAAGGCTTGGGGTCCCAGGAAACAATGGGGATGGCAGCCATGATGGTGCAGCTCGCTCCAGTAGCTTCATCTGTGCTTTCTAATTTTTCCCCAAAAAGTCTTTCTTTAAGGTTTCCCCCCCCCCAAAAAAGAGAGTGATGGATGGAATAGCCCATCCCCTCATTATTCTGTTCACCAATTAGACCTAATGTCCAGCACACCAATTGCAGTTCATTATAATCAAGTTACATATCTTTTGTCTTTACTAAGCATGATTTTGTCATAGTCCTTGAATTATATCAGTAGACTTTTCTGTTTTGACTAATTCTGGGGTTATTTTTATCAGGTTTTTTGCACCTGTTCCCATTAACATTTACTATTATAGGTTATAGTGACATTTTATGAACTTTCACATCTTTTACAGTTGAGCTCACAATTAGAATAAATTTGTAAGACTAATTATCATAATATAATCCCTCTTTTTTTTATGACCGAATTCCGCCTAGGATCAGACATTTGTTCATAAAATCACAGTTACTAAGAAAAACCTTATTTTATCTCAAGCATATAGGAAGGAAAAAGGTACTTGATTATAGTGTAGGGTTTGCAAATGTCTTATTCCAAAACTGGGATTTACAAATGTTATTTGATTAAATGTTACCAAAATTGCAGTTAAATTTTCCAGATGTTAACTACACTAAGAATTTAGAACTCACTTAATTTGTAGCTAAAACTGCTGCTGTTATATGTTTGTAAGATGTTGAAGAACAAACCAGTTCTTATCACTTCTTTGTATGCCCAGGATGGATAAAGGGGTGTGTGTGTCTGTGTGTGTGAGAGAGAAATCCCCTCTTTTGCCACTTACACAGTTAAAGCTGTACATTTACACAGACCATGAACATTTTATGCACTAGTGGTTAAGCTTGGACACTTGGAAAAAAATCATTAACTCTGATGGTGTTCTTACCCAAGATTGTTGTCTCTTTTTAAAAGAAGCAACAAATTGATGTTCTTTTGGAACTACATTTGCATTTCTGAGCCCTTTGCAACCCCCAAAGAGGGCAAAAACAAAACTACAAAACATTTTGAAAACAAAACAATCAGAGAAATCACCAAAAAGTTTGGTGTTGCAAGAGCCCTTCATTCTGGTGGCTTGATATTCAATTCACAGTCAGTGCAGTAGCAGCCCTGAATTAAGCTGGTGTTTTGTTAACAGAGAGGGATTACCCAAGAAGTTATTTCAGAAAAAAAAAATCTGCACTTTAGCGACTTAACTGTCAACAATTTAAAATACTTCAATTTTGCCATTTTTGCTTTTTCTTAAAAATACCTTTTTGTTAAACCTGCAAAATTATTGCCAATCATTGATACTACAGATCTCAAAGTAATAATTAAAAAAAAGTATCAGAGGGGTAGCCATGTTAGTCTGGATCTGTAAAAGCAGCAAAGAATCCTGTGGCAGCTTATAGACTAACAGACGTTTTGAAGCATGAGCTTTCGTGGGTGAATACCCACTTCGTCGGATGCAAGTGGACGAAGTGTGTATTCACCCACGAAAGCTCATGCTCCAAAATGTCTGTCAGTCTATAAGATGCCACAGGATTCTTTGCTGCTTTTAATTAAAAAAAAAATGAAAAAGTATTTGTTAAAGACATTTTAAAAATTGAAAACTTTAAAAACAATTGTTTACCTCTTTTTAAACAAAAACAGTAATGGTTTGCTTTGCATGCTTATCTCAAACAACCTCAACACATTTAAGAATTTTAAAACAAAATGTGGAAGAGTGGGTTTTTCCTATTCAAAACAAATTTTTTCATTGTACTTTTTCTGATTAGAACATTTTAACTATCTAGTCAAAATCAACATTTTCCGACAGAAAAATTTGATTTAGATGAAACCACATTTTCTGACAGAAAAAAAATATGGTCAAACAACATTGACCAGCTCTACAAATAAGCAAGAAAGTACAGTAAGATGGCAACAATTTCAAGTGTAGACAGTCATTTTATAGCAATTTGTAAGACATATTAAGGATGGTGGACCATTCCAAATCAATGAAAAAATATAGAAATTAAATTTTTTTAAAAATCAGATAACCACTTGAAAGTGCAGACTAATTATTTCTGCAAATTCATGTGCATAGAGATAGATGTGCTGTGGAATGTAGTATTAAAACTGTGTGGGTCTGTCTGTGAGAAAAGATTCAGTAGTTATTCTCTAGCTTGGTCTATGCATGTTTGTAGTGTGTTTTATCCTGCCAAGAGCAAGAATTATTTATGGACTAAAATGTGTGCTGTGAGGCAGATAATTATGGTGTGTTTTATATGTTGTGGAAATAGATCACACCCAATGGGTTACCATCATGTCCATTACGGCTGCATATGTGTGTCTTTGAAGCTTAAGTAGATGATGCTGAAAACTCTGCTGGCTGCTAACAAACCACGGATTATTCAGGCAGCCATGTTATCCTGCAAGTGACCTTAGCTCTTACCTGAGAAAACTGCACTCTCTAGGGACTAAGTCACTCTGTAAAATTTAGCATTGTAGCTCAGCCCCTATCTTTTGTGCTTAGTGGAGGCAGCCAATTGTGTTAAATTACTTTTGGTGGCTTTGTGATACAGCCTTAACTGCCCAGTGGGGAATGAGCAAAGACCATCAATATACTGTACAGGACTCAGTGAACTGTAGGTGAAAGAGGAAATAGCGTAATCTTACATTAAACAGCCATAGAATGGGATCTTAGAATTAATATTATGAGCATTCTCTGAGCCCTCCTTCAGTTCTGATATATAAAATATCATGTTCATAATCTTTGTGTTGGCATCGGTGAACTATAACAGATTGGCATATTCCATACTGAATCCCAGATACATTGACTATTTTAAGACCCTAACTTCACACATGGCTTTCTCTAATCTGAAAAGATTTCAATGAATTTATTAACTAGATAAATGGAAATATATAGAACCAGGGGTAAACAAGGAGTCTGGAACAATGTTCCCTTTCTATTGTTGGTAAATAAATTAAAAATAGCATTTTGCAAGGCTTTTTCCTAGGATCTCAAATTAAACACAGGCCTCTTCTTGGGGAAAACCAGAGTGAAAATGCTTATTCTAATTTTGCGGACTACATGGGGCAAGATCAGCAACCCACAGATCTAATGCACTGTAGTCATGTGGTTAGTTTGTATTATGGTAGTTTCCACAGGCCTCGGTCAGGATCAGGGTCCCACTGTGGTGGATGCTGTACAGACATACAATAAAAGCAGTCCCTACCCCAAAGAGTGTATGAATGGCTAGATTGTGAGACACTTGGTCATACTGGTGAGCATTTACTCACACAAGGATTTACTCACACAAGCAATCTCTTTGACTTCAGTGGGGCTCTACATGTCAACTTGGGCTCACCAGTGTAAAGGTTTATACAATCTAGCTCTAATTAAGGAGATGTAACAGATGGGAGTAATGAACAGTATAGAGTAGTAGGAACACATGATTGTGCATCCTCACTACATATAGCAATTTGCTCATGTGAGTAGTAACAGCGAAATCCATCAGAATACTCATGAGTAAGGTGCTACTTACTACATGTAAGGCTGGCAGAATTGAGGCCTGAGTTATCAATCATGCCATATCAAAGAAAAGTTACTAAAGAAAAGTTACTAATCTTCATAATTCAAAAGCCTCCAGGAAGGGTGAGCTCTTTTTTAAAGGATACAGAAAGGACCAACACACAAGGTTTCCCAGGTGCTCTTGTTTGAAGAACCTGAGAGAAAGTAAAAATAATCATGTCTGATCTGTAAAGTCTAATGCTGTCAGGAGAAGTCTGAGTCAAAAGGAGTTCATTATGCTGAAGCTAACTGTGTTGATCACAGTGGAAAGGACATTACATAGTTAACAGTGTGCCTGCAGCTCTGGATACTCTGGGAGTCCTAGTACCCTCTCTAAATGAGAAGGGTGCTGTTCTCTCATCTTCATCAATATAATGAGAGTTGCCATTATATTGACACTTTCTAGCAGGAGTTCTAATGTGATGCTATCGATTAGGACAGAGGGAATGGAGATCACTGTGATAGCAGTTTATAAAATCATGACTGGAATGGAGAAAGTGCATATGGAACTGTTGTTTACCACTTCACATAACAGAAAAACCAGGGGTCACCCAATGAAATTAATTGGCAGAAGGCGTAACACAAACATAAGGAAGTACGGTACTTCACACAATGAACAGTCAACATTTGGAACTGTTTGCCAGGGGATGTTGTGAAAGCTAAAAGTATAACTGGTTTCCAAAAAGAATTGGATAAGTTCATGGAGGGTAGGTCCATCAATGGTCAGGGTCGCAAACCCATGCTCTGGATTTCCCTAAATCTCCAACTGCCAGAAGCTGGGACTGGATGACTGGGATGGATCACTTGAAATTGCCCTGTTCTGTTCCCTCTGAAGCCAACCATTGGTCTGACCCAGGATGGCCATTCTGAGATTCTTACTAAGGCCCCAATCCAATGTCACTTACACTCACTGGGACTTTGACTTTAATGTGATTTATATGAGGCACCAACTGACAAAAGTAGCCTTTCATATAGCTGCAGAGTAAATTATTTTATTCTAAACAATATTTGTTAAATTTAACCAACTTTGAAAGCCTGTGTAAAAGCACATATTGGAGTCAGTGGATAGTGACTTCTGCCATGTGACAGGGGTATTGTTAATTGTTTTGTACCCATGACCCCTGGCATGGGACTGAAGCCAGGAAATAAAGATCAAAGGTGGGATTTTCAGGTGACTTTCAATGGGATATATGCTAAATCACTGCACCACTGTCAGCCTTCTAGAATAGCTGTTCTAAGCCCGCAGGACAAACTCTCCGCTGGCAGGACAAACTCTCCCACCAACATAGCGATGTCTACACTGGTGCTTAAGTTGAGTGACATAACTTATGTCCACTTAAGCCACATTGTGGCCACAGCTCTAATCTACACCAGACTGACAGAACTAGAGCTTGATTTCTAAATTACTCTTTAATTAAAGTTAGGAATATAAAAGCTATTTATTTTAGTGATTTACTCTTCTTTGTAATTAGATACGATAATGTCACTATTTTTTATTGCACTGTCATTTCTGTTAAAGTGAAAAAGAAATCAGAAAGGTAATTGGACCCTTTTTTGATCAGTGCTAAAGCTCCTGAACAAAATTAAATTCCTCATGCCATTTAATAGTCAGTGTCTTTCACTATTGTTTACGTTTGAATATACAGGGCCTTTCGGAGCCAATGTGTATTTTCAGGGATTTTTTTTTTCCAGCTTAATTCAGGGCTGCTACTGCACTGACTGTGAATTGAATAACAAGCCACCTGGTCAGACAGAGAATAACATCCTACAAAAAAACCTAAGGAAGCAAATCCCTTTGTGTTGCAAAGAAGTATGTTACCTTGTTTGTTGTAGTGATGGCACCTATGGAGAGGAGAACTACAGGCAGAAACTGTGATGACCATGCTCCCTTTAAACCAAAGCATGCTGTGAGTGAGTCATATCCCAGTGTCTGCAGGACTTCAGAGTGTTTTTGTCACTAACCATCACTGCAGGCTTGGAGCAGGAGGTGATGTTAGAAAGAAGCAGAAAGACAAGACCAAAAAGCCAAACTGTTTAATTAGGGTTTGTCTTTCCAGAGACTTGTGTTAGTTTTCAGATTAACTGATTTTTTAAAAAAAAATATAAAAATGCAACTGTAGTCACTATAAATCCTATTTTGTGGCTAGAGTATCCATGTAGCTTAGCAGCTTTGAGAATATCTACTCTGGATTTAGAAGACAATGGTTAAAAGATATTAAAGGTGCAAAATATTGTTAGGGCCCAATAGTGCAAGGAGCTGAGTGGCTCTTGGATGCAGGGGCTCTGTGCAAACCTCAAATACATTGGTTAGTACTTAGTTATAGATAGCAGGCTGGGGGCCAAAGGGGGACTCTTAAAGCCAGATGGATTTGGCAGCTCAAAACTCTTGTAGGGAATGCAAAGGGGCAATGCAGAATTCCATCCATCTCACACCACCTATGGCCTTCATGATGTTCCCTGCACAAAGGGAATATTTTGTAAAGACTTCCTCACAGGGACTCCACCCACCTGCCCCTGGACAAGGGTGCCATCTCCTGGGCAGCAATTCATCGAGTTTATTGTGGGTCTCCCTTGTGAGTGCTCTGCATGAGGATAAATCCAGGAGCAGATTAAAGGATGCAGGGTGCTTCCACCCAGGGAAACATTCTGCACCTCTTGGATGCAGACTTTAATCCCCCCCATCAAGCCCCATCAATAGTGGCTGCTATTTCAACACTAACATGCTTGATTTTTTTGTTGCTTTTCCTACCTAGATGCTTTTGTCGGAGGAATCATTGGCCTAATTTTCGCTTATATTTGCTACAGACAGCACTACCCACCTTTGGGTAACATGGCTTGCCATAAACCTTACGTCAGCCTCCTAGTTCAGACCTCAACGAAGAAGGAAGAGAGACCCACAGCAGATAATGCTACCGGCCTGCCTCTAGAGGGAATAACTGAAGGACCAGTATGACTAATAAATGTGCACAATGAACTTCTAGCCCTTCTCACATTCCTCCAAACTGGTCTCTTAACATGATGTTTCCTACAGTACATTTGGGCGATGATTTTTTTTTAAAGATATTATTTTTCATACAGTAACATCCTCTTACTTTTAAGGTTCAGTTTTCAGTACATACTGTTTTGTCCAGCTGTCTGTTTTCAGTCCGTTGCCAGAGCAAAAAAAAAAAAAAAAATCCAGAGAGGAAACAAGCGTCAATAGAGAGAACATGCCAAATCCAAGTTAGTTAACTGAATAGTTTTGAAAGAGAGGTATTTGAAGATACAGTCAATCTGAAAACAGTGGATGTAGATTGTCCTCAACTGTCGGTGACTTCAGTGGGTGTTGAGTGCGGTCCTCACTTTCAGGAGGTTTTCAGCAACTGCCATAATCAGCCCTTGGTCTGTTTCTTTATATAATTTGATGTGTAAGGGGCAACCTCCTTATGTTTATGTTGTGGTCTTCTAACATAATAAATCTTCCACATGATGTGAATGCTTTGTGCTAGTTGTCAAGTTTTGGCAGGGTTATTCTGAGCTGGTAATTAAACAGTTGCTGAAGTGTATGAAGAGCAAGAGTCTGAAAAGAGCCAAGTCTACTCACATCAAGGGTTTTGGAGGATGAAGCTGACAGCAGAGTGAGCCAAATCTGTGGAAATTGTCAGCTTGCAATAACATATGTTCATAGGCTGGATTAGAAACTGGGTAGTAAAATATTAGTATTTTTTTCTGAGAGCTCGGGCAGTAATTATTTTCAAAATTGAATGAAACCGCAGCAACTCCCACGACATACAACAAGCTGCAATCTTAAAAACAAACAAACAAGCAAAAATCTTAAAACTGCGCAGTTGAAGAAACACCATGTTTTCTGTGAATCTCAATGTGCCACAGCTGTCCTGGTAGAACTGTCTCCAATGAGACACTCCAGCATTGGTTGTGATCTTAAGGAATGTTTAGACTTTGGTTCATGAGCATTGGTTTCACATGTATGAATGCTTCCATCAGTTTCCAGCACTGTAATATGCCTGGCTGAATTCTGAGAAAAATATTCCACTTGCTCATTTCCCCATTTTCAATTCATCATATTCCTAAGCCTAGCGTTTGTAAGGGTCATCTTGCCGCCTGATCCAAAGCCCATTAAGTCAATGGGAATCATTTCATAGTAATCTAGTAGGCTTTCGATGAGGTGCAGAGGAGGTAACCATGTGTCTGACCAACCTATGTTAGTTTATTTTTTTTAGGTTCATGTTTCCATTCATTATTCATGCACTATGACATATTAAAAACATATCACACTCCAGTGAAATGATGTACCGTTGAATGGCAAAGTGTCAGCTTCCAGCATTTCCTTTAATAGATGGATTAGAAAAGAGCAGGTAAAATGTTCTAAAAATCACATCCTGACAGTTGAACATTTCTGAGCTAGATCAGCTCGTTAAGGTGATCATAACCGCTTTGATCAACAATATCCATTATGGTGCTTTAGACTGGAGGAGACCGGTGCCATAGCTACCTTATAACTGTGTTCCTGTTGGAATATGTATTGGCCTTGTAGGCGTTTTGTGATTCAAAAAAGCTGTGTGTCTCAGTGTAAAGGCTTGTCATTTATTTTTGTCAAAGGTACACTTTGTAGATTTTTTGAGAAGAGCTATTCCCTGATTGGCAACACTTGAATTTTTATAGAAGAAAAAGAAGTTATGAACCCTTTTTCTAAATAAAAAAAATATGCATGCAAAAGAATACTGCCAAACTCATTTAATGAAAACATATACAAAATTGTGAAATATACATGAATAGGAAATTACCTTATGGAAAAGCCATAGAAAATGTAATAGGGATGAGACCAATAGGGGTTCTATAGAAATTAGGCCTGGTCTATACTGGTGCTATAGGCCCTAGTGTAGATACAATTATACCAGCATAACTGTTTTTATATGCCACTATAGCTTATGCCAGTTCCTTAAACTGACATAAATTAAACCAATATAAGCATAGCTGTGCCGGTTTAACTGCATCCTCACTAGGAGGGTTTTCCCAGTATAGCTTTATCAACAAAACCCAGTTATGGTAGACCAGTCATTACTCTAGAAACCTAGGCAAATGTAATAAAGATTTCTCTCCTTGCTATAGAGTTTTTACACCATTCTATAGAATTCTGTATCAGGGATATAATTTTATATAGGATGATTGAAAAAAACTAGCAAAGTTATCGTTTCTATAAATTCTGTATGATTTTTCCATTAGTTTTGTCTTTTAATGGAAAAACTTGGCCTCTGGCATGTATGCAAATCTTAAAAAAATTCTTAAACTCAAATTGAAAGTTTATTATTGAGGTTTAGTGCATTTTACACATTTTTATATAAATCTGGTGTATTCTTAAAAAATGAGTAGGGCCTCCTAAATGTGCTGTAAAAATTCCCACTATTTTAATGAACTTTGATACAAGTTAGCTATATTCCCCTTGTTGTTTGGGATGAGAAACTGACACAGCACTTAGAAGAAACACAACTGTGAAAATGCTGGAATATGAAATGTGCACCATAAATACTTATATTGAAAGATAAATGAGTAAAAAGGACTTTGCAATGCAGCAAAGAAAGTATTTTTAATGAATGTAATTAAATTGAAAGTAATAAAACAGACCATGTAAAAGCTTTGATTAAGGTATAATTAAAATTATGAAAAATGTAATAAAATGAAACTTGCAAAAAGGTCCATAGGAGCTATAATTACCAGTACATGTCAGCGTAAGGAAAGCATTTTTGTGGATTGGTGTATTTTAATTTCATGCTTTCTTAATGTGAAGGAAATGTAATGTTGTAATGCACCAATAAAACTGCACATGAATGTGGGTTTTTGTACATCTGCGTGTTATCATTTTTTTGGTAAGGAGAAAGGTCACCAATTTGGTTTCATTAGTAAACCATAACGAGTGTTGCAAACGATCAGCCCTAAAATAACTGCAGTCACTTAGGAGCAAGGAACAGTTCCAAGAGTTAGTTACTGTTGGTACAAGAAAGGAGCTGTCCCAGCATTCAGCTAGTACACATTATCCAATTTCTATGCAGGAAAAAAAATACAGTTTAGATCTTAGAATCTGAAGTTCATCTCGGAACATCCAACCAGCTGAACTACAACATGCCTCTCTGTGAAGTTTAGAGAATTACATACTTCATAAAAACATCTGATTAGTATAAGAGGAATAATAAGCTGCTATGGAAAACTATGGAGTAATACTGAAACCAAGAGCAGCTAAGAGTCCAGTTGAGAGTCAGATGAACTTGGAAAATGTCTGCTAGGGTGGATGAACATCTCAGACTAAAAACCAACATAAGGGGGTTTAAGCCATTTTTTTCACATTTCCTTGACTGCAGATCTCTGCTTTTTCCAAAGCAGTACAATAAGCCCTTGGTTTCTAACATGGTGAGAATGTTTGTAATTTGTTAGGAGGTAGAAAATACTGTGTCAAAGATACAAGATAGAAATTAGGGGCCTGGTTCTGGTTTGACTCTGGTATAATTCCACTGACTCAGATTTATACCAATACCAGCAAGACCAGAGTCAAGCTCTTAATCCAACTTTTGACCACATATTTTACAAATGGTTTTGTGGGTAAGGGTGAATCTAATTAGATTTGACTGCAGTTTTGGATTCTTGGAATTACTTAGAGCTGGTCTAAGAGCAGCCCTGCTCTGACCTGGTGAAAGGGGAATAGCCTTGAACAGAGCAGAAACAGGAACGGGGGAGTGGTAAGGTCAATTTTGCTCTGCACAGATGAACCCAGAAAGTCTGCTGTTCAGAACAAATATGGCATGATCCATGCACTGAAGAATTTATCCTTCTGTGCTCATACGAATTCACAAAGAGCCAAATTCTGCTCCTAATTAAATCAGTGTAAATACAGAGTAAATACAAATCCATTGTATTACTCCAGAATTACACCATTCTAAAACAGCCCTAAGGCTTCAGGCACCATGGAAGTGCTGACACAGTCATTTTGTGAAGCAAAGTTATAGCATACATACAGAGCAATGTCTGAGACGACCTGAGAGAGAGAGTAGGAACTTAGGAAAGGCACATCTTCCAGCGTTAACAAGTATGCATGGGGATTATGCCTAGTGCTACCTCCCCTTTGGGGTGGCTAGAGTCTACAGGGGAACTTGGAGAGGTAGCCATTGTATCTTATCACTGTAGAGGAGATGCAAGTGATGCAAAGGCTTCATGCATCCTTTGCACACCTGTGTTGTAACTGGGTACCATCTAGCTCTCAATAATTACCTAAGAGTGTTCCATATACCAGGGGGTGGGGAGGTGCCTTGCTATCAAATGGCCATTGGCTGTGGAACCTCTTGGTCTAATGTAACTGTACGGTAAATACGCTGCTATGAGTGTACAGTTTACAGTGCAGGTGTTCTGTTTTATTAATGTGCCATAGGTGTGCATGGCTCTTTAAAAAATGGGTCCAATCTGCTTCCAGGGAAATCAGTGGCAAAACTTCCATTGACTTCTGTGGGAGCAGAAGCAGGCCCACGGTACTTTTCCATGGTGCGTGTGCTTGTTTGTTGCAGTGCAAACAAGACTGTAATAAAAAAATGGAAGTGTTTAATACTTAGCGCTGGAATTTGGTTTCACACACAGTCAAATCCTGAACTAATTTAACCCTGGTACAACTGCATTAAATTCAGCGAGTTGAAGGGGGTTTACATCAGTGCAGAACTTGGCCTGTTCATTTGTAAAAGGACAATTTATTCTTATATCGCTTAAGACCTAATTGTAAAATTAAACAATGGATGTTACAATATAACTCACTATATCATCTTTCATCGGCCTTTAACGGGGTTTTAATATAATCAGATGGCTGCCAACAACAGCCATGTGGAGGGGGATGGTAGAAAGGAAAACTCAAGGAGGAAAAGTAGCTCAAATGGAATGCGAGAGGGCAGCAAAAGAAAGAAGCTCCCTGTAAGCCAGAGAATAAAGAGGAAGAGCCTCAGAGGCAATGTGAGTATTGGCAGCAGATGCAAGAACATCTTCAATTTCAATAGAAGCCATTGCCTAAGTGGGGAGGGAGAGGAGGAACTGCCAGAAGAAATGTAAGAAAAGAACTAATAGACGGAAGAGGAAATAAAGAAGAGGTCTGTGACCCAGTTAGTGCTCACTTGTAAGATGTCAGCATGGAATTAGGCCTGAAGAATACATGTGAATAAAAGTGAGAGGAAGGGAAGGTGATTTTTTTTCCCCTCTGAACTGTACCATGATCATAGACCCCCTAGGAAGGAAGGAAGCCTTAAGTACTGCAAGTTCAGTTCCTTTCTCGTTGTTCAGTGTACAGCATCACCGCTGTCTGATCAAAGCCATAGGGCCAAATTCATCCTGGGCCTATGGCCAAGGACTTACTCTAGGATGAACTAAGCCCATAGAAACTAGAAAATTAAGGGCTGGCTCATCCCCTCTCATAGAGAATCCCACTGGAGAATGGGGAATAAAGGGGCCAGGAAGCAGCTTGTGATTGTGCTCTCAGAGTCTCCAGTAGGTTTTCCCTCAGGGGGAGAGGCTTTGTGGCGAGTGCAGTAGGTGCAGCCTGCAGGCCCCGTCAGTGCTGATGAGAGAGGAGGAAAGTGAGGACAATTGTACCAGGGCCTCAAGCTCAGGGCCCCCTCTCCCATAGGTCTGCAATGTCTGTATAAAGTGACATGGGGAGGGGGTAGTGAACCTAATGTACCAGGGCCCCAAATTTCACCTGTAGCTCTTCAGATACAGTTGGCTAAGATACAGCAACATCTGTGTGGAGGGTTGCTCAGCCCATTTCCTCACTGATAGCTAGGCTTCCAATCAGCAAGGCTCCTGTGGCAGCAACGACAAATAGGACCCCAATAAGAGTTAATGCAGCTACGAGTAACATCAGTTCCTAAAAGCATATTCACTTTGATATCTGTAGACTCGGCCAGGAATGAGCTTTGTTTCTCTACCCCCAGCACTGCCCCCAAAATTTATGCAGGGGAAACCAGGAGTGGAACTTTTGCAGGATCAATGCCAGAAAGATGTGACTTCTTTTCTGCTTCTGAGAGCAGAACGAGGACAATCCAGCCCATAGCTATTACACAGAATACATTTAACTGCGCTTCAAACTTACATACAAAAAGTCTGTAGCTTCACATTCAGAGTCCATCTGTACAACCGAGAACAACTACTTGAGAGAGGTAAAATCTCCATGAACATCTGTTCCCACTCCTGTACCTTTTTCTAATGGAGAAAAAATTAGCTTGCAAGAGAAAGTAGCACTGAAGTTCGGATAATTTTTTTTCCAAAAATTGCCACCAGTCATGGAATCCAAACAAATCTCCCCCCCCTCCAGATGTTTCAGTGATTTCTTTTTAAGGTCTTCTCAGAAAGTTATCCATATGTTCAGGGATCTCCATTTATTTAGTACATGCAGATTACATAAATACATGATACACAAAAATTTAAAATAACCATTTAAATCAAAGTTGCTAAAAATGGTTTTAAGACAATTATAACACAATTTCATGTTAATAAAAATGTTCATTAAAACCATCTGTTATGCATAATAATGTAGTTGTGACATTTGGTAATCCTTGACAAATACTTTAACAATAACTTAACACAGTGCTAACATACTATAACTCCAAAAGGACCAAACAAAACTAGTTAAATGGGCAATAGGATCTCAGATGAAATAGACAATACAGAAAGACCAATTTGAAATACTCATCCTATGTGCTAATCAGTTCTGAATCATTTGGTTTAGATTTAATTTGCTAATTACTGCACGTTATTTAAATACACAATGAAAACATTTATAGAGATTTTCACAGTTATCTAACAGTTGCTAAGCATCACTATATTTTTGAATAATCATGCTGCTGTATTATCGTCATTATTCCACCTTTTCATGATCTGCCTTCTTGTCTGCTTTCATGTACATTCTGCATGACCTGATCGGAATGACTCCTACATCCTTCTTCCAAAAGGTTAGAATTAAATTAGATATATCCAATATGTGAGAGCCCTTTACAAAAAAATACTGTCAGACATTTTCTTCTCCATGGAGAGTCAATCATTTTCCATTCCACCACAGGAAAATACCCAGAGGAGTAGAAACCCCATGAGTTCCATCCTAACTGATCTTTCCATCAAGAGGTAGAAGTTTGCTCCATCTCATTGAACGGACAGGGGCCATTGTCCCAAAAGGCCAAGTTAGAAATGGGGGCGTGCAGGAACAGGAAGCAGAGCACTAGATTGTGCTGTCTATAGTTCTGATCATTTCTGAAGCAACAGACTGGGATTTCACCAAATGTCAGCAGAATACAAATATTAAATGTCTAAAATTGCAATGGCAAGGCTGTGTGGAGACTCTGTGATATACTAAAATGAAATGAGACTCCTTCCCCTTGTGCCTAGATTTCCCAGCAGCTGCCTCAGTGCTGTGGGATTTTGGATTAAAGTCTCAGAGACAACAAGAACGTCCTCAAACCACCATTTACACCAGGGGCCAGATTGTCATAGGGTGTAAATTCAGTATAATGGTATTGAAGTCACTTGAGTTATTCTGGATGTACACAAGACCAACTGAAGTCAGAATTTGGCCCTTGCTTTATGCAGCCAACTGCTGAGAAAACCTTCCAAAAAGAACAAAAAAGGTATAGCCAGGTAATATATGGTAACGTCAGTTTCTGAAATCCAAATTTTGAATGAGGCATGAAATGGAAAATCCCTGTCTGGTGCAGTGACTAGATACAAACAATTATGTGATTAAACTGAACTGGTTTGTGTGTATTACTGGGTGTCAAGCACAAATTACAATTAAAAAAAACCAAACAACTAACCTCCTAACCTCAAAGCACTTAGGATGCTGTTTTCCTATTAGCTGAGATTTTCAAAGTCGCAATGGGATTTAGAAGCACAACTCCTATTAATTTCAATGAGAACAGTAGGTCTAAAACACAATGGCACCTTTGAAAATCTCATCCATTATGTGTTAGGCTCACTACAAATGTATTATACTCATCCTGATTGGAATGAAACAAAGTTTATTGTCAAAACTTTTTAAAAAACCCACTTTAAATATTTTTGATCTAGCAGTCACAGATATAAAAGCCAAATTTAACCTCTCAATGCTCCTTTGGGTACCGCTCCACTCAGTCTCCAGATCTTTGTTTCTGATGCTGAAGGAAGGAAAAAGAGAAAAAAGTTCTTTGAAGCCTGAGAATAAACTCTTTCCTTTCTTGGTGTTGCTCAAAGGATTTTAAAGAGCTCTTTTTTGCTGCAATTCAATCCATGCTCTCATTCCCTTGTCATCTCTGTTTTGCTGGTGGCCTGATCCACATTCAAAAACACCTCTCTTTTAGTAGGAAAACCCTATGTAGTGACTGTACTTGAATGTTATGGCCTAGCTTCAGCAGCTCCATTAGCTTCCACACTTGGTGAAGTCCATCGGTACTGAATTTAAAGTAGGCTTTTTAAAAAAAAACATAACCAGAAACTCACTCTCTTTTTCTCAGATAATCACCACTGAACCTGTCTGCTCATGTTTGACTGGTGAATAAGCTTACAGCAGTGCAAATATAACTCATAGGCAAATCCTGCCATGCTCTTCATTGGTGCTTCTGACCCAGAACTGGTGCAGGTCTGCTGTGCAGCAAATCTGCACGGGGAGTCCTTGCCCCTTAAGCATCATAGAGCACTGTTCTGTGGGGGTTTGCTCCACATTAGCGGTAGGGGAGTATGGCTGGTATATCTGAGATTACCCGTGTTCACGAGCCAAACCCTTTAAATGGAGTCTCCAGTGAGGCTGCAGTTGTGGCCACAGAGCCACTTTCGAGCTACTTTACAGCTGGGGAAAGCAGGTTTTCCACTCCCTCCTAGTCCCCAAGCATTCCCCTATGCACAGCCCATGTACCAAAGCTGGGCACAGGGACCAGGGTTTGCAGCTTCAAGAATCGGAAAATCTGGAACAAATGCAGATAGTAAAAATAATGTACTTAGAAATCATGACATTTGGGTGATGTTGGCTGTACAGGAAATAATTATGAATAAATAATGGGAAGTCATAATGAGAAAAACGTCTGGAACATTCAGGTTTAAATACATAAATATATTTTATAAACCATTTCCCTGGCTGTGTCACTGATCCTGGAGACAGTGATGCCATGTGAGTGTATGGTTTTCATTTTCAACATTCAGTACAGACAACTTTTGTGTTTACAAGGGATAAACTACAATTAATTCAATTATTATACATTCTAAACAACAATTAGCCTCAAGATGTAATTGTAGCTCATGAAAGATGAGGTATCCCTCTAAAAACCATTAAAAACCCAACTCCTTATAAAAAGAAAGTCTTTATACACCCCAGAAGACAACTCATCTGACCCCTAAGTCCCTGAAATAGTCTGCATCTGGCTCTTCAGCAATGTATTGGAAAGAGGCAGGTTCACTTGTACACTTCTTAAAACCTCAATGAAAATTGCTGATGAGCAAGGACAGGTGCCTAAATGTGGCCCTGTTTTGCTCTCAAAGTCCAAGGGAGTCTTACCACTGACTTCAACAGGAGCAGGTTCTTGTTCTTCACATTTATGATCCATATTCTGCCACCAGGCAGAGCAGAACACCTCTGATCTACCAGACATATTGGACAATCTATAATATGTATTTCAGGGCCTTTATGGATAGGAGTATCTCAGTTTGGAGACAATTCTCCAGATGTAAAATCAGGATCACCTCAAGCCCATAATGGACTAAGACACTAAGACATTAATACCAACCCCTCCCTCTCTCTCTCTCTCTCTCTCACACACACACACACACACACACACACACACCACATTTCCTCATTCTTAACCAACCTGGCAGATTCTCATCTCTTAATGTACCTAACTGTAGAAGGGATAAAACATGTCCCATAAAACTGATCTCTCTTGGCACATTGCTTGCCATACTAAAATTATATTTCTAGCATTATTGCATGAAATACAGAAGTTCAGTAAAATAATTAGTGTGTGATTCCAATGGCTACTGCCAGCTCCAATTTTCCACCGCTTGGAGATACTGCAATTAAATTTTACCTGGCTCTAGTTTCTCACTCTGTGATGCCTGTGGAGTATGGAACCAATTCGGGGGGGAAGGGGGTTCTGTGACCTTTCCTCATTGGAACCCTTTTTGCATAAGAACCATTCTGTGCACTCTGGTATGAAATCTGCCACCTTTATGTTGAGTAGTACCTTACTCTGCAAGTGGCCCAACAAAAGTTAATCAGAAGCAATGGTGCTGGAGCAATTTTTATAGTGGGAGGTGCTGAAGACAGACACCATGTATTTAGGTTGCTATTAGTACTTCAAGACAGGGGGTGTTGCAGCATCCCCAGCACCACAAGAGATCCCAGTGTTGAGAAACACAGTGCAAGACCCCTTGTACATCCAAAAATGTATTTTTTATTTACCTCAGTCAGAGAATCAGTCCATGTTTCTTGCCATGCACACACAATGCACTGGTGACTAGCAGTGATGTTTACTCACACAGAGGAGCTCTGCAGTCTTCCTGCTGTCACAACTCTCCTAAAAAAAAAAGAACTCCTGTTCTTTTTGCAGATACAGACTAACACGGCTGCTACTCTGAAAACTCTCCTCAGTTCTTTTGCTCAGTAACATGTACTAGGGGCATTAGGTCAAAGCAAACCTCGCTTTATTCCTGGCACCATTCTCATTTGTAAATCAGGGAACATATATTATTCTGCATTTGATGTTTTCTAAATAGCTATTTAAATATTACATGAAACAGATTAAATGGAAGATGTGATCATATTAATCTGAATTTGGTATCTCTCTTTTTTATCGGCATTATGGCACCACACTGTTGAACTGCATCTTCAATTTCAGGATCATGCTTCAAAGCCACAACAGCAGATTAAGATTGTAATCCCTTATTGAAGCCCTTTGTAAAGCTGCAAAAGAGAAGGGGAAAAGGAATAATATGGCAATATAATTCTTTAAACGAACACTCTTGGTATGAATTAATCTATGAAGCTGAAATTCATATCTGCAGCATTCTCCAAACAAGCAAGAATAAAGCATTTTAATACATTCTCAGTGCCACAGTGAATATACAAGGCTAAACACTCTCTCTCTCTCTCTCTCTCACTCTCTCTCTCTCTCCCCCCCTGTAATAGTTTCATAAAGCAAAGAGCTAAAATGTGTTCACTCAAGGGGCAATTAAATATTAGAGTCCATTGAATGCATGTTTATAGAACTCCAATTACTGTTATTGGGAGCTTACCAAAATATATACCATTACAGTAAGAAATTATGCAAAACTATTAGGGATGTGAATACAGGTTTCTGTAAACCAGGAACACTACTTAGCAATTCGCTAAAAATACAGAGGAAAGTTTGTGCAAACCAATGCCCCTCCTGAAAAATTATAATCATGTCATGGCTGTTCACTAAATTACAGCAAAATCCTGTGCGGTATTTTGCAGTTGGGGGCTGAAATATTTATTACCCAGTAAACTCTTTTATGCAAAGAAAATCATGGAAACACTGCCTCATTATTTTGTGATAATGCAGTAAATAACTGGAGTCACTGCTGTAATTAGTATTAATGTTCAACCATGTGCATAACTTACATGCAGTAGTCCCAGAACCTTGTGAGGTGTATCAAACATTAAGCACTATAATCCTGATTTTCATTGTGCTAAATCTTTGCTTGCAAAAGTGCTGCCATCCACTGAGGAACTTGTTTAAATACCAGAATTAACAGGCATAACACAATCTGAAAAAATCCTGTGAGCTGAATTTCAATGGTCTTTGCCAAAAGACAACAGGGAAAAAATGCATCTTGCTGTCAGTTGGACTCAGATAAAAAGCTTTTATATCATGTCCTTATTGGGTGGAATTTTCATTTTGCTCCAAGAGATGGTGGCAATTATAATGAACTCTTCCAAAGTTTGTTGAGGGAGTTTGTTGAGATGGAGGGAGGTGGGGCTCACAAACTGTTTAGAGGAGCAAAGAAAAATTATTAAGAGTGAGGAATAAATATACACCCCACCACCCAGAAAACACCACATTTTACCTGCAACGCTGTCCAGTGATGCTCTTTCATTTAGAAGTTTAAGTGTGCATATACCTTTCCCAGACAAAAATTGTATGTTTATATCTTGGGGTCATTTCAAAATGCGGATACTAAAAGCCCCAGCAACTTCCAGCAGTTGCTAAAATTTGTATTCAGCAAAAAGAGCTGAAAAGGGGATTTCACTTAGATCAGGGGTTCTCAGACTTATGTACTGGTGACCCCTTGCACACAGCAAGCCTTTGAGTGCGACCCCCTCCCCCATACATTAAAAACACCTTTTTATATGTTTTACATCATTATAAATGCTGGAGGCAAAGTGGGATTTGGGGTGGAGACTGACAGCTCGCAACCCCCCCATGTGATAACCTCACAACCCCTTGAGGGGTCCCAATCCCCATTTTATGAACCTCTGACTTAGATTAAGGTTTGTTTTCATTGCTACAATGTTTATATTTTTGTGCAATGATTGGTCACCATTAATAAACACACATCCCCAAAGGCCCAACTCATCCTTCTTCTGCATAGCACAGGCCTTTACCACTTAAGTTCAACAAGAACTTATTGTAGCTATCAGCTGTACAGGGCATGTGACTTCCACTAATGATCAGCCAACAATGTCAACCTCTATTCATCTACTGTACAGCTGATAGCTACAATAAGCTCTATGTAAATACCTGCAAAACTAACTCATTGTCCTTCTTAAAACTATGCTTTGCTGCATGGCTTACAAATAACTTGACAACAGCTAGGCTGCTGTTGTGCTGAGACCCTAGCCTATCATGCAGACCAGTATTGTCTCATTGTTTCCTTGTATTCCACTATTGATATATCTGTGTCCATCTGTTGTCTCTTTTCTTATACTTAGATTGTAAGGTCTTTGGGGCAGGGACCACCTTTTTGTTGTGTGTTCTTTGTACAGCACCTAGCACAATGGGGTTTTGTAAGCATTATGATAACACAAATACATTTAAAAAGTCATTAGTCATATATCTTATAGGGATAATAGTTTCATTGTTCTTCACTAAATGAGTTTATTATTGATAAATGAAAAATACAGATATAAAACAAACTATGGGCCATATGCAGAACTGCCTTTGACCCACTGTGGAAATCCCATTGATTGAGAATGTGGTTATATACAACATATTTAAATAGTAATAGAATTATATACAGAAAAGGAAGTCATTTTTCTCTTAAACTATGCCCCCTGGTAACGAGAGGTGGAACATAACAACATAACATAAGAACGTCCATACTGGGTCAGACCACTTAAAGGTCTTTGCACTTAAAGGTCAAACAACCGCTTGATAAAAACAAAGCACCAACGAGGGAACAAGCTTCGGGAGTAAAAAGAGAATGCAGGCAGAAGTCCAACAACAGAGTGGGAGCTACCCAGTTTATTGCACCCAATGCAGCATGTATGATTACCTGCCCTATGGACTGGTGGCATGTGTGCGCATTCGGTGCAAGGAGCTCCTGGACCTCAGAGACTTTGTATGGACTTTGGAGACCAGGGTGGCTGAGCTGGAGGAGCTAAGGGAGACAGAGAGGTACACAGATGAGACTTTCCAGGACACAGCAGAATGGTCCCATCCCCGGTCTGACAGTCTCTGTGCTGTTGAGGGGGATGAAAGCCTCAGGGAAGGAGAACATCCAACTGGAGCAGAGGGAAATGATCCCATAGTTGGGACCCTCCTCCCAGATGATGTTGTGGTATCCTCTCGTACTGAGGCTACTTCTCCAGGGGAGGAACTCCAGTTATTAGGAAGAGATAGGTATTAGTAGTGGGTGATTCGATCATTAAAAACATAGATAGCTGGGTTTGCAATGACCAGGAGAACCTCATGGTGACTTGCCTGCCTGGTGCGAAGGTTGTGGATCTCTTGAGACATCTAGATAGGCTTATGTGTAGTGCTGGGGAGGGGCCGATGGTCGTGGTACAGTTAGGTACCAACGACATAGGGAGGGATAGGGAAGAGGTCCTGGAGGCCAAATTTAGGCTGCTAGGTAAGAGATTGAAGTCCAGGACCTCCATAGTAACATTCTCTGAAATGCTTCCAGTTCCACACACAGAGCCAGTTAGGCAGAACTGCAGGGTCTCAATGCGTGGATGAGACTATGGTGTAGGGAGGAGGGGTTTAGATTTATTGGGAACTGGGAAAGCTTTTGGAAGACGGGGAGCCTATACAGGAAGGATGGGCTCCACCTAAACCAAAACGGAACCAAATTGCTGGCGCTTAAAATTAAAAAGCTCGTAGAACAGTTTTTAAACTAATGGCTGGGGGAAAGTCGACAGGTGCAGAGGAGCATGTGGTTTGGATATCCCTTAGGGGAGGATCTATAAATGGAGATTCCTAATATGGAGGAGAGGATAGAAAATGATAAACTACCGGGAGGATCTGATGAGAAACAGCCAAATGAAAAAAAGTCCCATTCAATTACATCATGCAATAGGGGACAGCCAAAAAATGACAAGTTTTTTAAATGCTTATATACCTATGCTAGAAGTCTAAATAATAAGATGGTGAACTAGAGTGCATAGTATTAAATGGGGATATACTGATATAATAGGCGTAACAGAAACCTGGTGGAATGAGGATAATCAATGGGACACAGTAACACCAAGGTACAAAATATAGGAAGGACAGAACAGGTCGTGCTGGTGGGGGAGTGACACTGTATGTGAAAGAAAGCATAGAATCAAATGAAGTAAAAATCTTAAATAAACAAAACTGTACTATAGAATCTCTATGGGTAGTAATTCCATGCTTGAAAAATAAGAATATAGCAGTAGGGCTATATTACAGACCACCTGACCAGGATGGTGTTAGTGACTCTGAAATGCTCAGGGAGATTAGAGATGCTAATAACAAACTCAATAATAATAATGGGGGATTTCAACTATCCCCATATTGACTGGGTACATGTCACCTCAGGAAGGGATGCTGAGACAAAGTTTCTTGACACCTTAAACAGCTGCTTCTTGGAGTAGCTGGTCCTGGAACCCAGAAGAGGAGAGGCAATTCTTGATTTAGTCCTAAGTGGAGCACAGGATCAGGTCCAAGAGGTGAATATAGCTGGACTGCTTGGTAATAGTGACCATAATATAATTAAATTTAACGTCTCTGTGGTGGGGAAAACTCCGCAGCGGACCAACACTGTAGCATTTAATTTCAGAAAGGGGAACTCCATAAATATGAGGAAGTTAGTGAAACAGAAATTAAAAGGTACAGCACCAAAAGTAAAATCCCTGCAAGCTGTGTGGAAACTTTTTAAAGACACCATAATCGAGGCTCAACTTAAATGTATATCCCAATTTAAAAATCATAGTAAGAGAACCAAAAAAGAGCCACTGTCATTAAACAACAAAGTAAAAGAAACAGTGAGAGGCAAAAAGGAATCCTTTAAAAAGTGGAAGATAAATCCTAATGGAGAAAATAGAAAGGAGCATAAACTCTGGCAAATGAAGTGTAAAACTATAAGTAGAAAGACCAAAAAAGAATTTGAAGAATAGCTAGCCAAAGACTCCAAAAGTAATAGCAATTTTTTTAAAAATAATTCAGAAGCAGAAAGCCTGCTAAACAACCAGTGGGGCCACTTGACGATCGAGATGCTAAAGGAGCACTCAAAGATGATACGGCCATTGCGAAGAAACTAAATGAATTCTTTGCATCGGTCTTCACTGTTGAGGATGTGAGGGAGATTCCCTACCCTGAGCCATTCTTTTTGGGTGACTGATCTGAGGAACTGTCCCAAATTGAGATATCATTAGAGGAGGCTTTGGAACAAATGATAAACTAAATGATAATAAGTCTCCAGGACCTGATGGTAGTCACCCAAGAGTTCTGAAGGAACTCAAATGTGAAATTGCAGGACTACTAACCGTCATCTGTAACCTATCATTTAAATCAGCTTCTGTACCAAATGACTGGAGGGTAGCTAATGTGACGCCAATTTTTAAAAAGGGCTCCAGAGGTGACCCTGGCAACTACAGGCCAGTAAGCCTCACTTCAGTACTGGGCAAACTGGTTGAAACTATCGTAAAGAACAAAATTGTCAGACACATCGATGAACATAATTTGTTGGGAAATAGTCAACATGTTTTTTGTAAAGGGAAATCATGCCTCACCAATCAACAAGCATGCGGACAAAGGAGATCCAGTGGATATAGTGTATTTAGATTTTCAGAAAGCCTTTGACAAGGTCCCTCACCAAAGGCTCTTAAGCAAAATAAGCAGTCATGGGAAAAGAGCGAAGGTTGTGTCATGGATTGGTAACTGCTTAAAAGATAGGAAACAAAGCATAGGAATAAATGGTCAGTTTTCAGAATGGAGAGAGGTAAACAGTGGTGTCCCTCAGGGATCTGTACTGGGCCCAGTCCTATTTAACATTCATAAACGATCATCAAGAAAGGGATAGATAAGGCAGAAAATATCATATTGCCTCTATGTAAATCCATGCTATGCCCACACCTTGAATACTGCGTGCAGATGTAGTCGCCCCATCTAAAAAAACCATATATTGGAATTGGAAAAGGTTCAGAAAAGGGCAACAAAAAAGCTTCCATATGAGGAGAGATTAATAAGACTTGGACTTTTCAACTTGGAAAAGAGGCAACTAAGGGGGGATATGATAGAGATCTATAAAATCATGAGTGATATAGAGAAAGTAAATAAGGAAGTGTTATTTACTCCTTCTCATAATACAAGAAAAAGGGGCCACCAAATGAAAGTAATAGGTAGCAGGTTTAAAACAAAACACAAGAAAGTTTTTTTTTCCCACACAACGCACTGTCAACCTCTGGAACTCCTTGCCAAAGGGTATTGTGAAGGCCAATACTATAACGGGGTACAAAAGGGAGCTGGATAGATTCATGGAAGATAGATCCATGAATGGCTATTAGCCAGGATGGGCAGGAATGGTGTTCCTAGCCTCTGTTTGCCAGAAGCTGGGAATGAGCGACAGGGAATGGATCACTTGATGATAACCTGTCTGTTCATTCCCTTTGGGGCACCTGCCATTGGCCGCTGTCAGAGGACAGGGTACTGGGCTTGATGGACCTTTGGTCTGACCCAGTATGGCCATTCTTATGTTCTTATGCTATATTCTTATTATTAGAGCATGGAATTACGATCCATAGAGATTCTATGGTAGTTTGGTTCATTTGATTCTACACTTTCTTCCACATATAGTGCCACTCCACGAACGGTACGTCCTATTCTGTCCTTCCAATATATTTTGTACCCTGGTATTACTGTGTTCCATTGATTATCCTCTTTCCACCAAGTTTCTGTGATAGTCCACAGCCCAAATAAAGCATGACAGATTACAAGATTCCCTGAAAATGCAATGTGGCTTAGGCAAGAAAAGATGTCCCATTTGTACAGAAATTATCTATAATTCACATCAATATCCAGCTCTGGTACAATCTCATACACTTTTCTACATGGAAAATGTGTAGGCTATATAGTCATTTTGGGAATGGGTCAGTTGAGCCTGGTGGGATTTCTTTTTAATGCACATACAAAAGTTAAAAAATGACCCAAAGTAGTTGTTTTGCTGTTCTCTAAAATCTCGAGTAAAAGACATGAAAAGGCTGTATCTAATAATGCTTCCTTTCTCATCTTACCCTAGTCTTCTCTCGATTTTAAACCCTTCGAAGTAGGGACTGTCCCTTACTCTGTGTGTTTTTACAGCATTGAGCATGATGGGAATCCTAAGTGCTACACTAATAATCTATTATCTAGATAGTTATATAACTGCATATCATTGTACTATCTGAGCTCAACTTCTCATTTTCAGTAGGATTTTTGCTAAGATAAAGAAGCAAAACCTTTTCAGGTGACATTAATATGGTGCCCACACATTCATTAGAATCATAGTTTTACAGGTTGTGCTGTAATAGAATGACAAGCCCTGTTTAACCAAATGTAAAACCAATTAGGTCTTGGGAGAAATGGACATTGCTAGCTGTAATGCAATTCTTTTTAGCAGTTAAGCCTATTCCCAATAAAAGCTTGTTCACTGCCTAAGTCTCTGACTAGAATCATTTTTAAGGTGGAGAGTGGTAGCCCCCAGAATATACCTATGCCAAGTAAACAAAAGATGTTACTTCACACCAAAAACATTACAAGAATATCTCAGGTACAGGGTGCTTTGGTGTTATTTTTAGATCTCTCTTTGCCAGCAAGTGGGTACAGTATTTATCATGAAAATTCCTTCAACTATCCTAGAATTTGCAACAGCCAGTCAGTGAATGGACCACATGAAGCCAAATCTGCTAGGGTCAGCACTGTAGCCATGTTCATGGTTAGACGTTTACCAATGTCTTTATATCTGGAAGCACGTTAGACAGTACTACATTCAAAAAGCACAAAATTAATCTGAAATTAGGGCTGTCAGTTAATTGCATTAACTTAAAAAAATTAATCATGATTAATCGCAGTTTTAATCGGACTGTTACAATACCAATTGAAATTTATTAAATATTTTGGATGTTTTTCTACAATTTTCATATATACTATAGTCTGTGTTGTAATTGAAATCAAAGTGTATATTATTTTTATTACAAATAATGTAATCTCTTTGTCATGAAAGTGCAATTTACAAATGTAGATTATTTTTGTTATATAACTGCACTCAAAAATCAAAACAATATAAAACTTCAGAGCCTAGAAGTCCTCTCAGTCCTACTTCTTGTTCAGCCAATTGCTAAGACAAACACGTTTGTTTACATTTACAAGAGATAATGATGCCCTCTTCCTATTTACAGTGTCACCTGAAAGTGAGAACAGGTATTTGCATGGCACTTTTGTATTTTGTATTTACGTGCCAGATATGCTAGACATTTGTATGCCCCTTCATGCTTCAGCCACCATGCCAGGGGCCATGCGTCCTTGCTGATGATGCTCGTTAAAAAATAATGCATTAATTAAATTTGTGACTGAACTCCTTGGGGGAGAATTGTATGTCCCCTGCTGTTTTACCCACATTCTGCCATATATTTCATGTTATAGTAGTTTCGGATGATGTCCCAGCACATGTTGTCCATTTTAAGAACACTTTCACTGCAGATTTCACAAAACACAAAGAAGGTACCAATGTGAGATTTCTAAAGATAGCTACAGCACTCGGTCTAAGGTTTAAGAATATGAAATGCCTTCCAAAATCTGTGAGGGACAAGGTGTGGAGCATGCTTTCAGAAGTCGTAAAAGAGCAACGCTCCAATCCAGAAAATACAGATCCCAAACCACAAAAAAAGAAAATCAACCTTCTGCTGATGGCATCTGACTCTGATAATTAAAATGAACATGTGTTGGTCCGCTCCGCTTTTGATTGTTATTGAGCAGAACCTGTCATCAGCATGGACGCATGTCACCTGGCATGGTGGTTGAAGCATGAAGGGACATACAAATCTTTAGTGCATTTGGCACGTAAATATCTTGCAACACTGGCTACAACAGTGTGAATGCCTGTTCTCACTTCCAGGTGACATTGTAAACAAGAAGCGGGCAGCATTGTCTCCTGCAAATGTAAACAAACTTGTTTGTCTGAGCGATTGGCTGAACAAGAAGTAGGACTGAGTGGACTTGCAGGGTCTACAATTTTACATTGTTTTATTTTTGAATGCATTTTTGGTACATAATTCTACATTTGTAAGTTCAAATTTCATGATAGAGAGATTGCACTACAGTACTTGTATTAGGTGAATTATAAAATACTTTTTTTTTTTTACAGTTGAAATACTTTATAATCAAAAATAAATATAAAGTGAGTACTGTACACATTGTATTCTGTGTTGTAATTGAAATCAATATATTTGAAAATGCAGAAAACATCCAAAATATTTAAATAAATGGTATTCTATTATTAACAGAATGATTAATCACGATTAATTTTTTTAATCTCACAATTAATTGCGATTAATTTTGTGACTCGCTTGACCTCCCTAATTGAAATGCATCTTTAGTAACAGGCAAGATGAATGCAAAAAGTAAACTCAAAGACTTTCTAACTCACACTCATCAATATTGTATTGCGGCATTGGAAAGAGACTTCTCAAGCACATATTAGCTCTGGCTTCCCCGAATGCTTATGAACCATATATTTGAAAGAGCTTATAACATCAAATATTAAATTCAGGCATCTTATTATCTGGAATCATTTAAATGAATTTTTCATTAAGTGTTAGGTGTTACACAATTACAGTGTTAAAGGCACTTTCATCTTGCCTGCTTAATTTTTAATGATATTATCATCACTTTTTTATTGTCTGTGTTTGTGTGTCTTGGTATTATGTGAAAATCTTAATTAAAAATGGAAACTTGAGAAAAATGAAAAACAAGGCTGTTTTATCTTTTCTTTTCCTCTATTATCTTATTGGAAGATTAAAAGACATTTTAATTTTTCAGTGTTTGGAAACTGTGCTGAATTCTGGGTTCAGTCACTCCGGTGTAAAAATGGAGTAACTTAGCTGACTTCAGAGCAGTCACTCCTATTTACACCAATATAACTGAAGTCAGAATGTGGGACCATCATCTTTTACTGAATATTGAAAAGGACTGTGGACCAGGCTGAAATAGCTGAGGCTGAATAGGTAGATTCATTAGATTCTGTTCTTGATTTTAGACACTTCCAGAGTACAAAGCCTTATCGTATTTTACATTTGTACACAAGCAGAGTGTAGTGACAGCTAAAATGAGCAATGTTTTCTTTTTGAGCAGCTTACTAAGTTGCTGTAAGAGATCAGGGATTCTGGGGATTTTCTATGATTTTTTTTTGTCTTTTTGGAGATTTTAGGACCCTTATCTGAATCAAACTGTAATTTTTATAGCGCCTTGTGTGGAATACATTGCAGTTACTCAATATCCACAGGACTAGAGAGTCCCTGCTCAAGGGGAAAAGAGAACAGAAAAACAGCCATAATGGGTGAGCCAAAAGGTCCATATAGCCCAGTATCCTGTCTTCCAGCAGTGGCCAATGGCAGGTGCCCCAGAGGGAATGAACAGACAGGTTATCATCAAGTGATCCATCCCCTGTCACCCATTCCCAGCTTCTGGCAAACAGAGGCTAGGGACACCATCCCTAATAGCCATTGGTGAACCTATCCATCAAGGGTTCCTGGTCAATGGCAGCCTCTGGGGTTGGGGACAGGTCTATATACACTGCTCTGTCTGAGTACCCCTGCAAATCACTGTGGAGTGGGTGGGGAAGGTTAGAGTCCTAGTCTTGCCCTGACACACGGGTCCATGTAGCAAATGAAGAATGCTGGGGAGCAGAAATGAAACATCCACTCTCTTATAGACTCATAACCTTTACGGCCAGAAGGAACCATCATGATCATTTAGCCTGACCTCCTGCACATTGCAGGGCACAGAACCTCACCCACCAACTCCAGTAACAGACCCATAACCTCTGGCTGAGTTACTGAATTCCTCAAATTGTGATTTAAAGACTTCAAGTTACAGAGAATCTGCCATGTACACTAGGGTCACTTGCAGGTTTAAATGTGCCCCATGCTGCAGAGGAAGGCATCACCTCCCTCCTTCCCCTTCCCCCAAGGTCTCTGCCAATCTGACCCAGGGAAAAATTCCTTCCTGACCCCAAACATGGCGATAAATTAGACTGAGCACGTGGGCAAGACCCACCAGCCAGATGCCTAGGAAAGAATCCTTGTGTCTCCCTAAAGCACAGCCCTTCCCCGAGTCCCTAGAGTGGGGTAACTTTACACCATGCCCTAATCCACTCTGTCACAGTCTACTATATAGCAAACTGTTTTTCTGAGTTAGGCCCCTGTGCAGCCATTGTTCCTACTAACAAGAAACAGTTGTATTCTGTCAGAGTGGAAGCAAGCACTGGGGTATGTTCTTTATTTGCCTGGGGAGCAAGAGGGTAATCTAACAATTACTGACAATATTATAAATATTTATACCCACTGTAAACGGGGCTTTTCAGCAGTCTGTCTTGAATATCTTTACAAACAATATTTATATTCCTTTCTGAGGTAGAAAAGGATCATTACGCCCATTTTACAGCAGGGTAAATTTGGACACAGGTTAAGAACAAAAAACTGTTCACTAATTCCAAGTGCCTTCATTCTTAGTTCCCAGCTTGAGACATGAGGATGCAAATCCTCAACTTGTGTAAACTGCCATAGGTCCACTGAACTTGGAGCTATAACAATTTACACTAGCCGCTATTGAATACTTTATCCAAACCTCTCTGCATTTCAGTTTGCTCCACTGTATAATGAGGATAATAATTTACCCCAAGGAGGGCATTAGTGAATAAATGTTGATATATCACTTGCAAGATGGCCTGCACTATATACATAAGATGGGCTAAGTAGTAGGATTATTGCTGCTTTCTGGGTGGCATCTGTGGAAATGTGGTCTTCCAAGAATGTCAACACCAAAGGTCTACCAATCTGAGGACCAGGTCAATTATAAAAGCTACAACAGTGGAATGCCTAGGATCAACTTAAGCCAAATTTTTTCATGCCATTTCATTTATGATCATGCTATTATGAGCAGCTATAACATGAAGGGAGTGCTATTTCCTTCTTCTAAATCAGGCTTATTGAACATACTTCAACTGCCATGTAAAATCATTGTAACAAATAAATATGCTCATGAACAGCAATTCATTTTTTTAATAGTTGGACCTCTCAGTTTTGATGGGGAAAGTAATGAAGTATGGAAGACAGAGAGTTGTATTCTGTGCATTATAAATCTAGAGTTTTATTAATAGAAAACAGATTAACCCCTTATAGGGAAAATGTAGCCAAGATGTGGAATTTCGACTTGAACAAGTTCACCGGTATTATAAGAAGCAATCAGGAAAACATGCCACCTAAGCAGTAAAAACAATAACCTAAATGACCTAATTAATTGCTACAACGTCCAAATGAATTATACTTAATTGTTTTACAAGTTAATAAATCAGGTAATTCATTATTTGTGAGTAGAGGCAAGGATAGATTTACCAGAAAATTATGGATGTATTTCCAAGGGCTGAATAGTCAGATTTATCCATTCCACAGGCCTTGCTTTAAATGTGACACTGTATTAGTCTCCTCTAATAGCATTGCTCATTACTTGATAAATCCACTGAAATGTGTATCTGTACTATACTTCATTATACCGTGCTCAAAGTTATTATGTATTAAATATGAGCTGCCTGTGTAAGAGATTATTACCATGGCCATATTTTCCAGCCCCAAAGACATCTCAGTGGCTGATATTAATGAATGCTTCATTAATCAAATGGATGAAAGACAACAGTGACAGTATGATTAACTACAAACATTTTAAACAAAAGCCTTGATGGAAATGGAAGCTTTTGAAACAATATATTACATACAGAGCATGGGCTAGAAGACCATGAACTGCTGGAAGTTTAAAACACTTGGGCTTAATCATCCCAAGAATGAGAAAGAAATTGAACAAGTTTCAGCCAAAAATGACCAGTAGGGGAGGAGATGCAGGGAAATTGTTTTATTCTTGCATGCTCTGAAACCTTGGGAAGTCCTACAAGTCCAAGGATGTACCAAAGGTGGGTCACTAATGCCATCTTGAAATGTGTGGATTTCCTGGGACACTGGTTTGCAATTTATTTCCCTTTTTCCTTGTTTTTCTTTAACTCCTTCTCTCTCCATTCTTTATTAAAAATGATAGAAAGTATCATTTCATTTCCTTTGTAAAGTGAAGCGGTGACAAGATATCACTTTTACCTTAGCATGCAGGAGGATGGACTGTAATGACAGCAAAACCTTTTCTTTACAATGTTCTCATGTATCTATCACTTTTTAATCAATAAAAGCTTCCTTAAACAGAAAAGAGTAAACTTCAAACCCTAAACAGTGGGATTCAACTAAGCAGTAGGACGTGATTCTACTACCAAGTCCAGAGGAGTTTGCCATGAACTTCAGAAAGTGTAAGGTTGGGGAAAATATTTTCAAAACTTTTGCATGAATTGAGCTGGGAATCTCAAACTCTCTCTCCCTATGCCTGATCCAAAGTCTACAGAAAGTCAGTGGACAGCTTTCCAGCGACTTCACTGGCCTCTGGATCAGGTGCTTAGTCTTGCTCCTCCTCTTCTTCTGACTCAGGCTGGAAATGCCCTAACAACCACCTGCTTGCTGTATTTTGGCACTTCTGCTTCATCTCCAAGCCTAGACCAGAAAGTTTAGAAGTGCACACACATTAACTTTATTAAAGAACAGATAACTTATTCAAAAACCCAAAGCACGTGGTTCAGATTTGGTCAGTCCTGATTGTATGCAAACTGGTAGAAAGATATTATAAATGATCTCCATGCAGCCGTAACCAGTTATTTTAAGCCCTTAGTTTGGAATCGGGCTTAGTGTTTGTTCACATGATACTGGATCCAGTGTCTACTGAAGTCATTCAATGAGGAGAGTGGCGGGGGGGGGTGTGTGTGCGGTTAGTGCGGTGGATCAAGCCCTAAGCTCATGAAAGCAATGTCTTGTGCTGGGATCCTAGTGCTACTAGGTGAGCTGATATAATGGGAAGCTTTCTTTTGGCTGAGAAAATGGGAGCTACGGCAAGATTTTTTTCTTCATCTAGAAGTGGTTCCTACAGACCTCATAGTAATTACACATTTATATTGGACATTGATTTTTTTTTCCTTCTGGTTTTTAAGCACGGAGAGCCAAATTCATGCCTGGTATAAGCTCACTGATTTTAAAGGCATTGACTTCAACTAGTATAACTAAGACAAAAAAATGTGGCTCATTGTCTCAAAGAGTTGTGTACGTTGTATTATTCTTTCAGCACTTTTTATTCCTCCAGTGACTATTATACTTCTGGAGGCCAATGAGTTCACACACCTTTCTTACGTTATTCTCTAAACTTGGCTTGGACTTTCACTACAAACGTAAAATTCATCCCTAGGTCATCAAAACACTTGTGGAATTTGTGTCAGAGTTTCAAATATCCCATCATTCAGAGACATCTAGATCTGGGGTTTTGAGTCAGTCCATTAGAAAGAGGAGAGTCATTTGCAAAATTTGGATCCAAACTAGGATTTCAAACAACTCCAGAGTTCAATGGTGTATGGATCCAGTGCTTTCCTATGCTGGTTTCCTAGTTTCCTAAACTTTCAAGCAAACATGGTCCAGGTTTTAAGAGGAGCTGAGTCAGTTTGTTGTGTTTCACCAAAGCCAAGCAAAATCCAGGTATTTCAATGGAGTCTTATGTTGTGTTCAAAGATTCAAAGGGGGTACTCAAGGGATTATGGATCCACCAAAATAAGCTCCACATCAAACCCTATGAACCAAGGCAGCAGAGTTTCGTACAGAGTTTCATTCTAGCATTCCTACAAAGAAGTGTTTTTGTTTCTGCATTCACTGTTATGTCTTCGATGTCCCACGCAAGCAATTTCTATTTTTCATTAGCAGAGTGTCTTTTGTAAAGAAACATTGTTAATAATTTATTTTTAGCTTGTATATTAAATTTGACAGACATGCTCTATTTCTCCAGTTAACCTGCAAAGCTGATATTAATAATATTATTCACAAGCCCTTCCTCCCATCAGAATTGCATAGGTTAGAGCAACTTTCACTCTATAGAGGGACATTCTTATATGGCAAAGGCACAGAATTCACAGCCATTAGTTCTAATTTTTAGTCAAAGCCTTAATGATGTTATTAAAATATGTCACCCTTTAGGGAATGATATTTTTGCAAAAGAGTAAAGCCCTGTACAACATTTTGCACTATAAAGGCATAACAATAGCACTCCTTGCAGTTAGGCAGTGTTCCAGTCAGTATAAAATGCGTACAAATCTCCAAATCCCATGCAGATTCTAATTGTTGATCAACAAATGGTCTTAGATCAGTTTTGGAAGGAACTATGAAATTTGAACTCCTGGCTGATTCTGACAAACCATATGCTTGATTGCCAGCAATATGTTCATGAAAGGCTTTTTCTCCTACATAAGCTGCCATGAATCTTCTATCCTAAATGATAATATGTTGAATTATATCCAGCAAGGTCTGGAAATACAGCAGAAAGGGCATAGATCATGTAAAAGAAAAGTTGGCTCATGCTCACCAACATACATTTATCTTTCTTAGGCATCAATAGAGCGCCAATCATCATACTATCTCAGCTCTTATGTTACATAGAAGATTAAGAGAACTTGATCGTGTGCTATAAAGTACTTACACATGGAGAAGATATCTCTAATACTAAAGGGATCTTTATCTAGTAGACAAAGACGTAACAAGAGCCAATGGGTAGAGGTTTAAGTTAGAAAAATTAAATTGGAAACAATGAGGGCGTGACCGAAAGCACACCATTTATTCACACACTACACATTATTGTAATAATCTTTTTGAGGTATCATTTAAAAACTAATGTATGAAATATGTATTAAGAGTTATGAACATAAGCTGAAATTATGACTACAATGTGTTTAATCAGACAAGACTAGGTAGTGGGTAAACTGGTTTCTCAAGGATAAAGGACAAGCTGACACCTCTAGCTAGGTGTCATCAAAGTTGATTGGCAATTACCTGTTAAGTGGCCATTCTTTGGTAACAAAAGGGGACAGGAACAAATTGATCTCCGTTTTAGCAAACAGTATGTAACCTCTTTCACCACGAGACTCCATGCCCCATCCACACAGCTTGAATGAACTTTATCTAGGGGTAACTCTCAGGAAAATGCATTTCAAAGGGTGACTGGACTATAAAAGTGAGGGACAAAACCAGCCCAAGTTATCTCTCCCAATCTCTCTGTCTCTCTCTCTTTCACCTAAGATGACAAAGGAATCAGCTCTTTGACTTTGGGGGAGATTCTGACCTGAGAATTTGGTCAGCCCTGTTGCAGGGAACATGTGGTAATGATTTTACCTTGAACAAAGTTTTAGCTACTAGAAAGTGTTATGTTTATTTCTTTTGTAACCATTTCTGACTTTAATACTTTGTACTGCTACTCACTTAAAATCTCTTTGTAGTTAAATAAACTTGTTTTATTTTTTAATCAAAACTAATTCAGTGTTGTGTCTAAACTGAACTGTTTGGGTAACTCCAGTTAAAGTTGCAAACTGTTGCATGTTGACGCCTTACAGGGGCAACAGATAGGTTATATCTAAATTACCCAGGAGAGAGCTGAATAGTGCAGGACACAAGTTTGGGAGAGTAAGTAGTAACGGAGGCTGGTGAAAGCCAAAGTGTGACTGGAGTTTTGCTGACAGGCTGTGAGGCTCAGAACTGTAGTTATACACACACATTCAGGGTGTGACCTGCATGCTGGTGAGCTGTTTTTGAGCAGCCCTGGTTGGGAGCTACAACAGCAAAGCAATGTGAGGAACCCAGGGTTACAGGATTGCACCCTGGGGGATATCACAGTGGTCAATTCATCATGATTTGGAGTACATATATGCAGATTGGCTGCTTTTCTAAAAGATATGCTCTGTTTAGCCTCAGGTAACTGGCTTGATGTCATTCACTCAAATAGCTAACAAGAATAATTGCCTCCATTGCAGAGATTAGTGAGTGACATTCTACGGCCTGTGTTATGCAGGAGGTCAGACTAGGTAATCATAGTGGTTCCTTTTAGCCTACATTAAAATCTATTAATCTAAATTAGCTCAGTTATAATTTGCAGTCAAAGTGGCCTCTGCATTTGACCCACACAACTATTTAAAATGTGATCCATGAATGTGATGGGCAGGAAAAGCTGTAAATAACATGCCAAAGACTGAAGGGTCCCTTCACCTGGAAGCCAAGTGAAGCAGCAGGGGTTAGTCTGATGACAACTGAGGATAGCCCCCTCGTTGTCTTATGTGTGCATTCCACATGCACTAGCCAATGACTACTTATCCTTATTCAGAATCTCATCAAGGAGGCCATTCTCAGTTTCAAAGACATTAGTCTAGTAAATTATTTCAGTTTTCTGCAATACAGTGGAGATTTGGGAGCCAATTTCAATATTCTGCACAGATAGAGAGCTTGATAAAAGTTGTTCAGAGAGGCTTCCTGATCAAGAAATGCATTTGCTCTTGATCAATTCCATAGGAAAGTTGGTTCAAGTTTACTAGAATTGTCTAGAAAAAGAGCAGAGTTGCTTAATGTTTACAATAGGTTTATTATTTATATTTATATTTTAATGTAAAACAGGGTCCACTCAAACCTAGCAGTTTTAAACAAGTGTCTTTCTGAATGGGAATGTTCTATCAAATTTGTTATTTTTTAGATTGACACACCAGATTCTTCTGCAAACACACATTTATGATACAGAAACATCCATAATATCCATAGCTAAAAAGGTCTGTGAACACCTGCATACCAGATTAAGATGATAAAGGAAATGAGTCTTGCTTTTATCTTTCTATCCTAAATGCAAACCAAAGATTTTCAGTTGAAGGAGACCATTCTTATTCTAGTTCAATGGTATTTTACATGTAACATGGAGAAAATTCTCAGTTTGGTTCCATGGATACAACCATGCTTGTATGTTGGTAAGGTTAGAGGTTCCTTTAAATAGGAAAGGTTAATTTGTGGGTTGTGTCAACCAATATTGAGGATAGTGATAGTAGACATAGTTGTGTTGCTTCCTTTCAGAAGAATAAATGGTGTCATACAAAATAAGTTACATTACTATTTCTCTCTCTCACTCACACACACACACACACACACACACACAGAGAGAGAGAGAACTGCAGCTACTATACAAACAAGATCCCAAGACCTGGCACAGAAAGCTTTCCATGCATTGAGCTGACAGCAATGTCAATGGGAGTTCCACATACAGAGGGCTTGGAGTATAACCTCCAGCTCTTACATTTGCAATGTTTTCCTTGAGAAGTAGAAGAAATAGCTCAGAAAAAGGGATATACCTGTACATTTCATACCCAATGCTACAGTTCTGCTAGTTCTTGGAAACTAATCAGGATCTGGCTCAGCTAGTATAGATGGACGAACTTTAAGGAAATGCTAGAGGAGATGCTGGAGATTTAAACAGAGTAGGTGTCATTCTTCCATCTGACTCAACTCTGAACCTATGCACACATCATGCTGTTAGGATGCATTGAATTGTTAGTTTTTAATTCATGTAGATGAGATAATCAACATAAAAGTCTGATTACTTAGAGTTAAGAAATATCCCATAACACTTTTTTGTAGGTTAAAAGTTATCTTAAGGGAATGGGTATCTATGCTGGCCAAATTCCCACTTGGGTAGTGACCTTAGACTACCCTAAATTCTTTTATCAGAGGGGTAGCCGTGTTAGTCTGGTTCTGTAGAAGCAGCAAAGAATCCTGTGGCACCTTATAGACTAACAGATGTTTTTGCAGCAGTGGGTATTCACCCACGAAAGCTCATGCTGCAAAAACATCTGTTAGTCTATAAGGTGCCACAGGATTCTTTGCTGCTTCTAAATTCTTTTATAGTTTCAACTGGATATGGTATTCTTGGCCATGTCCTGTCTTAGCCTATTATATAGTATTGCTGTGCTCTGCTAAACAGCTGATATGTTTCAGAGTAGCAGCCGTGTTAGTCTGTATCCGCAAAAAGAACAGGAGTACTTGTGGCACCTTAAAGACTAACAAATTTATTTTAGCATGAGCTTTCGTGAGCTGCAGCTCACTTCTTCGGATGCATAGAATGGAACACACAGACAGGGGATATTTATACATACAGAGAACATGAAAAGGTGGAAGTATGCATACCAACAGGCAGAGTCTAATCAATTGAGATGAGCTATCGTCAGCAGGAGGAAAAAAACCTTTTTGAAATGATAATTAAGATGGCCCATAGAAGGTGTGAGGAGAACTTAACATAGGGAAATCGATTCAATTGGTGTAATGGTTGGGTCAGTACTAAGAGAGTAAAATCACTCAGACCTATTACAAAACATCAGATTCCCAACAGTCTCAGAAAAGTGAATGTGCTACAGTGGTAGCAGGGAATTGTACACTGCCAATACACAGGGCTGATTTACATCAGATCACAAAGAGGTTTTTGCATTATCTGGTAATTATGGGAAACCTTAATGGGAACCATCGCTGTGCTTGCCAATAAGGAAATGAAGGGAAAGAATCTGCAACAAGCCAACAACTGCAGGAAAGACAAGCTCATTAATCTAATTTGCAACAAACATATTGAAAAATGTTCTTATTGACTGAAACTGTCTAACCGTCACCTCAGTTATTCGGAATTGTACAACAGAGCTCTGAGAAAATCTCCAATCAGCCAGTCCAACCATGTTACAAGTTATCCTTATTATTGCTACCGGGGTAGTCAAGCAAAGAAGACATGTTACCTCTCATTGCACTGTGAATAAGACTGGACTACATGCTCAGAACTTTGAAGCCACATATACCGAGGAAGCGGAATGATCATAACCAAGCAAACCACGAACCCCAACAGAAAAAAATATTCACTATATCAACTATTTATATGCAAATGATTGCTAATGTGCATAGTGTAACACTTCATGAAGTACATTCTGAACATAAAATACTTAATGGGTATCCTTCTTGTCTCATTCTTTTTGTCTGCTGCAGTTTACAGTCACACCTGTCCTGAGGTGAGAGATTGAAACAATAGGCAGAATTTATTCCATTTGATTATTATGGAGCTTGGAGTAGGGTGCTGAAGCTCATTATTCTACTTGTTGCTAAACTGGCAACTGCCAACTGCTGTTGCAGTATCAGACATTTTCCCAGTCTTGGATTCTCCCTTACTGAAAGAGGGAGATGAATGTGAGGGGGAAGCTCTGCAGGTGGGATGGAACAAGGAGAAGATACATTTGCTGTTGTTCAACAGGAGTACCTGCTGGCAGGTCAAGAATGGAACATTGGTGGAAGTTTAAAGGCAGTTCTGAGCTGGGTAAAATACCAGGTAATTTGGAATCAAATACAGCAGCAGGAGAATTGCACTCAGACACACAAAATCCTGCAGTGCTATTTACTGCCATAGACGATGGGCTATCACGCTATGGACTGTGGCCTGGCTCCCACTGAAGGGAATGGAAATATTGTTACTAATCTCATTAATCTTAAAAATCAATTATATTACCTCAATAAGCTCATCTCATAGACTAATCAGCAGAATCCCATATTCATATCTTTTAAAAGTGTTCATTTGATTATTGTTTTTTAAAGCAGCAACAAGGAGGAGGAATATTTACTAGGAGACATTTTATATGATTTTAATAACACTTAGAAAGGTATCAACTTACTAGGAACTGTAACAGTGATAACAGAAGCCTGGTGAACACACCGAAGTGTGAAACTGTTTTGGATTAGTCTGAACTTTAGTTGATCCTTAGGATAATCAGATTCACACAGGGATACAATATACAAGGTTTAATTAAGTTGCAATTAGGGTATAACTGTCACCCTAGGTAGTGATGATAATTATGAGGTTGTGTGCTTTTATAATAAGTTGAGAGGGGAGAAGTTGATGTAAGCGCCTTACCGAAAAAGGTTTTGTGATGTTTAACAAAGGAATCTGTAGTCCAAATATTGTCTCCATACTACTTCTTAAAAGTGACTGAATTCTAACCACATTTCCAAAGAAAAATGTATTCTGTTCCTGCCGATCAGAAGTCTGTATTAACAGAATGAATATGTTTCAAGGCACAAATACATTATATTGCTGGTTACTAGCAGCTTCTTGTTGCAGTAAATACAAAAATCAATTGCATCAAATAAACTAGAACGAATATAAGACTATATAAGTACAACCTAGAATCCTTATACCTACCTGTTTGATTTCATGACTGGCAAAGGTCCTCTCAGGTGGGAGGGTATTGTAAATAATGGGCCAAGTCTCCTCAGCTGGAGAAAGTTAGCTTAGCTCCATTGAGTTTGATGGAACGATGACGATTTGTATCAGGTATGAACCAGGTCAAGATTGTCTCAAGTTATTATGGCTGGATAAAAGTAGACAAAAAACTACCGTAATATTATACGGTATTTTCAACAATGAAAAAAGCACACAAGACTCTGAAGGGCAGTTTTTCAATAGCATTCAATGAGCACCTGCAGTATTTACTGGATGCATAAGTATGTTCCTGTGCTCAGGCAAAAACCCACAACTGACCATGCTAAATGGGTAATTTTGCCTCCTTGGCCCATATACAATTATCTCTTTTGGACTTGCAAATGTGGACCTTTGCACAAAGCAAATGGATGTACCTACAAATTGCAGGCTATTAAAAAAATGAAGAAGTAATACATTTTATAGAATATAATAGGAATTAGAGATGGAAAATACTTAAACTATCCAATGTAATCCATCTCCTTACCAGTATGGCGGTTCCACTGTTTTCCGTGGGAGACTGCTCTATAGTCTGAAAGATTCCACTGTTTAGGATTTTTTTCCTAATGTTTATTTTAAAAATATTGATGTTTTATTTCACTCAATTACTCCTAGCTCACCCAAGTAATCCCTTGTATTATGCTAGCTATTTCTTCCCCTAACTTATCACTGACCTCAACTTTCGTTCTCTTTTCATCTCAGGTAGATGAAGACAACTGCATTTCCCCTTCTCCTTGGTCACCATTTACCCAGGCAGTAGATGTTTTTAATCTATCTTCAAAAGTCAGTCTTTCCAAATCATTAATTATTTTATGAGGTAAAAATGCAAATTGCCTATCAAATATGTGATATGAATACTATATCTGGATCTAATCAGAGTTTTAACATCCTCTATATATCTTTTAAGAATAAGGCAATTGAAGATCAAATATAGTATTAAGTTGTATACCTTAAGCAGTTTATTACCTTTTTATTAAGGAGTGAATAATATTTTACTCAAAGCCTTCCATTTTCAAATTGACTCTGAAGGCCTGGCCCGGGGGGAAAAAGGAAGTTTAAGTCATGAAACTCCCATTAAGGTAATGGGAAATATGCAGTTAAAAAATGCACAAGTCTGAAAACCTAGGCAGCTTTCTGAATTTCTTCAGCCTGAGGCTAACGTGAACTCTATGTCATCTTAAAATAGACTTTTGCTTTGTTTCAGATAATTTGATTAAATATTTAAAACCCAATAGATGGACAAAGAGCTTACTTGTAAAAATGAGCTCAGTTATATGTATAAAATATTCAGCAGAACATTTCAAATAATATACACCGGCATCAGGATGAATCAGTTCAGAGATATTCCAGTGCCTCCAAGATGGGGAATTCTCCACCACCACTGTGAGCAGGCAGAAACCATAAGTAGGAACAGGCCAAGATGGAGGTGATTTAATCCAGGTCAGTTAAGTGCTAGGGCCTGAATCCAAGTCAGAGCTTGTACTCTATCAGAGGGGTAGCTGTGTTAGTCTGTATCCACAAAAACAACGAGCAGTCTGGTGGCACCTTAAAGACTAACAGATTTATTTGGGCATAAGCTTTCGTGGGTAAAAAAACCCCACTTATTCAGATGCATGGAGTCCATGCATCTGAAGAATTTGGGGTTTTTACCCACTTATGTCCAAATAAAGTTTATGCCCACATAAATCTGTTAGCTTGTACTCTGTTTCACATTCTTGTAGGCTGTTCTCATGAGGTCTCCAGTAGTTTGGGTTGCAGTCTAGGAGAACAGCTTTTCAAATGTTGTTTCAGATGGATGTACACCAGCCCTACTGCAATTACTGGGACTCTATATAGAGTCATAAAATTTAAAGCCAGAAGGGGCCACTAGAGCACTTAGTCTGACCCCCTGTATATCGCAGACACCGGTGTTCACTTGCATTGATCTGAACACTCGATCAGCTCCCTGAACTGAAAGACAGGCCCCTTTTTTCTAGTTTTCCATAGGCCCAGGACAAGATCCTCAGGGATGGGTTGAATCTGAGCTTTTGGATCCAAACTGCCTGAAATTCTAAAGGCGTTTGAATTTATTATGTCTGCACAGCTCCTACCACAGTTGAGATATTAATGTAATATAAATAATCATTCCAAGTTCTGGTCTGGGCCCATTTCAAAGTGTAAGATATTTACAAAGGGTAACTTTCACCACAGTGTACTGATCTAACCACCTTGCAGTCTAGCCTCCATTTTGGCTCACTTGGTAAAGTGGTTGCCTTCAGTCCATGAGGCTGGAGTCTTGACTGGAGATATGTGGAGACAACACAGTAAATTTAAGCACAAGATAGAGGACTCCATCAACTGGTTATTTTCATTGTAGTGCCTGACCACCAAACATGCATACTCTAGGCATGGTGACATTTTAGAACCTCTGCACTACCGACGGGGCACTTAGAACTGGCCTTACCCATTTTTTGGGCCCAAAAAGCAATTTTTTGGAGCACTCCTCCACGCCAAACATAGCCAATTCTTACCTACAATGATCAATAGCACTTACATGTTAATTTTATTCATCTATATCAACACCAAAGATGCTTAGATATTCTCTTGCAGTCAAGAGCTCCATCTGATTTTCTGGCTTTGCAAGGCACTCATAGAAGTGTTTCTATACTGTTTGGACACAGTGACTTTGATTTAAAAAAATGAAGAAATTACAAGTTAACTGTGTGAGTAATCTTAGATTCATATATTCACAGATTCAAGGGCCTTGAGGACCATTGTGATCACCTAATCTGACCTCCTGTATAACACAGGCCATAGAATTTCCCCTCGAGCATATATTTTAGAAAAACATCCAATCTTGATTTAAAAATTGCCATTGATGGAGAATGAATCACAAGCATTAGTAAATTGTTTTAATGATTAATTAATTACTTTCACTGTTAAAAATGTATATCAAATATGGGGAGGTGGTCTGGCAAAATAAATAAATAAATTAAATAAAAACCTGAAAATGTTTCAGTTTTCAGCAACTATTTTCATAGGGAAAAAATATTATGTCCCAACCAATATACACCTGATACTCCAATATACACCTGAACCTCAGAAAATACTGTTTTCACTTAAGAATCTCATTAAGTATTACATTAATTTATTTTCCAAAACCTCTTTTTACATAATCTAAATTCAGAGTCTAACCCACTTGATGAACTCTTTCCCTTTAATGAACTCTAAGGACTGTTTATAATTTAGTTGATTAATTGAACAGTTTTAATACCTTCAAACTTGTTGCCTCTGTTCAGAACTTCCCACTATGGAGACTATACCATGCCTATTTCTTCATCCCGTTGCAATCAGAGTGCATTTTTTCTGGTAAAGGATGTTAAAAGAGAGAGATTGCTAAGGTTTAAAAGATACAAGTCATTCTCTGTTTACAGAGTATTATTGTTATTTCTGTATACAGCAGGGTTACACAATCAGCAAAACACTGTCTACCTACCAAGAAAAAATGAATGACTGTGTCACCACTTCTGGCCTTGCATTGTTTCCCAGTGATGTGTCTAGCAGACACAAAAAAGTAGGAAGCAGGCTTGCCTTTCTGCAGAAGCTAAAGAATAGAGGATTTATTTTGTTGCATTGAGGGAATAAAATGAGGTCTCTTTCCTGTGGCAAAGTCATTTTTTAGTTATTTTCTGCTAATAATCACCACATTTTTATATTGCCAGTTTTGCTGAATTCTGTGCTCAACACACTAATTTTTATTAAATCTCTCAGTGTGAGGCCCCAGTACTGCAAATGTACAAGTGCCTAAATCTTACTTCTAATCAGTGGGATAATTGACATGCTCAGTTAGTCAAGTATGCGTATACGTGCTCTCCTGACCAGGGCCTGAATGAGCTGATAAGAGAGAGAGCATGATTACTTTGATGGAACAAATACTTTCAACAATTTACAACAAGTCCAAAAGTAAATTGAGAGGAAAATATTGGCTATATAATCATTACCCCATAATACTGCTGCATATATACTGAATGATTATTATTTATTACAACAGAAGCATGGTATATCAGAGAGTAGGTGTGAAAACTGACACTAAGGTCTGCTCAGTATTATTACTCAATATTTATTAAGCTCTGGTAATATGCTGTTCAATACGCAAAATATAGACAATACCCATCCCAGAGATCATACAGCCCAAAAGGTAAAGATCACACTGCATATTTGTCTTTAAAGCCACTATGCAAAGAACTCTGTGAAGAGTTTGGTTTTGCTTCTATGCTTCCCTGGTTCTCTTTACAGAAAGAAAAAATACATACTCATCCTATATCTATCTATCTACCTATATATATATATATAGGATGAGTAAGTGTACTGAGATATTTTAAATCTTATTTTCCTACATCACACAGTAACTTGTGAAAAGGGATAACCAGCAACATTGAAAATAAGCTATTAGAAAAAATAAAAAAGATAAGTATCAATGGAAAATGGTGAAAATAAGACACTAGAGCTTTGAGGGGAAGTCTCTTTATAGTCCAGTAACTTGTTTAAGAAGACCAGAGAAGTATAGACCAGAGAAAAAGATCAGAATGAACTGTATTTCTACAGGGTGATCTAAGCTGAACAGTAATAAAAAAAGGCACATCAACACAGATTTTGTTGTAAATAAAGCAGTTCTTTATCTTCTTGAAGATGATGCCCACAAGACAGCTAGTAACATGGTATTTCATCTTCAAATCAAGGGCAGCCATAGCCACAGACAAGAGGTTTTCAATATTTAGCTATTTCAGTCAATATTGTCTCAGGAAGGATTTTTTTAAAGCTAACCTGAATCTAGATAAATTTCACAGTTTGTGTAGATTTAAAATTGGCTTTCTATTAATAAATCAGGGTTCTTTACTGCAATTAGCCAGTCAGTGCCTAGTGTTAAAGCCATGATCTTTATGTTACAGTGATGTTTGCTTTAATACTAAAACTTAAACAGGATTTTTGGTGAGACATTTCAGTATTCATGATTTTGGAGTTGCATTGTTATTGGGTTTAATTATCCTGTGCTTTTGCTCACTAGTACTGATGAGGAACAAAGGCTTATTTCCTTTCCTGCTCACATTGGTGTTCAGGACAGAATAATCATTCAGAGCTGTGGTAAGGCTTGAAAGCTCAATCAAGTGATCAGTGAAAATCATAAAACAGATTGTCCCCTCCTGTGGAAAACCCTGCAGAAGGGATCTCAGAGGAAGAAGACTTATGACCCCCCCCCCCCAGGAGAGAGTCAGGGTACTGAGGCCAAATCCAATAGATCCCAAGGGATCTGTGTGAGATCAAGATAACCTGCCTGGTCCCTCTGCACTAGCTTTAGCCCCCAGTGACCTCTGGGTCTCTGGTAATGAATCTACTTTAGAGTTTGAAGTAGCAAAGGCCTTTTAGAAAGGAGAACCCCACACTCCGTTGTCATGAGACTACAGTCTGTTTTCAGTTCACACTTGATTCTCTTGTTGCAACCACTGCACTTGAAACCTTAAGAATAGATAGAACTTAGAGGAGAAAAATGTGCTTAAGAACTAATACTGCTCCCATTGACATCAGTAGTGCAGGACCACCCCCCACAAGACTTATTTTAGCTCCACAGACCCACTTCACCAGCTTATGAACATATGCAAAGCAGAAAGCAAAAAAAATTTGCCTTCTACTTCCCAGTCTTATGAATTGCTGTGTGCATGCAGACACCCACTGAAGTCACTGAGGCATGGGCACAGGTTAACACCCTTCTGATGAAACACCTAATGCAGTAACTATGTAGCGCACAAGAAGCAATGCTCTTAAACTGCAAATGAAACACCTCACAGGACAGATTCTTAAGATATCTACAAGTTCTAAGCTTGTCTAATTTAGATTAATTGCAAATCTCCTAGGTCCAAAAATGTTGCAGTAGATTTTTGTACTTAAGTTTGGGGTACACTTCCCATTTTTCTTCTTAATTAAGTGACTCATGATCATTCAGGCAACTTCTACAAAATGCTTTAATCTCCAGATCCCTTCCTCCTAAACAAACTAGGTCTCATTTCTTTTACCATATTTACTACTTTTTCCTCAAAGAAAGTGTAGCTCTTTCCTCAGCAATTCAGCTATACTTCTAGTTCTCCCCCCCAAGTCATTTGTGTTGTTTTTAAAAACTCTGCTGTACTGAATCTCTTCCTTTCTATCAAAATCTATTTCAGAGTGAGTTGGTGCACTTTAATTTGTAGGCAGGCCCTTGAGTGAATGCAGGTGGATAATTAACCACAGGTAGGAATTAGCGTGTGCACCTGGTGTTTTAAATGCATTAATTAATGCTTGTAGTCCTCAGCATACTGAGTTAATAAACAGAAGTTGAAGCAGAAAGACCTGCCTGTTGTGTGGAGTTAACTGGTGACTGTGCTCAGTGTTAGTCAGACTTAGCTGCTGAAGTATTTATATGTTTTCCTTAAGTAGGAGTGTATATCTTCCTGAGCAGAGGATGGAGTCAGAAGCAATCCATCACACAGATACTAAAGGTAAAAAAAAAAAAAAAGAGACTGAGTAGGATTTATGCAGAACTTGTATTTGACATTATTTGGCTAGTTATACAAATGTACACAGGCTTTTTATATACTAGAAATATTTATATCCATTTATTTTATTACATGCTTCTCAGTGGTTTGGCTCTCATCTGGTCACCTACTCCTTTTGCTACTGTTAGCAGATTGCTACTCAGGGGAATACTGTGATTTATTTTAATGACTGAGACTTGAGTAGGTTCTTCTCTCTTGCCCTTCAAACATCAGGGTTTTTCCTGTCCAGATCCTATCTGAGAGAGAAGGAGAAAACACGCAAATAAATCCTTACCTGCCCATTCTCTGGTCTGTTCTTTCCTAGATATCACTCTGCAATTTCCTTCCCTCAAGGAGACTTTGATGGTAGTTCCTCCTTCCTAGACCCACCAGCATGTTTATCCAATACTTCTCAGCTAATCACAATGGGTAGCATCCCCAAAGGTACTTAAACACTGATGTCCCAATTTTAGGTACCACTATGATCCACACAACTTCTGCTTGGCTGCCACGTATTCCTGTAGGCACCTAAACTTGCTCAGTGCCTAAGTTTTTGCAGTAAAAGTTCCTTTGGTGCCTATGTTTCTTCCTCTGGGCATGTCTGCTGCTCCCTCGGGGCATACAGACTCTTATCTCCCAACTATGCTCCAGATCAGTTCATGAACCAGGGGAAGATGGGTGCTTGACTGCCTAGGTCATGTATGGGGCTCAATGTGGGAGGTGTACTAAGAGGCCCCCTAACTACACACAAGACAGCCACAGTGGGGGAGGAAGAGTCCCCTTATCACCTTTAGCCTAGGAGACAAGGAACTCACCCAGGATATGTGAGATCCCCTCACACTTCAAGTACTGCCTTCTCTCCCAGGGAAGGGGAGGGAGAAAAGGGAGGGGAAAGGATTTAAATAGGAATCTGCCACTTGAGTGCTTTGACCACTAGGTGTAGTGTTGTTTACACTCTCTCTGGCCTAATTAATATTTAATTATAGTGGAACAACTTCAATCAGAACATTCCATAACCACAAGGCACACACCTGAGAGGTGGCAGTTCCCTGTTCAAATCCCTTCTCCTCATCAGAAGACAGTGGACTTGAATCAAATGTCTTCCAAAGCCCAGATGAGTGCCTTAACCACTAGGTTGAAGGCTTGGTCTCTTCCTTTCCCCTGACCCTTGTCTGTTTTGTATGGCCCTAAGCTGTGGGGAGGGATAGCTCAGTGGTTTGAGCATTGGCCTGCTAAAGCTAGGGTTGTGAGTTCAATCCTTGAGGAGGCCACTTAGGGATCTGGGGCAAAAAGTGGTCCTGCTAGTGAAAGCAGGGGGCTGGACTCAATGACCTTTTGAGGTCCCTTCTAGTTCTAGGAGATTGGTATATCTCCAATTATTACCTTTTAAGATGGCAGATTGCCTGTCTTCCCCACAAGCAGAGATAGGTGCCTCCCTGCAGCCTGGGCTTAGGCACCAAACTCAGAGTTTAGCACACATTGGCTACTAGTTTAAGTAGCGCCAGGTGGCTGGCTTTATAGATTGCATTTTAAGGCACCTTCTTCTACCCATTCATCGTATAGAGGGTCTATATGTGTAATTCAGGCTTTGTGGATCAGAGCATTGTTCCTGTGATTTTCTAGGTGCAATGCCTCAATCCCTTTTGTGGATCCAGGCCTATGTCTTTATTTTCTCCTTCTCTTTGTGCATTAAAGCTAAGAGCTTTGATAAATCCCTGATTACTCTTGCAAGCAATAGCTGCAGCACTGTTTGCTTCTAACCCTTTTATGAAACATTCTCTTTCCTCAGAGCAGCAGTAGCTAGTCTGTCTTCATTTTGCTCCTACCTCTATCACAAGGCTTAACCCAGGACTTCAATCTATGAATCCTAGAAGACAATTTGTGTTACATAGCAAAGGACCCCTCCCTTACAAACATATGCATGGCAGTTAGGGTGACCAGATGTCCTGATTTTTATAGGGAGTGTCCCAATATTTGGGGATTTTTCTTATATAGGCACCTACTGCCCCTCGGCCCCATTCCAATTTTTCACATTTGCTATTTGGTCACTCTAATGGCAGCTCTGGCTCCCTTCCTTACCAGTGATGCTCCCCAGTAACTCCAGGGGCTGCCATACATCCAAATTGGGTCTGGACACTGCACGTTGCTCCATGCAGTTGAGCCTCTTTGACCAGACAGTACTGCAATGAATACAGCGGGACTCCACCTTGTCACAGGACTCTGCATGGGTGGAGGACCTTGCAGTATTAGGGCCTTGGGGGATTCATGGACTCTCCTGCCAGCACTGGGTCAGAGCCATGTATGCTTCCTGAATCCACCTGTGAAGAAGAGTACCTAGAACCTGCTGTACTTGGGATTTTCAGTCCTAAAGACTCTGAATCAAGTTTCAGTATTTTAAGTTTTGTTTGCTTTTTTAAAAAAAAAAAAAATTTCAAGAAGCCCCCAACTGCTTAAGATATCAGTAAATATAATTGACACACATACAGCAGAAGAGAATTTTCTGCCTGATACCTTAGTTATTATTAAGCAAAGTCCCATTAATTTCCACAAGCAGACAAATAACTCTACTAACTCAGGTTTGTTTGTTTTTAATACAATGCTTACTCTTTCATTCTTCTCCCCAAATTATTCCCTGGTGTCCAAGTTGAACTAATTTTGATTAACTGCTTCTGTGATTGCTGAAGTCAAAAAGGTAAATTCAGTGAAAGAGAATATAGATCTTTGGCATTACATGAACTGTATAGTCAATAAAAGATAATGTAACAGCAACAATTTACTGTCTGAAACTTGCTTATTAATTTTCAGTGATTTGAATAAAAAGTGTAAGCACTGGGTGTACCTAAGCAGCTCAGATATGCTCATGAAGCTTTTTCTGTGAGAAAGCTGAACCATTCTTCAATGCTCCCATAGGATAAGTTCATGAAATTAACTACCATTTCGAGTGAATCTATTTTGGGAAGCGTAATGCTTCAAAGGTAGACCTAATTTTTATAGCAGTGTAGCCAGTTAAGTGTTACAGTTACACTTATGCGCTTGCACCCTGAAGCATAAAATCATCATATTGAGGGTGAAATTATTTATTGCAGTTAGGGGAAAAATAGGCTCTTGATTATTAAAAGTTACTGGAATGCATCATTACTGAAAGGGGAAAAAGTGAGTTATCTCTGGTACATAAGCACTGCATTGTACTTTGGAAGTAATTTGAGCTACAGCTTTCAATAAAGCCACTTCAATAAGGGCAGGTCTACACTAAGGGCGGGGGTCGAACTAGGGTACGCAAGTTCAGCTACGTGAATAGCGTAGCTGAACTCTAAGTACCCTAGTTCGAACTACTTACCCGTCCAGACGCCGCGGGATCGAAGTCCGCGGCTCCAAGGTCGACTCTGCCACCGCCGTTTGCAGTGGTGGAGTACCGGAGTCGACCGGAGCACGCGGAGAGTTCGAACTATCGCGTCCAGATTACACGCGATAGTTCGAACTCCGAGAAGTCGAACTCACCGCGTCGACCCAGCAGGTAAGTGTAGACTAGCCCTAAGACTCTGAACATGTAGTAGTGATAGAATGATCTAGAGGATGGATCTGGGAACCCTGGCTCCTGACCTAATTTATTTGTGAAAAGTGCCCTGAATTCACATCTCCAGCTGCTTTTTGGCCTCTACATATGCCAGTTAGTGAAAAACATGCAGGCTCCACTCAGAGATGCTAAACCCTCTTTTATAGACTCATTTTCCTCAGTGACAAGAGCCTGTTTCAGAGGTTCTCAGCTTAGGGGTTGGTGAGGGAGAGGTGAGTCAAGAAGAGATGTCAGGGGATCACAACCACCCTGCCTTTTCCATATTGGTACATGGGAAGGGGAATCCTAGGGTTTGTGGCATGGAGAAGCTTGGGAAATATTACTCTTACCCAACCACCCAGTTACACAAAAACTTTTCCATGTGTCTCCTGGACTGCTATCTGTCTTGACTCATACGTGTCATTTATTTCTTCAAGATTCAAGGTTGTGTCATAGAATGGAACTGTATTTTGTATTGTCTTTCATGCATTGTGACCCAGAATACTTACAGAAATAAACAATGTAATTAAAGAGTTAAATAACAAACACAGAAGGAGAGAGGTTTTAGGAGGCATGGGGGGGAGGAGGAGAAAAGACAGGGTTTTTTTGTTTTTTTTTCATATGGCATTTGAAAAGAGATGGAGAGTGGGTGAGGTGGAGAGATTCAGGAAAGCTGCTGTAGATGGCAAGAGCTCTGGAGAAGAGGTCTCTTGCCCCATCAGTGGTCTGTGATGGATGATAGTGGTAGACGCATGGAGTGAGCAGGAGTACAGGGTTGGGGGGAAGAATGACACGAGGAAGAAGGTGGATTAGGGCAAGTTCCCGGGATGGGTTTTTAAAAATGTCAGGCCATTTTATCAGCACACATGTATATGGTTTCCTTGCTTGGCGCTGCACTGTGTTGTTGTGAAGAGTTGGCTTATCCCTTGCTATCCATTTGCTGTTTTGAAAAATTAACATATGACTTGGGAAATTCTTAAACCTAGATGAATATTATTTTGTTTTGTTAATCTTATCCTAACAGAAACTTCCTAGTCACACTTTAAGTAAACCAGCTGTCTGAATTAGGCCCCGATTATGATACTTACCTCTTTGGTAGAGTGCTTTCAGCTCCACTGGTAAAAAACACTATATAAGAGTTAGGTATTAGTGTTATTGGAGAAGGGTCCTTTAGCACCTGATTCTAACTTTTTAAGCAAGTGTTTTAAGTCCCAGTGAAGTAAAACTGCATTATGGGAGATATAGTCTGACAAGGGAGAGAATGAGGTACTCAAAATACAACTTCCATGAGGCAGTGGGGCAGTATTCCCACACACCCCCCCCAAATCTTTCTTTCATTTTTTGGCAAAAATATTTTGGTGTTCAAATTTCTGCCAAAAATTGAAATTTGACATGGAAAATATATATATTTCAACCAGTGCTATTTACTTCTTTGCAGTTAGGTTTAGAAAAAAACATCACCCAAAGGCACATCCAGGTCATCTGACCCTTCCTCACCCCACACAAACAGATCGCACTCTTGTCAACACTGAATCCTTGTTGTCAAGGAGTTGCATTATGATGTGAGAGAGATTAGTGTTGTGTGTCTCCTTATATGTTGGAGACAGAAGGAAGTTCCCTCGGAAGTTGCGGAGTCTCCCATTGTCAGTAGAAATGTGCTATGTCAGACCTATGGAATAATTAAGAGGAGTGCCTTAACTTGGCATTTCCTTTTAAGAGTTGTGGTGGGAGATACTACACTTACTTAACCCTAGCCCCTTTTTAAATAAAGTTTCTGTTTATGGATACAAGTTATTAGAAATTCCTAGCCTTCTGGGGTGTAGTTAAAGTAATTGAGTGAATTTAAAATGCCTTGGAACAGTGGTAAATCTTTCTCATAGCACCTGAATGACTAATCCATAACAACTGGTTTAAAAAAAAAAAACTACTTTCCAGAAAATGTAATTTGCCTCCTCATATAGTCTCAGATGAGAAGAAACTTCCCTGGGGGCTCTCTGCCAAGAAATGGCTAGATGAGAAAGCTTGCTTAGATCAAATTGTGAATGTGCTTCAGCAGGCTTGGATTTAGTGTTTTGTAATTGGAAGGCTCCTACTAACCAGAGGTGTGGGAGCAGGGCACTTGATTAGAACCCTCTGGACATGGACAGAAGATTTTCACTATCAGATAGATCTTTTATGCCAACAAGAAATTGTGCAATTTGGATGCTTGTTAACTTATTTGAGAATCTTTTGTTGACTCCTTTCTTTCCTTTCCTTTCTCCAGAGTGGGACTATCTCCTTTGAATGGAAAAATGATCTTGTGGTTAAAGCACTGGATTGGTCCACAGTAGATCAGGTTTCATTTCCTGGGTCTGCCACAGACTTCCTGTGTGACCTTAGCCAAGGCACCGAGGGATGGATTTTTAAAGGTACATAGGCTCCTAAAGATGCAGATAGGCTCCTAAAATTCCTAGTGAGATTTTTCAAAAGCACCATCTGCCTCTTTAGGAGCCTAAATACCTTTGAAAATCTGGACCTTAATATGCTGTATCTCCGTTCCCTACCTGTAAAAGGAAGATCATAATACTCCCTTTAACCATTTGTTTGCTTAGATTGAAAGATCTTCAGGACAGAAACTGTCTATTACTATGTGTCCGTATAGCACAGAGTACTATGAGGCCCCCATTTTGAGGCCTCTGGGTACTACTGCAGTACAAATAATGAGTAATTTGTTGTGGGTTGCCCTCAGGTGACCCAGAAGCAAATATTTTTCAGTGCTTTTAAAAATAATTTCATTCTTAAATGTTTGATACTTAGGATACTTTTATTGTTTATTTTTATTTCAATGGAGCTATAAATGAAGAATACAGCAGAAAAATATAAAGGGATGCAAAAAAAAAGTGGGGGAAGTACATGGACCATTCGAAAAAAGGTCTTGACAAACCTGCTTTGTTTTTCTATGATATCATCTCCTGGGCAACAATATGGTATTTCTCAAAAGAGTTTGCTAATAAACCAGCTAATGATTTTCTTCTTCTAGGCAATGTGTAAATATTTTCTCTAGGTCTTTCTTGGGAAAACAATACGGGAAAGGCAATTATATCTAAACAGAAGTATTTTTCAATATAAAATTTTAATTTGGCACTTCATGTATATTGAACAAAGATGCATTAATACATTGAGTCTTCTAAAGCCACTGGAGAATCGCTTTAGCTGTTCCGTTCATTTATATGTCAGTGGGTTTTTGATAAAATTATAACATTTTCATAAATACGATTACAGCTGTGATTAGAGTGGTGTAGTGATATAGTTAATGCCAAATATGGTGTGTTCAAAACCGTTAGGGCCAGATTGTCCCTTAGGCACAGTCCTGAGCCAGGAATTGCAAGGTCACCCGTGTGTACTCTGACCGCCTATTTTGGAGGAGGAGCTCTACTTCTTCAACTATCCAACACAGGGCAACTCAAGAGAGTTTACACAGAAGGCCTCTGTACCAGTCCGTGTCATAAGCGGTGGTCAAATCTAGGAAGACATCTCCTATCTTTAGATTTTGCTGAAAACTGTTTTTGATAAAGGTGGTCAAGGCCAAGACTTGATCACAGGTGCTACTTCCTTTCCTGAACCCTGACTGCTCAACCCTCTCCAAAATGGGGATAATAGCACTGCCCTTTCTTACAGGGGATAAATACATTAAAATTTGAGGTGGTCAGACGCTATGGCCATGACTACACTAATGGGACTATCCTGACATAACTACAGTGCCATAGCTATTCTGACATAATCCCCTCGTGCAGACTCAGCCTACAAAAGTGGGTTTTCCATTGCTGTAGGAACACCATCTCCTTGAGTGATGGTCGCATTCTTTTGTTGATCTACCTGCATCTACACATGAGATGTTCTGGGTGTGGATTTCACATCCCAGAGCACCGTAGCTTCGTCAAGCTAACTTTTTAAGTGTTGACCAAGCCTATTGTAATGGTGGCCATATAAAGGCCTTCTTTATGGTAATTAACCAGTTTTAGATGTTTTTCAATAAACCTTAGAATTTGCTCCAGGACAACCATGAGTACATTGATAGTTTTGGTCTCTTGCTGTAAAATGTACATAGGAATCTACTATTTTTCACAAAATCTAATAGCAATTAGTTATTTCCTATAAAATGTCTTCAAATTCCTGATGGTTGGTAGCAATTTATAAGAGAACAACATTTTTTTTTTCAAGTGGGGAAATAAGCAACACAAAATAGCATCTTTGTGGCTTTAATTATTGATGAGGCTCATTGCCTTAACACAGGGGTGGGCAAACTACAGCTTTGGATCCATCCTGTGGGATTGCCCCCATGGCGCTATGGGCCCTGCACCACTCTCGGAAGTGGCTGGCACCATGCCCTGTGGCCCCCCGGACAGAGGGCTCTGTGCGTTGCCCTTGCATCCAGGCCGAGAACAGGGAGCCACGGCCAATTGGGAGCTTTGAGGGAGATACCTGGAGGCGCAGCAATGGCAGTGCACGCGGAGCCCTCCGTGCCCTCCCCCTCCCCGGGCCATAGGACTTCCTGGAGCAGCACGGGGCCGGGGACAGGGCAGGCATGCTGGGAGCCTACCCTAGCCCTAGTGTGCACCGCTGCCACCCTGGAGCCGCTTTAGGTAAGTGGCACTGGGATGGAGCCCAAACCAACTCCCTGCCCTAAGCCCCCTGACTGAACCTCGCACCTCTCTTGCACCCCAATCCCCTTCCCCGAGCCCCCTCATACCCTTCACATCCCTTCTGCACCCCAATCCCCTTCCCCGAGCCCCCTCATACAGCCCCACACTGCTCCTCTGCCCCAATCCCTTGCCCTGAGCCCCTTCCTACACACCGCACCCCCCCACACACACCCCGCACTCCCTTCCACACCCCAACCACCTGCCCTGGCCCTGCATACAATTTCCCCACCCGGATGTGACCCTCAACCCAAAAAGTTTGCCCACCCCTGCCTCAACAGCAGTTAACAAGGAGGATGTGCAAAAACTTCACACTGGGACATAGTCCCTCAATCCTTTCCCAAGTTAAATAAAAATCACAATTCACTGAAAGTTTTGCTGCAGTAAGAACCGCAGGAATCAGCCCATTATGTGAGCTTTGTTCCTCCCCCCACACCATTTTTGGCTCCAGATTAGCCTGTACCAGTTTTGCTACCTTTCCCACTTTGTTTCCAAAGATTATTTTTTTCTTCCTAATAAGTCATTTTGGCCTGGATCCTCAAAGATATTTCAATGAAAGTTAAGTGCCTAAATACTTTTGAGGATCTGGGCCTTTGTGACTAGTTTCTGGATTTTAGCTGTATTAAAAATAACAGAACAGGTTATATTGCCAGAAGAAGCTGTTATGCCTAATGGTATGTGGGGTGGTGAGGGCAGAGGATGTCTTACAGCAGGCATGGTGGCAGCCTATAAAATAAGTCTCTGATTACTGCTAAGGAAATAAATCACAACAAATTTACCTGGTGAATTCAGCTACTTTTTCTGCTTGTGGAATGTTCTGTTTGTGATCAGACCAGGATTACTTTGAATGTATTAGTTATAAAACATGTTCTTGATCATTCTTTTACTTTATGGCTAGATTATGAAAAATTCAGTGTGATAATTAAAATGTGAGCATGTATGGTATTGGCTCTGTTCCCTTATTGGAAGAGCATACTTTTATACCCAGGAGTAAGATTTGAAGAAGCTACTTGAATCTCTCAGGCAGAGGGAACAGTTTAAAGGGAAAAAGCAGATAAACAGAATTAGGGGATTTTTAGAAAAATTGGATTATGGACTATTTATTTTTCAAGGACACTATTTGCTATGTACCTCAAAAACATGTCATGGTGCCTGCCCCTAAGGGCTTGCAATCTAAGACTCTTGGGTGGGCTTCCATGCAGGGTAAGAGCTTGCAGGATCAGGGTCTGAATAAAAACACAAGTGGAGACCAAACACAAATAAAAATTTCCAACTTTGATGTGCAATTTCCATATTGAAACTCATGATCTGGTAGGTCCGAAGAAATAGTGATATAGTCTTAGATTTCCCTTGTATTTAATCATGAAAGATCATACACTAAGGACAGTAATTTGTGAGCACTTTCCAAATCAAAAATATATATCCAACCATGTGGTACTGTAAAACAGAATTATTTCCATAATCTACAGAATAAATCTTCAGTCTGAAGGAAAAAGTATTCTCCAGATTTTAAATTAGCTCTCTTACAGCTTAAACCCCTGTTAACACTAGAGGAAGGCAATCACAATTTTTACCATGGACAAGCAGAATGAAATATACAGTATAAATAATGCATAGCCAAATGATCTAATGAGATCTTCTTCATTGTATCTACACTAGAATAGGGCCAGTGATTTAAGAAGGCTTATAAACATGACAAATTTAGCAGTAATCATTCATTAATAAGACAAAATGCTAACTTTAAACACAAAGCAAATAAAAAAAAGAATGTTTAATAAATTATAGGAGCAATATGGAGAATGTCTGCTCCATTTTCAAGTGAGATGCAAAGTTCTTTCTTTTTGCCTCCTTCACATTCAGCCGAAATAAGGATAAATCATTGCACTTCTAATGATAGAATATCTCCGCTCCACCTCCAAAGACATAGTCAAGGCCATGAGAAGAATACGGAAGTTGACTCAGAGGTATGGGAAACCAATCAAGAAACTGAACGTGGATTGCGGTAGAGGTGTCCCCTTGTTCTAGTGTTTTTGGATATGAGCAGTTGTTTTAAAATTCAGCTGAAGACTCCTAATAAAATATCAGGTGTTCGTCTGTATCTAAATAACTGAAAAGTAATTCTCTGTTGGAAAATAGATTTTGGGGGGGGGGCGGAGGGGGTGTCAGTGAGTTTGTGATAGAGAAGCAGACCTCTGCTTCTCTATAGTGCTGTGTGGAGAAGAGTAATTCTGTTTCATGGAGGACTTTAGAATTTCATTTTTTTCCCCCTGACTTGGAACAAACCCCTCAGATTTCAAAATTCTCCATGAAAAAGAATCCGCACCAAAATGTATCAAGAGTTCATGCTGATCATTTTAAAAATGGAATTCCCCCAAGTGGTTGCTGAAGAGCTTGGAAACCCAGGCTCACCAACTGGCAGGCTGCCCAGGAATTGGGTGGATGAGCAGGCAGGAAATTAGGTAGGTTTCAGACAAAAATCTGCTTACTCTATCAGAGGCCTGTCTGGGTTATGTTTGTTCGATTGCAACATTTGGATTTCAACTAATAAGCCGTCTTCAACAGAAAACTGTTCCATTGGAGAATTTTGAGCCAGCTTTCACTGTCAGTAACTCTCTCAGGGTTACTGCTCAGTGTGTAGAACTCCCACTACATTAATTGGGAGTTTAGTGTAAAACCCAATGGCAGGATATAATTTTTAAGTGTGAATCCATTAGTAAGGCAACAAGCCACTCAGCAAGTTTTTGATTCTGCCAAGTAGTGAGCTCCAAGTTAACTTCAAGCGTGTAATTGCTAGTCCCACAGAGGTCAACAGGACTAATCACATACTGAAAATTAATGTAACCCTTCTACCAGGTTGCCAGTGGGAGCACAAGGGACAGGGTCTGTCTATCTAATGGTCCTTTCCTAAAATAAGTAATACTATAGTTGAAGCCTAACTCAGACCCATATGCCTACTTAGCACTGGGAAATGAAAATAAAACCTGCTGGTCAACTCTCTAGGTGGCAGGGGTTCTTTTCCTCACTCCAAAGCACTCAGGAGTCCTTGGTTATGTCAAACCACAATTACATTTTACTGTAACAAGACCCTTTGACAGAGTCCCTGCTCCTGGGGTGGAGCTGCTGCTCTTTAAGAACAAGCCCTTTCCCCTCTCCATGTTAGGCTTGAATCCCATTTCCAAGCCAGAGTCTACCATCTGTAAATTCAGGGTGACCCTCTTACTCCAGGGTATGTGTACAATCTCTGTGCCTTTTCATGAATACAATTACAGAAACAAAATCTATTATTTAAACAGAACATTCCAATTTAAGCAACAAAAGACAATATGCTGAACTATGGGTAAACAATTTCAGAATTCATGTAAATGAGGATGACTTCATTTTCCCCTACAGGGGTGCAGAGAGCTCTTTCCATCTCATGCACTTAAGTGCCTTGCTGGCTCAGAGACCAAGTGCTCAGCACCTTGCATGATTGGGCCCCAAGAATATGAACCCTGGCAACACAGGGCCAGATTTTTAAGAGCGTATGCATGCAAAATTGTGTGTTCTTGGGGGTGAGGCTTTCAAAGCCACCTAGGGAATTCAGGCTGCTAATTCCCATTATTTTCAATAATCTCATCTTTAGTTTATACTAGAAAATATTATAAATGTACATACAGATAGGTTATTTACATGTAAAAAGACCAATTATGCACTTGTGTGTTTTCATATATCAAATGTGTGCATAAATTAGGCACACAACATTTTGCACATGTGCACAGCAACATAGGGAACAGAAAATGTATTATAGACCTGGTATTCTAGAGTTCCTTTCCCTTTTGGATGGTCAGTTGATCCATCCTATCCATTTGTCCCAGGCCCTACTTTCCTCAGTCAGTCTGTTCATCTCAACCCATACTTTCTTTTCTCTAGAGATTTGTTCATGCCTTCCTTATATTCAGCATGGAGTGGAATGAGCCACATCTGCTAAATCATAAGTAATTAACCTGTCTCTCTCTGCAGGGCTCCAAATCCTGCTGTTATGGCAAAGAAAGATTCCTACCACTTTGTTACAGCCTGCTTATGAAATGTTCTGTCTGCTTTCAAGAAGAATATTGTTTACTTTCACTTCCCCAGGAAACACACCTGCTAGAATGTTAAAGTTTAACAACAGATGGACTGGATGATATGCGCCTCTTCTTTCTTGAGGACTCATACATATATTAGTAAATATTAATGCATTTGATTAAGAAGCAAGACAGAGTTATACAGTCCTGCTAGTGAACATTCATACTCCGTAAATCTATGAGGAATAAAATCTACAGCTCTTACATTAATGAAATATCTGGAATGGGCAGTTTCCTAAGTAACTGCTGGGTGTGAAGGTAAGTAATAAATAGAGGACTTTTTTTCAAAGTCCTCTTTATCCATCTGAATTTCATGTACTTAAACTTCCTCATGGAGATTCTCTTATCTCCTTGTGTTACAATTTTTATGAGTTCACTAAAGCTTTCACCATTCTACCTACACAACATAGGACAAAGTTTGCTGTCATTTACACTGTCGTTTGGTGGGGTCATAGAGTTGCACAGAGATAATTGGGAGAAGGCTTTTGCCCTATTAAGATATAGCTCCTGGTATATCATCAAATACAAAGTCATCTGCTCTGATAATATATTACCTACAGTTATTGGCCAACAGACATAATATGCTCACAGATGGGTTGATCATGGACCATGCATTTATAAGCACAGCAAATAAGTGACAATCAGAGCAGAGAACAGGGGAATCTATTGAGAATGCTGCTGTGCAGGCATCAAGTTACTTCTGCATAATAGCAAGCCTTTGGCAAAGAAGGGAGTGTGCACCTACAAGACTTACTGGCATGCTGAGGATTGCACTTAAACCCATGATTCCTTAAGCATGCCCATTCTTTCCCCATACTACATTTCTTTTTCCTCTGTGTTCCTGAGAGTAAAGGAACTGGAACACAGGGAACTAGACACTCAGTGTGGGGGACTAGTTCCTGTTGTGTGTACTCTTGCATAACTCCCTCTCTAGCAATAGGATACAAATGCTCCCTAAAATATATAAGGATTTTCAGGACCAAAGACTAAGTAGTTCTGAAGACCCCAACTTTGGGAGTGTGGCTGTAATCCAAACCTGGTTCGGGATCCATATTTTAAGGTTTACTCATATGTCTTTATAATGGACTGAACCAAAACCCCACATTCAAGAACTCTAAACTCCAATGCGGGGGGAAGGGGGATATTTGGAGACATTTTATAGGAAATAACTAATTGCTATTAGATTTTGTGAAAAATAAATAGTAGGTTCCTATGTACATTTTACAGCAAGCGACCAAAACTATCAATGTAGTCATGGTTGTCCTGGATGTGAATTAACAGAAAAATCTGTATATTCCTTTATGGCAGTCAACTACAGACAAGTGGTGGTCCTGACATTCTGAGAGCCCTGTCCTATGCAACAACACCATTATTCTCTTGGGTTGGCTATGTTCTAAAAACAGGTATGAAAATCATATTTTCATGTTTTGCTACAACAAAGAAGGCTATGAAAAGTATGACCTATCTAGCTTGGGGACCATCCAGCTCCTTCTCCAGTAAAGACTAGATATCCCACCTACACCTGCATGCACACTCCGGCATGCTGACATCACCTCTTCCCAACTTTCTAAATTACACTTTTCTCTCCATCTCCTCACTTCCTAGCCCATTCAGTGGGAGCTGGGGAGAAGCTATGGGGAAGCTAGTAGGTAGATCCAAAGACCAACTGAGAATGCAATCTGTACCACAGCCCAGTGATTTGAGAATCAGATGGAATAGTGGGGAGCAGGAATAAGAGATGGAGTTCAGACTGGCAGACAAGTGATACAAGGTCCAACAAGAGAGAAGGTTTTGGCCCACTAGGTCACCTGAGTCCCCCACTGAGGCCTGGTCTACACGGGGGGTGGGGGGGATCGATCTAAGTAGCTGAAGTCGACATACTTAGATCTACTTACCACGGTGTCTTCACTACGGTGAGTCGACTGCTGCCACTTCCCCGTCGACTCTGCCTGCGCCTCTTGCCGAGTTGGAGTACAGGAGTCGATGGGAGAGCGCTTGGGGATCAATTTTATTGTGTCTAGACTAGATGCGATAAATTGATCCCCGCTGGATCAGTAGTTGCCTGCCAATCCATCCGGTAGTGAAGATATACCCTGAGTGTCAAAGGCAAGTTCTTGAGGCAAGAATGAGAGACATTGGTTACTGAACCTCAAGGAAGTTCCAGAGTGACTCATAACTGCTGAGTTTAGAAGTTTTGACTAAGCACAACCCTTATATAGAAAACAACATGTACACAAACATAATGGGAAGAAATTCAAGAACATTGTTTCTAAATGTTCACTAAATACAAAATGTCATCCTGAAAATTTATGAAACTTAATATTGACAAAAAAGGCCAAGTAAAAATCCTTAGAAAATAAATTTGATTTAGAGAGAGAATGGATCTGATCTCTTAAATTCTGTGAGCCTTAATCTCACCTACACTGGTGTAAAATCAATGAAATACCATTGATATACATTGATCTGCCCCTGATTTAAACCTGTTTAGAGGAGAATCAAGACTTCTGTTTGTGTCTGTGAAGGAAGATTATGCTAATTTACTGGCAAAAGCCCACTTTTGGAAATCTATGCAGATAGATCCTGGTACTTACACAGATTCCTGCTGTTTCCCAAGTTTTTCCTGGCATTCTCTTTCAGTGTGAACATCCCATCCAACCTAATTTTAACCTTAAAAATAAGAGTTATGAATGAAAGATGTTTAAAATGCATTTCTGGAGGTTCTTTCACTTATGACATTATTCTATTTTGTTCTTTATCAGAAAATATGGTATATCCTTCCTAATTAAATATGAATAACTTTTCTTTTTTTCCTGAATGATAGAGTAAAATGTTGAAGTTAGATTTGTGCTAAAAGCCTATTTCCAGCTACATACTCATTGAAGAATTATAAAAGGTAATAGAACACAATAGTCCAGAATGTTTAGATTCCTGGATTCTAAATGTAATCATAATTTACACCATGTTCCAATAAATTTACCTGAACTTTTCATATCTCCTCTCCAACATTGCTTAAAAGTAATTCTTTGAAAGACTCTGGCTTTTGCTACACTAGCACTTTTGTCGATAAAAAATTTTGTCCTTCAGGGGTGTGAAAAAACACATCCCTGACCAACATTAGTTTCGCTGACAGAAGGTGCTGGTCTCGCCAGCACTATGTTGGCAGAAGAGCCTCTCCTGCTGACATTGTTATTGCTGCTCCTTGGGAGTGGTTTAATTATGCCAGCAGGAGAGTTTTCTCTCCTGCCAGCAAAGAATGGCTACACAGGAAACCTTACAGCAGAACAGCTGTACCACTACCTGTACAGCTGTAAGGTTTGTAGTGTAGACATAGCCTAACACTATACATGTCTTTAATGGAAATAATGGCCGACCACTGTACAGACACAGGAGGCACTGCTTTAGTAAAGAGACAAGATGGATGAGGTAATCTCTTATTGGATGAACTTCTATTGGTGAGAGAGACAGAGCTTTGTGTGGCTTGAAAGCTTTCCTCGGATCTGAGGAAAGTACTCAGAATATCACAGCTAAATAGAAGAT